>NC_138542.1:72161529-72469029 GCF_964234715.1 Podarcis melisellensis
ATCTAATGTTTACTGGATGGATTTCCCCCCTAAATTGATTTTTGAAATCTGAATTTATTGTTATTCACGTTTTATATTCTTTTTTGCTGCTGTTTTTTGTTGCATCAATTAAGTGCTTTAAATTTGTTGTTAGCCGCCCTGAGCCCGGTTTTCTGAACTGGGAAGGGCGGGGTATAAATAAAATAATTTTTTATTATTATTATTATTATTATTATTATTATTATTATCATCATCATCATCTTCCTCCAAGAATAAGATTCGCTTCTCTGCACACCTCCAGCCATTTTATCTTCCAAACAGCCCTGAAAGGCAGGTTAAACTGAGCGATATTAGTGACTGGCCTGAGGTCAGGCTGCTGGATATAGGGGGCAGAAAGAGCTTCACCCCACTCAATATTTTGAGGCAGGGGGCTGAGGCCCCCCCTCACCCAATATTGAGGGGGCCATCATCTCCATCACCCCTGGGCAAGCACAGGTGTGCCAGGTGAAGGCAAGCGGCTTAGAGAGTGATTTTCGCCCTCTTGGGCCCCCGCCGTGATTGCCAGAGCATCCTGGCAGGCATGGCCTGACCGGGGGTGGGGGTGGGGCAAAGAAAACATCGTGCTTGTGACATCATCAATGTGCAAAAGCTGCCCCCCCATATGTTGGGTGCAACTTGGCGCACCCGCCTGATGTCACCCGGTAAATCTTTGATACATAGCTGTCAACCGCCCCTTATTTGGCGGGAAAGTCCCTTATCCCAGCGCCGTGTCCCGCTGCTGTCCCTTATTGATGATGTCCCTTAAATTTCCCGGGTTTCAAAGGAAGCAACTCCTCTCCCTCCCTCCCTCCCTGCCGGCCAGGGAGGAGGGAGGCTCCAACTGTGTTGCTTGGCTGCGTTGCTCACCCAATAAGGAGTCTAAGAACGACTGGAGGGTGGAGCTTGCATGCCTTGTGCCGATCAAATCGGCCGCATTGCCTGGGGACTCGCCTTTGCTCAGCGCTTCCCAGCGGAGAAGTGACGGTGGTTTTCCTTGCTGCATCCCCTTTGCCGGATTGCTGCACTGTGGGAACCACCGCTTGAGGCTTCGTTTGGCTGCTGGCTGGGCTTTCTGCCTTTGGCTCGGAGGGGCTCAGAAGCTGAACATACCTGTGCCCGGAAAATCCCTTATTTTGGCTGCTGATCCCTTATTTTTGAGGCTGCTGGTCCTTTATTTTCAAATCTGTAAGTTGACAGCTATGCTTTGATAGCGGCATAAGGATTTGAACTCGGGTCTCCCTGGTCCTCAGTGCACGACTTAACTGCTAAACTGCGGTGGAAAAGGCTAGTCCTGAGAAACCTGATGTTCTGCCAAAAGAGAGTTCTCACAGCGGGCAGATGAGACGTTACTGGTGCCCCTGCATTTGAGGGACGAGGTTATCTAACCAGCCACGTTGCCTGGGTACCGTATTTTTTGCTCCATAAGACGCACTTTTTTCCTCCTAAAAAGTAAGGGGAAATGTCTGTGCGTCATATGGAGCGAATGTGCGGTCGATCGCTGGCTCCCTTTCCGGCCCCTTGCCCAGGCCTCCATTGTTGAATGTTCTACGGACGGAGGCCGTTTGTTTCCCCAGTGAAATGGGACTGGCTGATTAGATTATCTGTCTGGAAACTGTAGAAACGGCTCCCTTTTTCTTTCCTAAAGAAGCTGCGGGATTGTGAGTTGAACCCCATAAAAACAGGATTTTTCCCTTTGCAAAGTAAGCTTTGGGAAGTTTTTAATATGTAATGCTGTACTGTTTTTAACACTGATTGGGAGCTGCCCAGAGTGGCTGGGGAAACTCAGCCAGATGGGCAGGGTATAAATAATAAATTATTATTATTATTATTATTATTATTATTATTAAGCTCAACAACTTTGAGCTGATCCTCAAAAAAGGAGCTTTTCTCCTTTCCTCCACTAAAAACTAGGTGCGTCTTATGGAGCAAAAAATACGGTATGTTTAATCGCCATAACCCAGGAAGGATGAAAGAGTCAATAAGGAGGACTCCTCTCACTAGGCCTGACTTCCCACCTAACCCTGCTCTCCCACCCTCTCGTCCCCAGCTGGCCGCCCCCCACTCCGTGATCTTCAGCACCCAGGCGGAGGACGCCGATGGCGACACCCTCATGTACGTGATCGACGGCACGTCGGTGAGTGCTCTCCCCAAGGCCACCAGGAGGAGGAAGACAAAATTTTAGTTGGGGCTGGGGATTACTTTAATTTTAGTATAAATGTTCTGGATGTTGGGCAATAGGGGCAGTACAGGATTCCTTTTGGTGTACCGACCTTCGAGCTGCACCAAAGACCAGGTGTGCAGCCTGGGAGTCATTTTGGACTCACAGCTGTCCATGGAGGCGCAGGTCGATTCTGTGTCCAGGGCAGCTGTTTACCAGCTCCATCTGGTACGCAGGATGAGACCCTCCCTGCCTGCGGACTGTCTTGCCAGAGTGGTGCATGCTCTGGTTTTCTCCCAGATACACTACTGCAATGCGTTCTATGTGGGGCAACCTTTGAAGGTGACCAGGAAACTATAACTAATCCAGAATGTGGCAGCTAGACTGGTGACCGAGACCACATAACACCGGTCTTGAAAGACCTACATTGACTCCCAGTACGTTTCCAAGCACAATTCAAAGTGTTGGTGCTTACCTTGAAAGCCCTAAACGGCCTCAGTCCAGTAGACCTGAAGGAGCGTCTCCACCTCCATCATCCACACTGGACACTAAGGTCCAGCGCCGAGGGCCTTCTGGCGGTTCCCTCATTGTGAGAAGCCAAGTTACAGGGGACCAGGCAGAGGGCCTTCTCCGTGGTGGCACCCACCCTGTTGAACATCCTCCCATCAGATGTCAGGGAAATAAACAACTATCTGACTTTTAGAAGACATCAACAGCCCACTTTAGGGAAGCTTTTATTGTTTGATGTTTTATTGTGTTTTTAATATTGAGTTGGGAGCCACCCAGAGTGGCTGGGGAAACCCAGCCAGTTGGGTGAGATATAAATAATAAATAAATAATAATAATAATAATAATAATAATAATAATAATAATAATAATTATCATCATCATCATCATCATCATCATTATTATTATTACTATTACTACTACTACTACTATTATAGGCAGAGCTAGAATTTTTGTAACCCCGCAGTTTGTGCCAGGATTACGTTCTGGGGGCAAAATTGCACTCTGGGCAAACCCCCGGAAACGCCCCTATGTGACTGTCCCTATCTTACTTGGCTGTGGGAATCACAGAACTATAGACTTGGAAGGGACCCCAAGGGTCATCTAGTCCAACCCCCAGGCCAGGTCCTGCAAACCCGGGCAAGGAGAGAACTTTTTAAACCCAACCACCTTCCTCAGGGAAGATTGCATGAGATCTCACTGGGCCAGTACATGATCTCGGGCGGCCCCTTCTGGCTGCTCCCCTTTCCGTTTATGCGTCCATTTCCCCACCAACCAACCACGCAGAGCGCAACCGTATCAGCAAAAAAGTTGTGGGTCTCCTTCTGTCTGCTCTGGCGCCACCTGCTGTTCAGCTCCCGACCTTCCGCCCTACCAGCACCAAACTGGTTGCCGGCAGCGGAGAGCCGGCATTTTGTGCTGGAGTCTTGGCTGAGTTGGCCGGTGCCCAGCCCTCGCTCGGCCAGAACCGTGCGGCCGCAGCGCGCTTGCCCATCCCTTGCTGACCCCCTTTGTTCCATGGCAACGCCGGTGTGGGCGTGGGATTAGCTGGGGGGAACCAGGACACCTAGACCTGGCCGTGGGCGTAGATTACGGCCAATACCTCTGCGGGCGGAGGAAATGGATTTGCGGGGCAAGGGGTGAGCGGGAGGGGAGAAGCGCCTTGGGGAGAGGGGACCCAGAGGGATGCTGGGCTTGCCACCCTCTGTGGGCATCTGCTGTGCCAGCTGCATGGTACCACCCCTGTTTGAACTTCCAGGCCGACGCCAAATATTTCCGGATTGACCTGCCCAACAGCGGGAGGATCGTGTTGGGCAAAGCGCTGGATTTTGAGACCAAGAGACACCTGGAGTTTGTGATCTATGCAGTGGTGAGGAGGGGAGCGGGAGATTGGGGGGGGCATGGGGGTACCCACAAGGGCTGAATCCTCTCTTCGCTGGTGCTCCCACACACCAGGATGCCAGCCAGTGCCTGTGTTCTCAGCACCTCGTAAGAACATGAGAACAACCTGCCGGGTGAGGCCATTGGCAACCTGTCTCACAGCGGCCAACCAGATGCCTTTGGGGAGCAGAATTCGAACACATTACTCTTATTCTTATTAATATCCCATACTAAGGCCCCAGGCCGGCTCACAAGATTTTGAACGTTAAAATGTTAAGACCAGTTTAAAATAACTTGCAGTTACAGAAATAAAATGGGTTCTAAAAACATATACAGCCATACCTCGGGTTACAGACACTTCAGGTTACATACGCTTCAGGTTACATACTCCGCTAACCCAGAAATAGTGCTTCAGGTTAAGAACTTTGCTTCAGGATGAGAACAGAAATCACTCGACGACAGCATGGCGGCAGCAGGAGGCCCCATTAGCTAAAGTGGTGCTTCAGGTTAAGAACAGTTTCAGGTTAAGAACAGACCTCCAGAACGAATTATGTACTTAACCCGAGGTACCACTGTACAGTCATACCTTGGGTTACAGACACTTCAGGTTGCGTTTTTTTGGGTTATGCACCGCCAAAACCCGGAAGTACCAGAATGGGTTACTTCCGGGTTTCGGCAGTCACATATGCGCAGAAGCGCTAAATCACGCTTTGCGCATGTGCAGAAGCACCGAATCGCAACCCACTCATGCGCAGATGTGGTGCTGCGGGTTGCGAACGTGCATCCTGCACAGATCTTGTTTGCAACCCGAGCGTCCACTGTACCTGAAGGGTCAAAGGCCAGGGACAGGTGTCTTCAGCATCCTCCAGAAGCTGTTTAATGAAGGTGACAGACTTGCCTCTGTGGGGAGGGAGTCTCATGGCTTAGGGGCCATCACAGAAAAGGCCCTTTCTCCCAGGCTACCATCCTGAGCCTCTGAGGATGGAGGAACTCTCAAGAGGTCCGCCTCTGGGGCCTGAGTCATTTAGGGCTTTAAACATTCACATGAGCACCTTATGAGAAGGTAAGAATGGTTTTTCTCCTGCTCTGGGATGTAGGACCCGAACCCATGGCTTCCAGTTACAAAAAAGTATATCCAGGGTAAACATCAGGAAGAACTTTCTGACGGTAAAAGCTGTTTGTAACCAAACCAACCCGTGTGTTGCAAAGATAACGTCAGCAATGTCTAGGCAACACGATGACCATGTACATACGTAATAGACAATCTTTATAGAATTCCTTCAAACCATAACAAGGACAAAATGAAATCTTTAGTCTCAAAGTCTCCGGAAATCTTTAAATGAAGCGAGGTACCAGACTTTGTGCGATGAAAGGCAAGCTGTGAAGCTTTGTGTATTCAGCAAATATGATGTCCAAAACTGAACAGTAATTACGGATATAGACTACTGTTTCGTAGAATTCTTTGTCAGCAGTGACTACATTATTACATGAGCACTGTTCCACAGCATTTGATATTTTCATTTACATACATTCATTCGAAATAAGATGGGTTTATGAAGCAATTCTATATCCTCCCACTACGCTGACGAAGAATTCTACGAAACAGTAGTCAATATCCAGAATCTCTGTTCAGTGTTGGACATCATATTTGCCAAATACACAAAGCTTCACAGCTTGTCTTTCATCGTACAAAGCCTGGTAAAAGTAAAGGGACCTCTGACCGTTAGGTCTAGTCAAGGCCGACTCTGGGGTTGCAGCGCTCATCTCGCTTTATTGGCCGAGGGAGCCGGCGTACAGCTTCCGGGTCATGTGGCCAGGATGACTAAGCCGCTTCTGGCGAACCAGAGCAGCGCATGGAAATGCAGTTTCCTTCCCACCTATTTATCTGTTTGCACTTAAATGAATGAATTTATTAATACGGTCACAGACCAGTGTCAACACACACAATATCACAGATCATAAAAAATACTTTGACTTTTCTACTTGCACTTTGACGTGCTTTTGAACTGCTAGGTGGGCAGGAGCAGGGACCGAGCAACGGGAGCTCACCCCGTCGCGGGGATTCGAACCACCGACCTTCTGATCGGCAGGTCCTAGGCTTTGTGGTTTAACCCACAGTGCCACCTGCGTCGCACAAAGTCTGGTACCTCGCTTCATTTAAAGATTTCCAGAGACTTTGAGACTAAAGATTTCATTTTGGACTTGTTAGGGTTTGAAGGAATTCTATAAAGATTGTCTATTGCGTATGTACATGCTCATCGTGTTGCCTAGACATTGCTGATGGTAAGAGATGTTTGGCAGTGGAATGGGCTTCCTCAGGAGGTGGCGGACTCTCCTTCCTTGGAAGTTTTTAAGCAGAGGTTGGGTGCTTATCTGCCCTGGGTGCTGAGTTTCCTGCATTGCAGGGCGTTGGAATAGATGACCCCTGAGGGTCCCTTTCAACCCTTCAATTCTATGATTCCAAGACAAGCCTTCAGGATCAGGCCAGCAGCCCATCCAGTCGGAAGCAAAAGCCGGAAGAGCAACCCATGTACGGTAAATCAGACACCTATGGGGAAACTCACAAACAGGATCCAGCCGCAAGAGCCCTCTCGCCTCGTGTGGTTTCCAGCAATCGGTATTCAGAAGCATCATGGAATTGGAGATTTGGGACCCACGAGGGTCATCCAGCCCAACCCTGTGTGATGCAGGAATGAGAGCACAGCCATTGTGAGCTCTCCAGAGCCCTCACTCGATCCTCTTTTAATGCCGTTCATGTGGCAGTGAGTTCCACAGTCTGCGCTCCACGACGAAGGAGACTTCCTTTGGTCCGCTGCCAGGCAACCACGGGGTGGCCAGGGCAGCCTTCGCCAAGACGGCGCCCTCAAGACGCACGTGCCGTGCTGGGCGGAGACGTCGGCCGAAACGTCTGGCGGGCACCAGGTTGGGGAAGACTGTCAGAAGGTTGTCTCGTCCAACTGCGGGAATCGCCGCTGAAACCTAAGCAATTGCAGAGAGCGAGGCTTTTCGGAGAGACCAGGAGGCTTTTCCTTGTGGGCAGCTATTTTCAGGCACACTTACCCCCCCCCTCGCTGCTCGCCGGCTCATTAACAGCCGCCTGGGCCTCCCTAAGCTGGCTAATTGGGGGTGACGTGATCCTGTCAGCTCCCCCCTTCAGGGCTAATGGCTTAAATCTCTCCCCCCTTCTTTTAATTTCTCTAAGAGGGCTAACGTCAAGCGGCAATTCGCTGCATCCATAGCTGGTCCCCATCCACTTGTGGCCCCAGGAATGCCAAGACGCGCCCCCCGCCATCTGTGAGGCTCACCCCCTCTTTGCCCAAATGGCGTGTGCCCCCCGGTTTTGCGCCAGCCCTTCTGCATCGCCCACACCTGCCCCACGAAGCACTTGGGCTGCTCTCCAGGTGGCAAGGTGCCCAGCGCCACCGTCCTTGCACGAGGCCCGTCCTGCTCCCGCTCCCGCCTCTTCCTCCTCCCCCCCCCCGCTGGTTTGCTTCCAAGCCAGGTGCCCTTCAGGTGTGCCCTGGGGCAGCCACCCACGGCACGTGCCCGCAGGTGCATTATGGGCTCTGTGGCTCTGTGTGACGTGTTCGGAGAGCATTTGCCGCGATTCATTTGCAGGAAGCTGCTTTGCTGTTCAATGAGCATTCGTTCAGATTTCGTAGAATCAGTTGGAAGGGGCCCCCAAGAGTCATCTAGTCCACCCCCCTTACAGTGCAGGAATTTCAGCTAAAGCATGCAGGACAGATGGCCATCCAGCCTCTGCTTAAAAACCTTCGAGGAAGGAGAGTCCACAACCTCCCAAGGGAGACCATTCCCACAGCCGAACAGCTCTTACTGTCAGAAGGTTTTCCCTGATTCTCCCCAAAGCCATGGGTTCGAGTCCTACCACTGCATCGTCAGAAGACCTCAAAGCGGTTTACAAAAATCGCATCCTGCTTTCCTTTGCTCCCATTTTGCTTTACCAGATTAGCTTTTTAAAATACAGTGGTTGCTGTTGTTTAGTCGTTTAGTCGTGTCCGACTCTTCGTGACCCCATGGACCAGAGCATGCCAGGCACTTCTGTCTTCCACTGCCTCCCGCAGTTCGGTTAAACTCATGCTGGTAGCTTCGAGAACAATATCCAACCAAAATACAGTGGTACCTCGAGTTAAGTACTTAATTCGTTCTGGAGGTCCGTTCTTAACCTGAAACTGTTCTTAACCTGAAGCACCACTTTAGCTAATGGGGCCTCCCACTGCTGCCATGCCACCGGTGCACAATTTCTGTTCTCATCCTGAAGCAAAGTTCTTAACCTGAGGTACTATTTCCGGGTTAGTGGAGTCTGTAACCTGAAGCGCATGTAACCCAAGGTACCACTGTACAGTCATACCTCGGGTTACAGATGCTTCAGGTTTCGTTTTTTGGGGTTATGGACTGCTGAAACCCGGAAGTACCAGAGCGGGTTACTTCTGGGTTTTGG
The DNA here is from genome assembly GCF_964234715.1 of Podarcis melisellensis. NCBI lineage: Eukaryota > Metazoa > Chordata > Lepidosauria > Squamata > Lacertidae > Podarcis > Podarcis melisellensis. Next base: position 72,170,052 of record NC_138542.1, read on the forward strand.
CCGTCGTGCATGCGCAGAAGCACTGAATCGCGACCCCTTGTGCGCAGACGCGCCACTGCGGGTTTACATACTCTGCGGGTTGCGAACGTGCATCCCGCACGGATCAAGTTTGCAACCCGAGCGTCCACTGTAAATAACAAATCGTAATGGGTTCGGGTCCGACCCTCCAGAGCAGGAGAAAACAAGCTTTTTCCTTTTTCCATGTGGCTGCCCTTAAGATATTGAAAAACAGCTCTCATATCTCCCCATCAGTCTCTTCTTTTCCATGCTAAACATCCCCAATTCCTTCAACGGTTCCTCATCAGGCTTAGTTTCCAGACCCTTGATCATCTTGGCTGGCCTCCTCTGTACACCTTCCAGCTTGTCAACATCATTCCTAAATTGTGGTTCTCAGAATTAGACATAGTATTCCAGGTGTGGTCAGAATAGAGCGGGACTATGACTTCCCTTGATCCGGACATTAAACTTCTATTGATGCAGCCTAGAATAGTGTTAGCTTTTTTTGCTGCTGCATCACACTGTTGACTCATGTCAAGTTTGTGATCCACTAAGACCCCTAGATCCCTTTACCCACGTACTGCTAGTAAGCCAGGTGTCCCCAGTTCTATGGGGAAACCCAGCCAGATGGGCGGGGTACAATTAAATTATTATTATTATTATTATTATTATTATTATTATTATTATTATTATTATTATTTTGTTGTTGTTGTTGTTGTTTAGTCGTTTAGTCGTGTCCGACTCTTCGTGACCCCATGGACCAGAGCATGCCAGGCACTTCTGTCTTCCACTGCCTCCTGCACTTTGGTCAGACTCATGTTTGTAGCTTCGAAGACACTGTCCAACTATCTCGTCCTCTGTCGTCCCCTTCTTCTGCCCTCCATCTTTCCCAACATCAGGGTCTTTTCCAGGGAGTCTTCTCTTCTCATGAAGTGGCCAAAGTCTTGGAGCCTCAGCTTCAGGATCTGTCCTTCCAGTGAGCACTCAGGGCTGATTTCCATCAGAATGGATCGGTTTGTTCTTCACCAGAATTCAAAAGCATCAATTCTTTGACGATCAGCCTTCTTTATGGTCCAGCTCTCACTTCCATACATCACTACTGGGAAAACCAGAGCTGCTATTATTATTATTATTATTATTATTATTATTATTATTTATTATTATTATTATTATTATTATTATTATTATTATTATTATTATTATTATATTGCTTTAAAAGAGGATTAGACAAATTCATGGAGAAGGAGAGGGTCATCTGTGACTACCAACCACAATAGCTCCTGCTTTGATTCCACCAGAAACTGGAAGCCACAGGGTGGGAAGAGGGGTCTTGTGTTCAGATCCTGCTGAAGGGTTTCCTGTTGAGGCATCTCATTGGCCCCTGTGAGAACAGGATGCTGGACTGAATGGATCACTGGCCTGATCCAGCACACTCTTATGTTCTTACACTGGGGTGTTTAACCTGAGCTTTCTCTGCCCCAGGAAATGAACACGAAGGAAAGGTACAATTCCTCGGCCAGGATCCACGTCAACGTGATGGACGGAGATGACCAGTACCCCCAGTTCCTGCCGTGCAACTTCCTGTCGCACGACGGGGTCGGCGTTTGTGTCAGCCCTGTCTACACCGCCAACATCACAGAAGGGGAGGTCATGGTGAGCAGGGGCGTCTGGTGTTGAAAATGTGGTGCCTGCTGTTAAAAATGTGACTTTGTTAACAGAGAAATCTGAGGGCTCCCTTGCACAAAAAACAAGGACACCAGCCAGGAATACCAGAGCAAAACAGCAGCCAGTAGGCTCGGTCTTTATTGAAGACTGTCGTGACAGGACTCCTACCTGCCACCAGGTGGAACAAGATGGAAGCCCCGTACAAAAGAGAACCCAAACTTTTATCAGCTGCTAATCCCCATGTTAAAAAAGGTAAAGGGACGCCTGACCATTAGGTCGAGTCGTGACCGACTCTGGGGTTGCGGCCCTCATCTCGCTTTATTGGCCGAGGGAGCCGGCGTGCAGCTCATGTGGCCAGCATGACTAAGCGGCTTCTGGCAAACCAGAGCAGCACACGGAAACACCGTTTACCTTCCCGCCAGAGTGGTACCTATTTATCTACTTGCACTTTGTCGTGCTTTCGAACTGCTAGGTTGGCAGGAGCAGGGACCAAGCAACGGGAGCTCACCCCTTCGCAGGGATTTGAACCGCCGACCTTCTGATCAGCAAGCCCTAGGCTCTGTGGTTTAACCCACAGCGCCACCTGTGTTACACCCCCCCAAACTACATCACTCATACATCACAGTTACATCATGAAAGGGGAGGTCTGGTGGCAGGAATCTGAGCATCCTGGACCCTGCCCCATGGTTCCCCTTGCCTCCACCAAATACCCATCAAGTGTAACAAAAGAGACATTTACATTTCCCTATTTCCCAGCCAGGGGACGCAGGTGGCGCTGTGGGTTAAAGCCTCAGCGCCTAGGGCTTGCCGATCGAAAGGTCGGCGGTTCGAATCCCTGCGGCGGGGTGCGCTCCCGCTGCTCGGTCCCAGCGCCTGCCAACCTAGCAGTTCGAAAGCACCTCCGGGTGCAAGTAGATAAATAGGGACCGCTTACCAGCGGGAAGGTAAACGGCGTTTCCGTGTGCGGCTCTTGCTCGCCAGAGCAGCGATGTCACGCTGGCCACGTGACCCGGAAGTGTCTTCGGACAGCGCTGGCCCCTGGCCTCTTAAGTGAGATGGGCGCACAACCCCAGAGTCTGTCAAGACTGGCCCGTATGGGCAGGGGTACCTTTACCTTTACCTTTATTTCCCAGCCAAGTTAATCACACCCTTTTGTCTTCATCTGGGTTTATTATTTCTGGAATGGCTACCTGTCTGGCACCCAGGTATCAGGATGCCAGGGATTATCACTCAGGCAGAGGGGCTGCTGAGTAGCTGAGCTCACATGTCTATATGAATTTCTGAAGTTTTCCCAGTGAGCCAGTACATAGAGACATTTATCAGTGAATTCTTACATTTGGTATTGTGCAGCAGAGGCCCTTTGAATAGATAGGAAGAAACTGTGATGAAGTGTTTTGTGGGGACAAATCACAAAAATTACAAAAGTGATTGTGCTGGTTTTGGTAGTGGGCTGCATGTGCATGATATCTGCTGGAGGGGCAACCCCCCCCCAACCTATACATAAATTCCTGCAATAATGTGCAGGGCAGAAACTCAAACTCGCTCCCCTGCCCATGCATATTTCTCTGCCTGCTTTCCCTGAAGGTTGTTTATCTCTTGCAGACAGAACCCCTCCAGTTCCTGCCTGGTCCCATCCATGCTGAGGACGGAGACCGCGACCTGAAGGCTGCCATCACCTATTCTATTCTCTCAGGTACTGGGGTGTGGAGTAAATTGGGTCCGGTACACTTCCGTGGTGCCTCACGGCTTCTCTGGACCATAGCAGAGTAGAGCACAGTGTTTGCTACTGTGTGTCAGCATGCAGAAAACAGAGTCCGTACGCGGCTTCTTCTAATCTTTGTTGTTGTTTAGTCGTTTAGTCATGTCCGACTCTTCGTGACCCCCTGGACCAGAGCATGCCAGGCACTCCTGTTTTCCACTGCCTCCTGTAGCTTGGTCAAACTCATGTTGGTCTCTTGGAGAACACTGTCCAACCATCTCGTCCTCTGTCGTCCCCTTCTCCTTGTGCCCTCCATCTTTCCCAACATCAGGGTCTTTTCCAGAGAGTCTTCTCTTCTCACGAGGTGGCCAAAGTCTTGGAGCCTCAGCTTCAGGATCTGTCCTTCCAGGGAGCACTCAGGGCTGATTTAAGAATGGATAGGTTTGATCTTCTTGCAGTCCATGGGACTCTCAAGAGTCTCCTCCAGCACCAGAATTCAAAAGCATCCATTCTTCGGCGATCAGCCTTCTTTATGGGCCAGCTCTCACTTCCATACATCACTACTGGGAAAACCATAGCTTTAACTATACGGACCTTTGTTGGCAAGGTAATGTCTCTGCTTTTTAAGATGCTGTCTAGGTTTGAATGGTATATATATATACCATATATATATATATATATATATATATATGCAGGTTTTGGTGTCCTCGGGTGTCTTCCCGTGTAAAAGTTGGGGTGTCTAGGCGACGTTTCGACGAGGTCTCACTCGTCATCTTCAGGCTGGTGCTTTCGGCTTCTTGTTACTGGAACAGAGCAGGATCTCAGTGTTTGAGTTCCTATAAATACTGTTGAGGGGGTGTGGTGTATAGCCTCCAATGTTCTGGGCAGAGAGGAAGTTCCCAGGCTAGTGTGCCTTTTCTTCTTTTGTTCCTTAATTACTTGAGGGATATCTTGAGTGATTTCTTGAGTGATATCCTGAGTACCACTTAGGTGGGTCATTAGGTGTGGATTAGTTGCTAAAGTCTTTGTGTCTTGACCTCTTGAACTTTGTGAAGAGTTTTTCTGAGAAGATGGCTGTACTGCACTTAGTTGTGCTCTGGCTTGGCTTCGTGTATAGGGGCGAGCTGTGGTTTTGTGGCCTGTGTCAGCCAGATCTGTGTAGGGATTGCAGGGGGGTGCAGCATCCGGAGGTGCCACCATGGTTTGGCTACTGGATGGTGTCTGTAATTTATCTGTGGAGAGGGTCTGGGTTTGGGTCTGGTGTGGTTGATTGGTGATGGCGTTCTGTGTGCCTCTGGATCTGGTGTCAGTTTTTGTGGGGAGGGCTAATTTCCAGATGTCTGGCAAGCGGGATGTGTCGTCACGCTTGTTCATGTTGTGAGGGTGTTTCTCTATCTCGATGGCTTCCATGATTATTCTCTTGTGGTGATGTTCCATGTTAAAGAGCAATTTGGAATCTGCAAAATTAATTTCGTGTCCTGTTTCTTTCATGTGTTGGAAAAGAGAGGAAGTTTTTTCTTCTTTTTTGACGGCATTCTTGTGTTCTGCGATACGTGCATTTATTCGTCTGTTTGTTTGTCCAATGTACGTGGCTGGGCAGACTTTGCAGGGTATTTCATAGACCCCTTGGTTTTCCAACTGGATTTTATCCTTGGGGTTTCTGAGGATATTGGCTATTTTTTGGTTGGTGCAAAAGGCTGTTTTGATATTGTGTTTATGGAGGATTTTGCTAATTTTATCTGTAGTGCCCTTGATATAAGGAAGGAGGGCCATGCCATTGTTTTCTTCTGTGTCTTGGTTTTTGGGGGGTGTTTCTTTTTGGATTAGCTTCGTAACCCTGTTTTGCTGGTATCCATTGGCAATTAACACATTTGAGAGATTCTGTAACTCAGTTGTCAAGTGGTCTTTGTCAGCCAGGCGTTTGGTTCTGGAGATGAGAGTCTTGGCTACGGAGTTTATTTGTGCAGGGTGGTGGTGTGATTGTGCATGTAAGTAGCGGTTGGTGTGTGTTTTTTTCCGGTAGATAGTGTGTCCTAGGGAGCCATCAGGTTTTTTGTAGATTAGGACGTCAAGGAAGGGAAGTTGGTTGTTGGCTTCTATTTCCATAGTGAATTGTATTTTGGGGTGTAGGCTGTTGAGATGTGTGAGGAAGCTATCCAGTTTTTCCTTCCCGTGTGGCCAAATTACAAAGGTGTCGTCAACATATCTGAGCCAAAGTTTGGGTTTGTGTTCTGACTTGTCTAAAGCATTGGTTTCAAAGTGTTCCATGTACAGGTTTGCGATGACCGGTGAGAGGGGTGATCCCATAGGTGCTCCTTCTATCTGTTTGTATCTTTGTCCATTGTGGATGAAGTACATGTTGGTTAGGCAGTGGTTGGTCAGGTCCAAGATGTATTCGGGGGGATTGTATTTGTTTTGAATGGCTGTCAAGGCTTCATTAATGGGCACTTGTGTGAAGAGAGATACAACATCGAAGCTCACAAGTAGGTCATTAGGATGTAGGTTTTGCTTCTTTATTGTTTCTATGAACTGGAAGGAGTTTGGAACGTGTGAAGAGATGGATTCTGCATAGGGCTGAAGTTGCTTGGCGAGAAATTTAGCGAGATTTTGTAGAGGTGAGCCTATGGAGCTGACTATTGGTCTGAGTGGTGTTCCTTCTTTGTGTATCTTGGGGAGGCCGTAGAGGCCGTAATTTGGCCACACGGGAAGGAAAAACTGGATAGCTTCCTCACACATCTCAACAGCCTACACCCCAAAATACAATTCACTATGGAAATAGAAGCCAACAACCAACTTCCCTTCCTTGACGTCCTAATCTACAAAAAACCTGATGGCTCCCTAGGACACACTATCTACCGGAAAAAAACACACACCAACCGCTACTTACATGCACAATCACACCACCACCCTGCACAAATAAACTCCGTAGCCAAGACTCTCATCTCCAGAACCAAACGCCTGGCTGACAAAGACCACTTGACAACTGAGTTACAGAATCTCTCAAATGTGTTAATTGCCAATGGATACCAGCAAAACAGGGTTACGAAGCTAATCCAAAAAGAAACACCCCCCAAAAACCAAGACACAGAAGAAAACAATGGCATGGCCCTCCTTCCTTATATCAAGGGCACTACAGATAAAATTAGCAAAATCCTCCATAAACACAATATCAAAACAGCCTTTTGCACCAACCAAAAAATAGCCAATATCCTCAGAAACCCCAAGGATAAAATCCAGTTGGAAAACCAAGGGGTCTATGAAATACCCTGCAAAGTCTGCCCAGCCACGTACATTGGACAAACAAACAGACGAATAAATGCACGTATCGCAGAACACAAGAATGCCGTCAAAAAAGAAGAAAAAACTTCCTCTCTTTTCCAACACATGAAAGAAACAGGACACGAAATTAATTTTGCAGATTCCAAATTGCTCTTTAACATGGAACATCACCACAAGAGAATAATCATGGAAGCCATCGAGATAGAGAAACACCCTCACAACATGAACAAGCGTGACGACACATCCCGCTTGCCAGACATCTGGAAATTAGCCCTCCCCACAAAAACTGACACCAGATCCAGAGGCACACAGAACGCCATCACCAATCAACCACACCAGACCCAAACCCAGACCCTCTCCACAGATAAATTACAGACACCATCCAGTAGCCAAACCATGGTGGCACCTCCGGATGCTGCACCCCCCTGCAATCCCTACACAGATCTGGCTGACACAGGCCACAAAACCACAGCTCGCCCCTATACACGAAGCCAAGCCAGAGCACAACTAAGTGCAGTACAGCCATCTTCTCAGAAAAACTCTTCACAAAGTTCAAGAGGTCAAGACACAAAGACTTTAGCAACTAATCCACACCTAATGACCCACCTAAGTGGTACTCAGGATATCACTCAAGAAATCACTCAAGATATCCCTCAAGTAATTAAGGAACAAAAGAAGAAAAGGCACACTAGCCTGGGAACTTCCTCTCTGCCCAGAACATTGGAGGCTATACACCACACCCCCTCAACAGTATTTATAGGAACTCAAACACTGAGATCCTGCTCTGTTCCAGTAACAAGAAGCCGAAAGCACCAGCCTGAAGATGACGAGTGAGACCTCGTCGAAACGTCGCCTAGACACCCCAACTTTTACACGGGAAGACACCCGAGGACACCAAAACCTGCATTCCTGTACCCGTGAAAATCTACGAAAGCAAATATATATATATATATATATATATATATGCATGCATATATATGTTATTTCTAGCTTTGTACCTTTTATAACCATTTCTTCATTCCCTTGACCTTGCAAGCTTCATTCGTTGCAGACTGATATGTTTATTCCAGAACAATTTTTTTTCATATACTCTTTAACACTTTTATTAATTATTGATCTGATTGTCCTCTTAAGACTGCCGATAACCTTGCCAAATCTATGTATTCACAATGTTTGATTTGCCATTCTCTTACTTTGTGTTTTAATCTTTCACATGCCTGCTTGTGAATTTTCCTTGATTTCGCTGTTTTATCTTTTGTGAGCCGCTTAGAGGTTCCTGGCTTTAACAGCCTAGCAGTGTATAAATTTTAAGAAATACCGTATTTTTCGCTCCACAAGACACACTTTTTTCCTCCTAAAAAGTAAGGGGAAATGTCTGTGTGTCTTATGGGGCGAATGTGCGCTCGTTCGCTGGCTCCCTTTCCGGCCCTTTGCCCAGGCCTCCATTGCTGAATGTTCTGCAGACGGAGGCCGTTTGTTTCCCCAGCGACATGGGACTGACTGATTAGATTATCTGTCTGGAAACTGTAGAAACGGCTCCCTTTCCTTTCCTAAAGAAGCTGCAGAACTGTGAGTTGAACCTCATAAAAACAGCATTTTTTCCCTTTGCAAAGTAGGCTCAACAACTGTGAGCAGATCCTCAAAAATTGGGGCTTTTCCTCTTTGCAAAAGAAGCTGCACAACTTTGAGCTAATCCCCCCAAAACTGGGCTTTCCCCCTTTCCTCCTCTAAAAACTAGGTGCATCTTATGGTCAGGTACATCTTATGGAGCGAAAAATACGGCGAATGGCAAAACCAGAGTTCGCTCAGCTAAAGCACACTGCCGAATCTGTTCCCTCCAGCAAATCAAGGAAGGAAGGGCAGGTTTCTCCTGGCGCTGCTTAGATTTCTGGGATGTGGGATCACATGTTCTCGCACGTTCCATAGCTTATTGCCTGGATATCTGGCAGTGAAGTCAAACTCCTCTGAAGTGCATATATTGGTGAAAATAACACACAAAGCTGCATAACATTGGGAAATTGTGTGTATCTGTGTGTGTGCAAAATTGCATACTTGTATTTATCGGAAGTTGAGATGAACTTTCATGATTTTTGATTTTTTTAAAAAAGTAATTAAATTGCTTTTTTATTGAAAAACACTCAATTATAAAGCAATAAAGTGATACAAAAAAGGGGGGAAACACGCAACTGTGTAATGGGGGAAAACATTACATGAATATATACAAAAATAGCCTAACCCATACATTCTTTTAGAAATTTGATATTCTTATCCTAATACTGATGTAAATATTAATACACCGCTATGTTTTGCATAAATTTATTCCAAATATTGTTGTATTTATCCAAGGAGAGTCTACATCCATAAGCAGTCCCTTCGTAGGTTGCAAGTGTTATCTTATTATCAATCTACTGATTGAAGGAGATCGTGTCTTCATTCTTCCAGTTCATCAATATCAGCTACCATTAGAGTGCCTAAAATCCATTTTTGTTTTCCCATGGTTAACTTCTATATAGCAGGCATAGTGCTGGGGATTATTGCTATTATTATTATTAATAATAATAATATATCTTTATTAATTTAAAATAAATACATTTATGAAAAAACAGACATACATACAAGTAAACAAACAAACAAACAAACAAATAACAGAAGAATCAAACAAACCACCACACTATAAGATATAAGAAGATTAATATAATTATCATCATACTGAACACAATTATAAAACTTATAGAGAAGAAATTTAAAACTGACTTCCAATTAATCTCACTGTACTTTATCTATCCATTACTTTATACCACACAGTTACATATTTCTTATTTAATTTATTTTTACCTCCCTACAAACTAATATTTATACAATACAGGGATTGGTAGCAAGAAATTGCTATTATTATTATTATTTTGCAAAATTGCATACATGTGTGTATCAAGGTTGAGATATGTATAGATGATCTTTCATGATAAAAGAAAGCCCTTCTTCACACAAAGTTAACCTGTGGAACTCCCTCCCACAGGAATTAGGGATGGTCAGGATTAGACAAATTCATGGAGAAGGAGAGGGCTAGCAATGGCTTAATAGCCAGGACAGAGGCTATTCTCTGCCTCTGCGGTTGAAGGCAGCAAGGCTTCTGAATCTCAGTTGCAGGAAACTGCAGAGGGTAGAGGGTTCGAATCCTGAATGGGGGGCTTCCCAGAAGAAGCATCTGCTCGGGCACTGCAAGGACATAGTGCCGGATTTACATATAAGCTAAACAAGCTCTAGCTTAGGGCCCCACTCTCTTGATGGAAAAAACCACTCGGGGTACATTTCCAAAATATAAGATAAAAAACAAATAAAATAAAACCTACCTACAGCAACTATGTTTTGTGTTGTGCAGGCTCCTATGATGTAAGTCATGGGCCCTGCCTGCTTGCCTGCTCCCTAAAATATCCCTGGTTTGCTCCTTTCTATATATAGGGTCCCACAATCTGCATGGACAGGGTGCATGGTAACATGTGCAAATGGCTTGAGATACCTATGAGGTCCATCAATTACCATCTAGCATATATTCAACACAAAAATCAGCGACTATATGATGTTGACAAAGGACAGCTGGACATAGAAAGGGCCCCATTACCTTCAGTGGGACACAGGTGGCACTGTGGTCTAAACCACAGAGCCTAGGACTTGCCGATCAGAAGGTCAGTGGTTCGAATCCCCGTGACGGGGTGAGCTCCCGTTGCTCGGTCCCTGCTCCTGCCAACCTAGCAGTTCAAAAGCATGTCAAGTGCAAATAGATAAATAGGTACCGCTCCAGCGGAAAGGTAAACGGCGTTTCCGTGCACTGCTCTGGTTCGCCAGAAGCGGCTTAGCCATGCTGGCCACATGACCCGGAAGCTGTACGGTGGCTCCCTCGGCCAGTAAAGCGAGATGAGCGCCGTAACCCCAGAGTCGGCCGCGACTGGACCTAATGGCCAGGGGTCCCTTTACCTTTACCTTAGGTCCATCAATTACCATATAGCACATATTCAACACAAAAATCAGCGACCATTTGTTGTTGACAAAGGGCAGCTGGACATATCAAGGGCCCCATGACCTTCAGTAGGTGAGGGCCTCATCAAACCTAAATCCAGCCCTGCAAGGACAGGATGAATGACCACATGCCATGGAGCATGGGGCCGGATCCTGCCCAATCACCTTCTTAATCTGTCCCGCGGACAGTCCGGGAATCATCATGTTTTTACATGAGTAGAATGTGTCCTTTTATTTCAAATGCATCTCTGGGTTATTTGTGGGGCATAACAATTCATTCATTTTTTTATAGTTCGGCCCCCCACAAGGTCTGAGGGACAGTGAACCGGCCCCCTGCTGAAAAAGTTTGCTGACCCCAGCCATGGATGCTTTATAGAATCATAGAATCATAGAGTTGGAAGAGACCACAAGGGCCATCGAGTCCAACCCCCTGCCAAGCAGGAAACACCATCAGAGCACTCCTGACATATGGTTGTCCAGCCTCTGCTTAAAGACCTCCAAAGAAGGAGACTCCACCACACTCCTTGGCAGCAAATTCCACTGTCGAACTGCTCTTACTGTCAGGAAGTTCTTCCTAATGTTTAGGTGGAATCTTCTTTCTTGTAGTTTGGATCCATTGCTCCGTGTCCGCTTCTCTGGAGCAGCAGAAAACAACCTTTCTCCCTCCTCTATGTGACATCCTTTTATATATTTGAACATGGCTATCATATCACCCCTTAACCTCCTTTTCTCCAGGCTAAACATGCCCAGCTCCCTTAGCCTCAGTGTCCTTCTTCAACTGTGGTGCCCAGAACTGGACACAGTACTCCAGGTGAGGTCTGACCAGAGCAGAATACAGTGGCACTATTACTTCCCTTGATCTAGATGCTATACTCCTATTGATGCAGCCCAGAATTGCATTGGCTTTTTTAGCTGCCTTTTTTCCCTGCAGAATCTCAGAATTCCACCATACTCTTTTTCACAAATGAGTACAGAGATGTGAGGAACCGAAAGTAAGATCGGGTCAATTTATATATTTTTATGGCCCGCTTTATTTTTTCATGGTTTTTGAGATGTTTCGAACCATTTCTAATAATTCACTTTAATTGCTGTGACCCGTCCTTGGGGGGGGGGGCAGGAATAGCAATAAATGGCCGGTTCACCCGCTTCAACACGCAGTCGGATTCTGCAAAACTGTGTCACCCACAGAGCGCTGGCTGAGCAATCCAATTGCCTGGCCCAATGGCTGTTCAGGGAGCAAATTGGATGGAAGGTGCTGGAAGCAGGTGCTGGAGGTTGGAGGTGGCGGGGGGGAATTTGAATCCCTCCCCCCTGATGCAATTGGGAGGGTTATTAAACAGTTTAAGCTGGGCTGGGATTATGTGGCAGGTGGACCTAGTGGGCGGGGGTGGGGAGAAAAATCTTGAGGTACCTCTCTCTGCAATATTCAGAGACGCACAAATTTCAAAGGTAGCAGTTTCTGAAGTGCAAACTTTTTTGGTCAAATCTATTTTTTATTAAGTTTTACATTGCAAATTAAAATCTGAAGAAGTGTGCATGCACACGAAAGCTTGTACCAATAAGTAACTTAGCTGGTCTCTAAGGTGCTACTGGAAGGGATTTTTTAATTTTTAATTTTAATTTTATTTGTTTTGTTTTGTTTCGACTACGGCAGACCAACACGGCTACCTACCTGTAACTAAAATCCAAACGTTAAACATCAGCACCATCATTTAGGATTCCCTGAATACTTTGACTCCCCTCCACTTTTCCATGTTTCCATGATCAATTTTTTCCCAATTGCTTCTCTTATTTTCTTTTTTTTAAAAAAACAACAAACCAGTCCTTTTAAAGTATATATATATTTAGTACATTACAAGCATTACTCAAATCCTGCCAAGGTTTTTAGTTCTTTACAGCGTTCTCTTAAATACGTTATCAATTTCTCCCATTCCTTCTTAAAGTTCTTCTCTTCCTGGTTTTCCTGGTCAATTTCGGGATCATCTTCATCTGCCATTTGTCTCTGGTCAGGACTTTATCTTCTTTCCATCTCTGGGCCAGTAGTGTCCACGCTGCTGTCGTTGCACACATAAATACAGTGGTATCTTGTTTCTCAAATGCCTTGGTACTCAAACAACTTGGAACCCAAACACTGCAAACCTGGAAGTAAGTGTTCCAGTTTGCGAACTTTTTCAGAAGCCGAACATCCTCCATCTTGAGTGCCACACTTCCATTTTGAGTGTTATGCTGAGGTCTGTCTGTTTTTTCTATTTATTTTGCATTTTTGTTTTTGCGGCTCTTTTTCGTTTTGTTTTTGTGACTGTGTGGAACCGAGTTCAGCTCCTGATGGATTGTGTGACGGCAGTACATTGTTTATTGCCTTCATTTTATGGATCGGTCTCATTAGATAGTAAAATCCACGTTAAATTACTGTTAGGGGTTGCTTTTGAAAGTCTGGTACAGATTAATCCATTTTGCAGGAACCTGGTTTTGGAATGTTATTAAATATACCAAGAAAAAAGCCCACCAAGAACTCTGGCCAATATAAGTTTCAGCAGCGGGAGTGGTCCCTACTCACAATTCAACAGTCAATAGTAACAACAACTAATCCATTCTAAAGTATGTATTCTAATAAAGATTACAAACTCAAATAGAGATTACAAACTCTAACAGAGATTACAAACTCAAAGAGATATGTATAATACGATTATTCGTTACAAAGATTTTCTCTTTTTCACTTGACAATAATGTTGATCCCTATGGAGACTCAGTTTCAATCTTAGAGCAGAAGTCAATTATGGATTGGAAACCAGGGCAGGGCCCCGTATTCACCTTCATCAACTAATTTTTAAGTTTGAAGTTTGTAAGTTTGAAGACTTTCGGATAAATATATCCTGTTCTTTTCTACGTTTCTCAAGGATAACACGACGTGTGGGTAGATCAATGTGTATCTTGAGCTTTTCTGTGCACCCAAGATTCCAAATAGGAAAGCCTCTGGTTTCAAACTAGGTCATTTCTCATCAAAACGGCAAATAAAAATATGAATTTCTCCCCCTGACGCAACAGAGATCAGGTGGTCCTCTGCCATGGACGCTTCAGCTGAGATTCTAGCATTGCACGGGGTTCAACAACATGGCCTCAGGGGGTCGCTCCCAAATCTAGTATCTTATGATTCAGTGGTCCCTAACTTAACGCTGCCTCCCCTTCCTTTCAGGTACGGACCATGGCTACTTCCACATGGACAACGTCACGGGCGCCATCACCATGCTGCGGCCGGTGGAGAGCAGGATTCGCACTCCGGTCTACAGCCTCAGTGTCATGGTAGGCCCCTGTAGCTGAGAGAGCAGAAGTCATGGGTCCTTTTGGCTTCTTCGCATCCGGGGCTGGAGGGGAAAATTGAGGTTCTCAACTCCCAGCCTCAGCCCCCAATCCTGCTGTGATTTATTTCGTTTATTTTTATGTCACAGGTACCGTATTTTTTGCACCATAACACTCACTTTTTTTCCTCCTAGAAAGTAAGGGGAAATGTCTGTGCGTGTTATGGAGCGAATGCCTACGGGTGGCGGAGGAGATCTGCTGCAGTCGTGAGCAGAGGATCCATGGTTCCCCTTCCTTCCCTCCTCCGTGGCTCGCTTTGAAACAGCAAAGCGGGAGAAGAGCCGCTGAGTGGGGAGGAGAGAGGGACAGAGAGCCTGCTTCTTTAAAGGAGCAAAGTGGGAAGGGAGAAGAGCCTTCTCCCCTTATACCCCTCTTCTTCATTATTAGCACCATCCTTCTCCACACACGCCACGCGTGTTCTTTGTCCCTTGAGTGCTTTTCCTTCCTTCCCCACTTAAAACGTGGTTACAAAGCACGGATCCACACGGATCCTCAGGATTTTTGCATTGGGCTACTCCAAACTCACTGTCAGATCACATGTCTGTGGCCACAGCATGAACCACAAAAATCATATATCCACTGTTTCGTTTAGAATATTTTTTTTCTTGTTTTCCTCCTCTAAAAACTATGTGCGTGTTATGGTCTGGTGTGTGTTATAGAGCAAAAAATACGGTATTTTTTTTAATACTGCTTAATTTTGGGTTCCGAATTGCTTTGAGTTGCCTTTGGCAAGAAAAAGCGGCGAATCAATTTAAGCGATCGATCGATCGATCAATCAATCAATCAATCAATCAATCGTCACCAAAGCCCCTAAGCCTAAAACACACATCCCAGTTCCTGTTAAAATGAGACGTTAGAAACCAGTTAGCCAGAATTCCCCCCCCCCCAAAAAAAAGGAGCTGCTGAAAATATAAATATACATAATAAAAATTAAACTGCGTGTTGCGATAATACATGCCAAATCTGGTTACATGGATACATGCCAAATCTGGCTTGCTTAAACAAAGAAAATAATAATAATAGCGTCTTGGCCCGAATATAAGCCGCACCTGCAAATAAGCCACAACTTTAAAATGGAAAGGGGGGGCAGAGAAAAAAAGACAATACCTGGGCTGCTTCCTGGGGTGGGGGTGGGGAGCGAGGCTGCTTTCCTGGCGACGTAAGTTTGCGAATATAAACCACGTTTTCATGGTTGGAAATTGAAAAAAAGTGGGGCTTATATTCAGGCCAAAATGGTGGTAATTAATAATAATAATAATAATAATAATAATAATAATAATAATAATTTTTATTTATATGCCACCCACCTGACTGGGCTGCCCCAGTCCCTCTGGCCGGCTTCCAACAAATTATACAACCACAGTAAAACAGCAAACATTAAAAACTTCCTGGGTGGTGCTGTGGGTTAAACCACAGAGCCTAGGACTTGCAGATCAGAAGGTCGGCGGTTCGAATCCCCTCGACGGGGTGAGCTCCCATTGCTCGGTCCCTGCTCCTGCCAACCTAGCAGTTTGAAAGCACACCAGTGCAAGAAGATAAATAGGTACCACTCCGGCAGGAAGGTAAACGGCGTTTCCATGTGCTGCTCTGGTTCGCCAGAAGTGGCTTAGTTATGCTGGCCACATGACCCAGAAGCTGTACGCCGGCTCCCTCGGCCAATAAAGCGAGATGAGCGCCGCAACCCCAGAGTCGGCCACGACTGGACCTAATGGTCAGGGGTCCCTTTACCTTTATATGGCGAGGGCTCCAGTCTCGCCTGGCGTCAATGGGCAGGGAGTTCCAAAGTGCTGCTGCTCTTGGCTTTATTTCTGCCTTCCGCTCTCCGGCCTTCCTGCTCCCCCGATGAATTTTGCACCACCGAGGATCAGAAAGAACGGCACGCACCCGCTCACTCCATTCCTCCCCCCCAAGAAAAAGCTTGCCCATTAATTGATTAACTGAAAACCCGTCAAACATAAAAGGGAATAATTAACGGAGGGGTTTTTTATTTTAAATTTTTTTGTTTAACATAATTATTACAAAATACATACAAATACATACAGATGAAACTCAGAAAATTAGAATATCGTGGAAAAGTTCATTTATTTCAGTAATTCCACTTAAAAGGTGAAACTCATATATGAGATAGACTCATGACCTGCAAAGCGAGATATGTCAAGCCTTTTGTGATGATCATGGCGTACAGCTGATGACAACCCCAAATTAACCATCTCAGAAAATTAGAATATTAAATGAAATCAGCAAAACAAGGACTGCAAATAGACCAATATTGGACCACTAAGAAGTAGAAGGATGCACATGTCCTCAGTACTTGGCTTGGGCCGTTTTTGCATCAATTCCTGCCTCAATGCGGCGTGGCATGGATGCTCTCAGCCTGTGGCACTGCTGAGGTCTTATGGAAGACCAGGAAGCTTCAATAGCTGCCTTCAGCTCTTCTGCATTGCTCGGTCTCATGTCTCTCATCTTTCTCTTGGCAATGCCTCATAGATTCTCTATGGGGTTCAGGTCAGGCGAGTTTGCTGGCCAATCAAGCACAGTAATCCCATGGGCATTGAACCAGGTTTTGGTACTTTGGGCAGTGTGGGCAGGTGACAAAGTCCTGCTGGAAAATGAAGTCAGCATCCCCATAAAGCTCGTTTGCAGAAGGAAGCATGAAGTGCTCCAAAATCTCCTGGTAGACGGCTGCGTTGACCCTGGACTTCATGAAGCACAGTGGACCAACACCACCTGATGACATGGCTCCCCAAATCTCTTTTCTGATGAGAGCAGCTTTTGCATCTCATTTGGAAACCAAGGACCCAGAGTCTGGAGGAAGAACAGAGAGGCATACAATGCCAGATGCTTGAAGTCCAGGGTGAAGTTTCCACAGTCTGTGTTGATTTGGGGAGCCATGCCATCAGCTGGTGTGGGTCCACTGTGCTTCATAAATGAACTTTTCCACGATATTCTAATTTTCTGAGATTCACCTGTACATATATTTTTCAGATAAGCACACATATATAAAAAAAGAACAAAAAAAGGAAGAAAAGAAAAAGAAAAAATAAGAAGAAAAATTGGAAGAATTTCTTCCAAATTTATTCTACAAATATCTCAGTAATAAAATTTCACTCATTGACTTCCATCACTTACACTGCACACATACAAATTTGCTTAAAATGTATATAGGAAGTGCAAAGCCAAAGCCAGGAACAACCAGGGCTGGATTCAACCCTGCCTTGCAAACCCCTAAATGTTAATTACAGGGGACACGCTAACAATTAATTTTAATTTTTATATTTAAAGCCTTGTTATATTCATATTGTCCCTTGTATTTCTGATATTTTTTTAATGATCTGTGATATTGTGTGTGTTGATGCTGGTCTGTGACCGTATTAATAAATTCATTCATTCAACCCTGCCTTGCAACCGAATTCTGCTGCAAACTGCCTTCTCTCTCTCTCCCTCCTGTCTGCTGCCCCCCCCAGGCCTCTCAGGTGAACGACGCCAAGAAGTACGCCGTGACCGAGGTCCGCGTTCGAATCCTGGCAGCCAACAGCCACGTGCCGCACTTTGAGAAGTCCCAGCACCAGGCCTTTGTCCACGAAGGCGAGAGCACGGCCTCTCTGGTCCTGACGTACAGCAGGAGGGTCCTCTTTGTCCTGGCCACCGACATGGACTTCCCCGACGTGAGTCACCTGGCTGTGGTTTGGGTGGGACAGCGTGGCGGGGAATCCTTGAATCACAGTTGGAAGGGACCCCAAGGGTCATCTAGTCCAACCCCCTGCAATGCGGGAATCTCAACAAGAAGGCATGCAATGGGCTGGCTTGGCTCAGTACAGTGGTACCTTGGTTCTCAAACATAATCCATTCCGGAAGTCCGTTCGACTCCCGACATAGCTGTGAACGTTTCCCTTTTTTTAAGGGAAGTTCCCTTATTCCGAATAGGATTCCTCGCAAGAAAAGGGATAGCTATGACTCCCGAAACCGTTTGAAAAGCAATGCACGGCTTCCAATTGGCTGCAGGAACTTCCTACACTCTAGCAGAAGCAGTGTCAGACATTTGGCTTCTGAAAAATGTTCAAAAACCGGAACACTTACTTTGGGGGTTGCGGAGTTAACATATCAAATCATAAACGGCCTTGGTCCAGTATACCTGAAGGAGCATCTCCACCTCCATCGTTCTGCCTGGACACTGAGGTCCAGCTCCGAGGGCCTTCTGGCGGTTCCCTCCCTGAGAGAAGCAAAGTTACAGGGAACCAGGCAGAGGGCCTTCTCGGTGGTGGCACCCGCCCTGTGGAACGCCCTCCCATCAGATGTCAAAGAGAAGAACAACTACCAAACTTTTAGAAGACATCTGAAGGCAGCCCTGTTTAGGGAAGCTTTTAATGTTTAATAGGTTATTGTATTTTAGTGTTTTGTTGGTTTCCCCAGCCACTCTGGGCGGGGTAAATAATAAATAATAATTATTATTATTATTATTATTATTATTATTATTATTAAAATAAAAAACTAAAATAAAAAGGTTGGATTATCTTCCAAATTGTAATTTTTAATTTTGCGACTTCCCATAGTCTGAACCATGAAGCATGTCCAAATCTCAGTCCTGCCTCTCGTCGATATTTCCACATCTCGATTTTATCTCTCCCTTTCTCCCCAGGGCTTCAACCCTGCGGTGCGGTACAGCCTCAGGCACCAGTCCAACCACACACAGCTCTTCCAGGTCACCCCCGGCGGACTTCTCATCGCCCGCGCTGACCACCTGAGCGCTCTCCAGCGATACGCCTTGCAGGTTTGAGCCGAGCCCTTCCCCGCCCCCCAGCGACCAGCCGGGAGTCGCTCTCCTGCACTGTGTGGGAACAGTGGGAAACTGGCTCCCGGTGGGTCCGGTTGGGTGGAAGGCAGGGAGTCCAACAGCAGGTGGCGCCAGGGCCGAGAGCAGGAATCACAGCGTGAGCAGGGCCAGGCAGAGCCAGGCAGAGGCCCGGGCCAGGTAGATAATGTGGGCCCCCCCTTTTATTACCCTGGGGATAACTGAAGTCTTATATATAAGTACCGTAGATTCCGGCGTATAAGATGACTTTTTAACCCCAGGAAATTCTCTAAAAAGTTGGGGGTCGTCTTATACGCCGGGTATGGGCTTGCTGGGCAGTGGCAGTGGGTGTCGGGCCCTACACTGGGAGGAAGCAGGGTGGCTACCTCCCGGTGTGGAGCAGAGCCTGCCGCCCACTGCCGCTGCCCAGCGAAGCTGCTGCGTATTAGGCGACTGGGAGTATAAGTCGACCCCCCAAATTGGCAGCTGCCCATTTGGGGGGTCGTCTTATACGCCCAGTCGCCTAATACGCCGGAATCTACATTAAGTATATAAATAATTTTGCCAGTTATGCTGGCAAATACTGTATTTTTCGCTCTATAAGATGCACCAAGTTTTTGGAAGAGAACAAGAAAAAAAATATTCTGAATCCCAGAAGCCAGGACAGCAAGTGGGATCGCTGCGCAGCGATCCCGCTTGCTGTCCTGGCTTATGGGATAGCTGCGCGCAGCCTCCTCCAGCCGGGCAAGGAGAGCCTTCATTCCCTGCCCGGGAGAGGCTGCGCACAGCTAAGGCCCCCCCAAGAGCCGTGCTCCCTTTAAAGAGCGTGGAGTGTGTGTGGGGCTCTTGGGGGCTGTTCCCTCCTTGGGGAAAAGCCCCCAAGAGCCTCACACATGCTCCATGCGCTGAGCAGAGCCTCCCGCCTGCATTCTTCCCATAAGACGCACACACATTTCCCCTTACTTTTTAGGAGGGGGAAAGTGCGTCTTATAGAGCGAAAAATATGGTAATTTTATTTCAAGGCTTGAACCGTATCTGCATATAAAGACAAATGGAAACTATAGATACAGAATAGTGCTTTTTAAAAATACGTAGGGAATGTATGCTGACCGAGGCCCCTTTGGAATCAGAGGCCCGGGCCAAGTGGCCCATATGGCCCCCCCTCTGTCTGGGCCTGAGTGTGAGAATCCCTGGAAGGCAGCCCTCAGCCCTCTCCTCTTTTTTTCTTTTATATAATATTTATTAAAGTTTCAAAAAAGTTACAAAAATGAGAAAGAAAAAATGAAAAGAAAAGAAAAGAAAGAAACAGAAAGTACAAAATACAGAAAAATAAGAACAATTAGAAACATTTCCCTCTTTCCATGTCTTGTCTTTCATTTACTTATTTCCCTGACCTCCTCACACCTCCCTTTTTTGTATTCTAGTTCAATTAAATATTCCAGCAAATCCTTTCCAGCTTGGTTTTTATCCTAATAGTTTATCTTAATGTAGTATAATTTTACATTCTCGTCTTTCAGCAGTTAAAAAATCAATTTTTACCTAATCTTTTATATCATTTCTGCTAAAACCTCATTACTTCATTCCAACATCCTTCTAACATTCCTGAATTTTACAATGTTTCTGTAGATAAACTTTAAATTTTCTCCAATCTTCTTCCACCAACTCTTCACCTTGGTCTCGGATTCTCAGCCCTCTCCTCAAAAACTCCCCAGGAAGGAGAGTCCGCCACCTTCTGGGGGAGACCGTTTCACTCCCAAAATACTCTTGGCGCTCACCTGTGTGCTCCTGCTGATGCTCAGGTTTCGTTCCTCCTCTAGATCCTTGCACGAGATGAGGAGTCGGGTGAGACTGCCAACACCACGGTCAACGTGGAGGTGCTGAGTCCTGGCCAGGCAGGTATGCCAGCGCAGGTGACTGGGCAGGTGGGCGACTGGGTAGGTGGGCTTCTTCTCTGCACATGGCGTCTGCACATGGCATGAAAAGTCATGCGCCCAATGCGTTGCTGAAGGCTGGCGGTACATAGCAATAGGCCCTTATTCCCTTACAGTCAGGCACAGGCAAACTCGGCTCTCTGGATGTTTTGGGACTATAATTCCCATCATCCCTAGCGAACGGGGCCAGTGGTCAGGGATGATGGGAGTTTTAGTCCCCAAACATCGGGAGGTCCGAGTTTGCCTATGCCTGTGTTACACACCACAATTGCCTCATTATGTAAATCATGTTCAGAATACCACAACACACACGTAACTGGCTGTAAAGTAACATCGGTAAAGGTAAAGGGACCCCTGACCATTAGGTCCAGTCGTGGCTGACTCTGGGGTTGCGGCGTTCATCTCGCTTTATTGGCCGAGGGAGCCGGCGTACAGCTTCCGGGTCATGTGGCCAGCATGACTAAGCCGCTTCTGGCGAACCAGAGCACGGAAACACCGTTTACCTTCACACCGGAGTAGTACCTATTTATCTACTTGCACTTTTGATGTGCTTTCGAACTGTTAGGTTGGCAGGAGCTGAGACCAAGCAACGGGAGCTCACCCTGTTGCGGGGATTCGAACCGCTGACCTTCTGATCGGCAAGTCCTGGGCTCTGTGGTTTAACCCACAGCGCCAACAGCGTCCCTTTGTAAGTGCAGCCATTGCGGAGGTGCTGGGTGGCTCTGTGGTTTAACCCACAGCACAACCACGTCCCAAAAGTCCAAGGATAGTCAAGTCCAAAGATTGGTGGTACCTCGGTTTTTGAACGTAATCCATTCTGGAAGACCATTCGACTTCCGAAATGTTCGGAAACCGAGGGGCAAAGGGCGATCTGCCAGTTCAATAGAGAGAATTGTGAAAAACACCAGATACACACCGCGGAAGCAGTTTGACTTCCAAGGCGCGTTCGAAAACAGAAGCATTCACTTCCAGGTATTTTGGCTTTCGAAAACTGAAATGTTCAGCAACGGAGACGTCCGAAAACCGAGGTTCCACTGTATTATATAACCCTGGGGTTCCCAAACTTTTTTGGGGGGGACACACAGTCCTGTTGGCTTCCCAAACTCACCGCCAATGCCCCCTACCCCACAAAGAAGCACTATTCAAAATAGCCATTTGCTTGACACATCCATGAATGAGAACAATACAATTCAAAATGAATTATGCCTTTATTCCGAACCCAATTGAAACTCCTTGGTTTAATTAATTCCATGAAGTCGCTAAACTTGCTCCAGCGATTCCAGCTTTTCGCTGTCATAAAGTCGATGGCTAAAACTCGCCTACCTTCCGGGATTGTGGTAAGGATCTATGCCAAAACGGCAAAAATGACCGAAATAATCTGAAATCAGGAAGGCCAGAATTTTAATAAGGAATGGGGGGGAATTTATAATTGATCTTAAAAATCATTGAAAACAATTCGAATAATTAGTAGGATTGGCATAACACTAGTACAGTGGTACCTCTGGATGCGAACAGGATCCGTTCCGGAGCCCAGTTTGCATCCAGAAGCGAATGCAACCCGTGTCTGCGTGTGCACGGATCGCGACTCGCTGTTACCGCGCATGCGCATGACGTCATTTTGAGCGTCTGTGCATGCGTGAGCGGCGAAACCCGGAAGTAACGCGCTCTGTTACTTCCAGGTCGCTGCAGCACACAACCCGAAAATACTTATCCCGAAGCTACTTCAACCCGAGATATGACTGTATTTTAATGGTGAATTTTGGATACGATGGAGATGTTAAAGATTTGGATTGTTATAAAAGACGCAGGAGGAAATGATTAATAGTAGGACCCACAAAAGGGAGAATGGAAGTCCAGGAGATTCTTTGGAATATTGATTTTATGATGTAGTTTGGATATGTGAGTGTAAAGCGTTAATTTGAAAAACCAAATAAATAAATATTTTTTTTTAAAAAGGATTGTTGTAAGGATCACTGACAACACGTCAATAAGGCCCTTTGAACAATCAGTGCTTTGTAAAAATAAGCAGTGGTCTTGCTGTTGTTAGATATGAATCTGATCGGTGCAGGGACAATAGTGGAGGAAGGGTGGTACGTGTGTGTGTGTGTGGTCCGTCCCAGGTGTCACCACTGAGGGGGGTGGCAAAACAACAAAAATTTGAGTTTTTAAAAAATAAAAAATTGGGCTCATGAAACTTTTTAGCTAAGTCAACAAACATTGTGTGGTGAGCTCCCGCCACCCCAGTGGAAATAATGACACATGACACAATTATTAAGGTTAACGGGCTAAATAAGGCCACAACTTTATTGGTTACAGGTGATGAGCGGTATTGGCTTAGGCATTGGTCCTAACCGACTATATCCGACTTCAGCCCATCCACTTGAAGTCTGGGAAGGGTTAACCACCAGTAGGGGGAGTCCTGCTGATGCACATCAACTAGGAACTCCCCCGAGGTCACTGCTAGGGGGCGTGCCTTAGGCCCTCACCTCCCCAGGCTTCGGACAGGGCCATGCCCCCCAGAATCCTTTACCAGACTGCCCTTCAATATATGGGGCAGGTGATGGCGCCACCTCCCCTCTTCCATCTACAGAGCAATACCAATGCCTAACCGCCAATACCCAGAAAGTTGTGACAGTTTGCTATGAGGTAGGCGAAAACCAAGTGGCTGGTGCCAATTTGCCAAGTGGAAAAATTCCTACCAGGCCCCTCAACGGCGACCAAGCAAGGTCCATAGCAAGGTCAAGGAAGGAAAACCTTATAGGGCGGGATGGTGGGAAAAACAGGAACAGCTGGCAGGCGGCAAAAGAGGGAGATCCCCGGCCGCGTCCTGCCTTAAATAGGGCAGGCCACACCCACAGAGCCAGCTGATTGGCTGGCCAGGGGGTGACGCGGCTGGGAATCTCCCCAATCGCGCGGGGCTGGGCTCCAGCCGCCGTGTGCATGGTGGGGTCATGAAACCCCATTTCCTTCAAGTGGCTTAACAAAGCGCGGCTGGCACTGGACGCTACACCGGGGCGGGCAGCGCTTCCTGTGGGGCCTGCGTGGGACTTGAGTCTGCCCTGCGCCTCTCCCTCAGCTGCCCTACAGCTGAGGGGGATTCGGCGGAGAGGCTCCATGCAGCGGCCCTCGCCCCAATCAGTGACTCACTAGCCACCGGCTGTGGGACGTGCGCACTGCACCCGGCACCTGAGCGGATAGCCACCGTATTTTTCACTCTATAAGACGCACTTTTCCCCGCCTAAAAAGTAAGGGGAAATGTGTGTGCATCTTATGGAGCGAATGCAGGCTGCGCAGCTTTCGCTGAAGCCAGAAGAGCAAGAGGGATAGGTGCGCACTGATCCCTCTTTCTCTCCTGGCTTCGCTTCGCTGGAGAGGCGCTGGGCAGCTTTCCCTCTCTGCGCAGCACCCCTTCAGCGAAGCGGGAGGAGAAACGGAGCCCCTTCTGCTTCTCCTCCCGCTTTGCTGGAGAGGCGCTGAGCAAAGAGGGAGAGAATATTTTGTTTCTTGTTCTCCTCCTCTAAAACTACTGTATTTTTCGCTCTATAGGACACACTTTTTCCCTCCTGAAAAGCAAGGGGAAATGTTTGTGTGTCCTATGGAGCGAATGCAGGGGGGAGGCAGGCGGGAAAAGCCTCCAAGAACCGCACACTAGCTCCGTGCGGCTCTTGCAGGCTTTTCCCCAGGAGGGAGAAGGGACTGACTGGCTGCATCAGTCCCTTCTCCCACCTCGTAGAAAAGCCCACAGGAGCGATGCACCCTTTAAAGAGCGCACGGCTTCCGCGGGAGATGGGGGAATTCCCCCACCTCCCGCAAAAGCAGGGAGAAGGTCTGGGAGAAGCGCCCAAGCTGCGTGCAGCCTGTCCGCTGCTCCCAGAGCTGGGGGGGGGGAGGGGGAAATCATATTTTCCCCCTTGATTTCCCCCTCTGAAAACTAGGTGTGCCCTATGGTCAGGTGCACCCTATGGAACGAAAAAAGACGGTAGGTGCGTCTTATAGAGCGAAAAATACAGTACGTCACTGTGCAGGATCCCTGCAGCCCTGAGCTCTTTCTGCACCACTTATTGCGACTCAGAGTGAGACCCAATGCTCTTTTCCTCTCGCCCCCACCCTCTCCGCTTCCTGATCAGTCCCCCTGGATCCTCTTGAAGCCGGGCACCAGGGGACGATGGACGCCGGGATCCTGGCAGGCGGACTGGGGGCGCTACTGTTGGTGACGGCCATCATCCTCTTCCTCATCCTGCGGGCCATGAAGAAGAGGCAGCGGCGCCAGCAGAACATGGAGAGAGCGGCTCTGGCTATGGAGAAGCACCCCAATGTGGTAAGCGGGAAGGGTGCGCGTTGATGTGCAAGCTCCCAAGAGCGGGCGCCACGGGAGAAGCACCTTGTCTGGAGCTGTCAATGGGAAACTCCAGCTAAGGCGTTTGATGCTCAACGACAGCCCAGCCAAATCGTCTAAGCAGGGCTGGGAATGTCCCCAAGTCTGAATTCACGGCGAGAGCCACATACACAATCCCAGTCAGTTTGGACAGCACTGGGTGCAAAGGGTTGGATCTACATGACATGGGCTGGATCTACATGGATCTGTAAAAACATGATTAAATGTAACATTATATAACTCTCTGTGCATTTTTCCATTGATGATGACTTTTAGAAGACATCTGAAGGCAGCCCTGTTTAGGGAAGCTTTTAATGTTTACTAGACTATTGTATTTTAATATTCTGTTGGAAGCCACCCAGAGTGGCTGAGGAAACCCAGCCAGATGGGCGGGGTATAAATAAGGAATTATTATTATTATTATTATTATTATTATTATTATTATTATTATTATTATTATTATTACCCCGCCTATCTGGCTGGGTTTGCCCAGCCACTCTGGGCGGCTCCCAACAGAATATTAAAAACACGATAAAAGATCAAGCATTAAAAACTTCCCTAAGCAGGGCTGCTTTCAGATGTCTTCTAAAAGTCAGATAGTTGTTTATTTCCTTGACATCTGATGGGAGGGTGTTCCACAGGGAGGGAACCACCACCAAGAAGGCCCTCTGCCTGGTTTCCTCTAACCTCACTTCTCGCAGGGAGGGAACCACCAGAAGGCCCTCGGCACTGGACCTCAATGTCTGGGCTGAATGATGGGGGTGGAGACGCTCCTTCAGGTCTACAGGGGTGAGGCTGTTTAGGGCTTTCAAGGTCAGCACCAACACTTTGAATTGTGCTCGGAAACGTACTGGGAGCCAATGGAGATCTTTCAGGACTGGTGTTATGTGGTCTCGGCGGCCGCTCCCAGTCACCAGTCTGGTTGCCACATTCTGGATTATTTGCAGTTTCCAGGTCACCTTCAAAGCTAGCCCCACGTAGAGCGCATTGCAGTAGTCCAAGAGGGAGATAACCTTCATGAACTCATCTAATCCTCTTTGAAAGCCACCCAGGTTGGTGGCCTTTGCTGCCTCCTGTGGCTGTGAGTTCCATAGTTTAACAATGCGTTGCGTGAAGAAGGACTTCCCTTTATCTCTCCTGACTGCTCAGAGAGACCCCCTCCCCAAATATTTGGCCTGCCTTCCTCAGAAAAAGAGTTTCCGCTGTCTCTAGATGCTCACAACACCCCCTTGCCTTTTCCTTCTGCTTTTCTCCTCTCTGTTCCTGGACTGCCTTCAACCACCCTCAGCTTTTTCCACCCTTACCTGGCCTTTTGACACTGCCCCCCCACCCCAGCCTGACATGAGCCCCCCCCCATTTCCAGGGATGCTCTGGCCTCTTAGATGTAGCTAGACTCCAGCTCAAACCAGCCTGGCCAATGGTCAGGGGAGGGTCATCGAGTTGGAAGGGACCCCTGAGGGTCATCTAGTCCAACCCCCTGAAAATCAGGAATCTTTTGCCCAAGACGGAACTCGAACCCGCAACCCCGAGATCCAGAGCCTTGAGGTATCCCAGCAGTGGGATTTTTCTTGCAAAGCATAGGAGGATGGGAGGGGAATAGCTGTTCACAGAAATTCCCCAAGACCCTTTTTTCCAGGCTGTTTACCGGGGCAAAGCCTTCTGCAGCCGCAATAATGATTTTGCGTGCGTGAAATTTTGTGAACGGGAGCATGAAGAATTCTTTGGCGTGGCCGTCCTGATTTCATTGTTCCCATGTGCAAATTCAGTTTAAATAATCATTGCATAGGCCTAGGGGTGAACGGGCCTAGGGGTGCCTTGCCCAACCTGGAGTCCTTCAGCCGCCTCGCGCTACAACTCCCAACATCCTCCGTGCCACATCTGCTGTGGCTGATGGCAACTGTAGTCCAAAAATCTGGAGGGTGCCAAGTTGGGGGAGGGCGCTCTAGACACTACTGGAACCCAGAAATCCCCGACTTATCAACAACTATGGGAGAACGAAAAATCTCCAGAGATTTGGACAAATCACAAAGTCTCAGAGTAGTTTCACAAGCCCTCATGAACTGCCACCTGCTGGCCATTCCTAGAATTTAAAGCATTTCAGTTGCTATTTACGAATTTCACAAACTGAATATACCGCTTGGTATTCTTTCTTTTAAAAAAAAGAAGTCGAAGCAATTTATGAAATGCGTGCATGCAAAATTTGTGCATACTTCTGCCTTGGGCCTCTTCCCCAAGTCCTTTTGCAGAGCCCTGGTTGCTTAAATTGGGTCATGCAACACCTTCTGCCCCGGTCGGGCTGTGGGTCACCCCCTCCTCTGGCCTGCCTGCCTTGCTGTGGTTCTCTGCGCATGCTCGTTCTCAAACCTTGACCTTCTCTCTTTCTCTCTCTCTCGTTCTCTCTCCCCTGTCTGTCTGTCGCTCTCGGCTCGCCCTGCCACCCGACAGAGCTTAAAATGGTTCCAGCCGGTGAGTGTCCAGATGGGAGGGGAAGGGGGGGAGGGCAAGCGGGGGGAGAGACCCCACCCTACCCCCTGGTACCCAGCACCTCTGCAATGGCTGCACCTACCAAGGGATGCTGTTGGCGCTGTGGATTAAACCACAGAGCCTAGGGCTTGCCGATCAGAAGGTCGGCGGTTCGAATCCCTGCGATGGGGTGAGCTCCCGTTGCTCGGTCCCTGCTCCTGCCAACCTAGCAGTTCGAAAGCACGTCAAAGTGCAAAGTGCTGGTGGGAAGGTAAACGGCGTTTCCGTGTGCTGCTCTGGTTCACCAGAAGCAGCTTAGTCATGCTGGCCACATGACCCAGAAGCTGTATGCCGGCTCCCTCAGCCAATAAAGCGAGAAGAGCACCGCAACCCCAGAGTTGGTCATGACTGGACCTAATGGTCAGGGGTCCCTTTATCTTTACTATCAACCGGTCAACACAGTTTTGCAAGGCAATTTCCCAATATACAAAGGACCTTTGCATGTTACTTTTGCAGATGTTAGCATTTTAAAGCACACTGTGGTCTAAACCACTGAGCCTCTTGGGCTTGCCGATCAGAAGGTCGGTGGTTCGAATCCCCATGACGGGGTGAGCTCCCGTTGCTCGGTCCCTGCACCTGCCAACCTAGCAGTTCGAAAGCACGTCAAAGTGCAAGTAGATAAATAGGTACCGCTCCGGTGGGAAGGTAAACGGCGTTTCTGTGCACTGCTCTGGTTCGCCAGAAGCGGCTTAGTCCTGCTGGCCACATGACCCAGAAGCTGTACGCCGGCTGCCTCGACCAATAAAGCGAGATGAGCGCCGCAACCCCACAGTCGTCTGCGACTGGACCTAACAGTCAGGGGTCCCTATACCTTTCCAGATTCTGAAACCTCCTCTTCCCAGGCTTCTCCCTCTGACCCCTCATCACCAACCCCTGGGCTCCGAACCTTCTGTGGGAATGTTTAGGGATGCGGGGGAGGATATATTGTCTAAGATATCCTATCCCAGCTTCTATTTACAAGTTCAACAAAATCAGCAGAGTTAACATTCCCCCTTTTTAAAACCACACGCACAGCAGATAGCTTGCCCTGACTCGTTAGAGTCTCTGTAAATATTTCCTGGTATTTTCCCCGTTTGTTGTTGTTGTTGTTTAGTCATTTAGTCGTGTCCGACTCTTCGTGACCCCCTGGATCAGAGCATGCCAGGCACCCCTGTTTTCCACTGCCTCCCGCAGTTTGGTCAAACTCATGCTGGTAGCTTCGAGAACACTGTCCAACCATCTCGTCCTCTGTCATCCCCTTCTTCTTGTGCCTTCCATCTTTCCCAACATCAGGGTCTTTTCCAGGGAGTCTTCTCTTCTCATAAGGTGGCCAAAGTCTTGGAGCCTCAGCTTCAGGATCTGTCCTTCCAGTGAGCACTCAGGGCTGATTTCCTTCTGAATGGATAGGTTTGATCTTCTTGCAGTCCATGGGACTCTCAAGAGTCTCCTCCAGCACCAGAATTCAAAAGCATCCATTCTTCGGCAATCAGCCTTCTTTATGGTCCAGCTCTCACTTCCATACATCACTACTGGGAAAATCATAGCTTTTACAATACGGAATCCCTCCTAAAATAAGAAGCTACGCAGTCCTCTGTAAAGTATAAAACGTTTACTCACAAGTAATCATCTGTTCACACAAAGGTTCCCAGAAGGCAGACTTAAAAGGTTAGAACATACAGTGGTACCTCGGGTTAAGTACTTAATTCGTTCCAGAGGTCCGTTCTTAACCTGAAACTGTTCTTAACCTGAAGCATCACTTTAGCTAATGGGGCCTCCCGCTGCTGCTATGCCGCCAGAGCATGATTTCTGTTTTCATCCTGAAGCAAAGTTAACCCGAGGTACTATTTCTGGGTTAGCGGAGTCTATAATCTGAAGCGTATGTAACCCGAGGTACCACTATAGTTTAAATGTGGTGACTATCTCCTTATGGGAGAAAGCCTCCCCTTTTCTTCTCTTGGCCTGCAGCTAAGGGTGCATTTTAGTAGTGCTGTTGTTAAGATGGCATTGATAGAGACAAAAGAAACAAGATGGTCGCCAGCCTGTGGTTCTGGTTCTTTCTACCACGCCCATCTCAAGCTACACACAGGAAGTTTAGTCTCAGTCCTGGAAAACAAGTTCCGGCTGGAGGACTGAGACAACCTTCATGTCTACTCTAGCAATGTTGTGTTTGACTGCACCTGACTCTTACATCCCACACCTTCTTCCCCTGGTGGCTCCCCATTTGGTACCTCCCACCATTCCTCTGCCCCCAACCCATCCATGACACCCCAGGAATTTGTTTTCAGGGGGAGGGGGTTGCCTCCAATAAGCATGGGGTAACCAGCCAGAGCATGGATAGTTCAGTTGGTTAGAGCGTGGTGCTGATACAAAGCTCGGTTGTCGACCACAATCCGTTCTGAAAGCCCGTTCCGACTTCCGAAACGTGCGGCAACTTCTGATTGGTTGCAAGAGCTTCTTGCGGTCAAGAGGAAGCCGTGTCGGATGTTTGGGTTCTGAAAAACATTCGAAAACCGGAGCATTTACTTCCAGGTTTTCAGCGTTTGGGGGCTGAGATGTTCAAAAACGGAGTCGTTTGGGAACCGCCAAGGTTGCAGGTTCAGTCTTCGTCCAGGACAGCTGCATATTCCTGCATTGAGGGGGTTGGACTGGATGATCTTCAGGGTCCCTTCTATGACGCACCCAGAGATGAAGGCCCCCAACGCCAGGTCCTGCCATCTTGCCTGGTCGCCCTCTCCTAATGGGACCCTTTCCCTTTCTGCCCTTCTACAGGTCAATGCTGGAAAGGCCTCGCCGCACCCCGATAACGTCTACTTCCAGAACGAGGGGTACAGCGACCTTGGCGACGAGGCGCCCAAGATGTACGGAGGCCAGGCGGCCCTGAACTCCAAGCTGGATTCGGCGAGGAGCGGGAAAGGCCTGCCCGTTGGTGACGCACCGCTGGCCAACTCGGTGCCCAAGGGCGGGGGCCAGGCCCGAGTCAGTGCGGCCCCCAAGAAGCCCGAGGAAGAAGAGGAGGCCAAGACGGCTCTCGTCAACGGAAAAGCCCTCGAGCAATGCCCCTCTCTCTGCCTGGAAGACGAGGCCTTGCCCAAAGCTGTGGAGCGGGCGGTGGAAATGCGGGCGGTGAAAGACGAGGACGAGGAAGATGAGGAAGACGAGGCTACCCTCTTCCCCGTGGGCAGTGAGGAGAACCAGTTCGGAGACACCGCAGGAGGACCCGAGGAAGAACAGCGCTCCGAGGGCGGTCCGCAGCAAGGGGGAGAGTCGGTGCCAGAAGGCAAGATGGCTGCCAACGGGGGCCCAAGCCACGTGGAGCCCGCTCCTCAGAGCCCCACTGCTGACAGGAACTATGAGGGTGGCAGAGGGGGTGGGGAGCACCCCGAGTCCCCCAGCAAAAGCATGGACGCATCCCAGGTTGTTCCCTGTGGCACTGCCGCTCCAGGGGCCACAGAGCCCAGCGACGCAACCCCGGTCCCCAAGGAAACAGTCCCCCCACTGCCGAAGCTGGAAGAGCTGCCCACGGAGGATGAGGACGACGATGGGGAGGAGACGCCGAAGGCCACGTCGCCAACTTATCGAGACCCCCTGGCTCCTCTGCCTGTCAGCGACGTTAGGATGCCCACCACGCTTTTGCAACTTCTGGAAGATTCCATCGAGTGCTAGCCTGCGTCTCGCTGCCCCACCCCGAGCGCGGCCTGCTCGGCCAGGGAGGGAGGACAGTGGACGGTGTAGAGACAATCTCCTTTCACTCAGGCGAGCATAACGGGGCAACCGTAGCTCCGGGCATTGGTTTGTGCTGAGCAGGCAGACTGGGAGGAGGGTCTGCCCCTGGATCCCGGGGCTCGTGCCAACATTGGGGGGCTCCTTTCCTCAGCTCTGTCCGCCGTGCGCACAAAGGCATTTTATTTCCTCGAATGGGGCGTTGCTGACTCTTTAAACCCACAATAGACATGTTAGGTTCCCCCCATAAGTTGCGGTCGGCCAGGCAGCCCACCAAGGTGCACCAGCTTCTGCTCAGGGTCTACCAACTGGGGAGGGGGGAATGCTTTGGCCTGGGGGTGGGTGGGCAGGGGGCGTATTCCCTTCTCAGCAGCTTCCCTGGCTGGACAAAGAGGAGTGGGGAACCTCCAGGGGAGGAAAGCTCAGAGCAGAGGAGAGGGCAGAGGGAGGAGGTGCTAGATGATGCAGAGGCAACAGGCTTTAGTGAGCAGGAAGAGCAGATGACAGACTCTGAAGGTGGAGCAGAGGAGGGGGGTCAAGAGGCTGCTGAAGAATCCAGGCAGTCTCCCTCTCCGGCTGCAAAAAGCTCCCCTCTCTCCTGGTCTCTGAGAGCGCACAAAGTAATGAGAGGAGCATGAACAGAGACCAGAGGTGCACAGATGCAATTTGAGACAGTTTGGGAAACATCTGGGAGAGGAGTCAGCCTTCGAGAGGGTGGAAGGGATGGACCTTCAGTCCTGGCAACTGCTCACCTACTGGGGAGCATTGCTGAGTTGTACGTTCATTTCCTGGAATAAAAAGACAACTTCACTGACAACAGAGCTCTGCCTCTTTTGTGCCAACTTGCGTCTGTCTTCGGCCCTGATAGCCAGATGTTCTGGACAGCAACAACTGTCATCAGCCCCAGTCAACACCCAGCTGGGTCGTCCGAAAACATCTGGAGGGCAACAGGTTGGCTAAGGATGCTGTAGAAGCTCTCCCAACGTCACGCCATGCGTGAGCTGTCGATTCTCATCCCAAAACACCCCCAGTGGGATGCTCTCGGGGTGTTGCTGGACTCCCTCTCCCATCAGCCCCAGACAGCGTGGCCGATGGCCAGGGAAGATGGAAACTAGTCCAGCAGCATCCCAAGGGCACCATCTTAGATATCTCAGCAGGTGTCAGATCCTGAAGGAGAGCAAAAACGCCCGCAAAGCTGAAGGATGGAGAGGTTGATTGCCCCAAGGTGTGTCAGCAACGTGGACCACTTTTTGCAAGCAAGGCTCTCGGGCAAAGCAGCATCAAACCTCCCCTCACCTAGCCAGGAGCTCACTTGTGCTACTTCTGCAACTGCTCAGTCAAAGCCACGTCCCTGGGGCTGGATGAGCATCCTGGGGAGTCTGGGGACACCCTGCCCCAGAAGGACCAAGGCCAAGGAAAGCCCAGGGCTACCCCAATGTCTCACCACCAGCCCTTCCTCTGTTGGTGGCTGTGCTGCAATATAACATGAATGTATGATAGAAGCAACTGTTGTCTTGCTTGCGTCTTGGGTTGGTGAGTGCGAGTAAGCTGCATTCCTCACTCCAGAAGCTACATTTAAAGGAGGTCCGGGATGGGTGGCCCGAGAGGACATCATGTTACAGACGAGGAGGAGGAGGAGGAGGAGGAGGAGGAGGAGGAGGAGAAAGCCAATCCATGCCACCTCGTAGGTTTTTATTTTGAAATTTAAAAAAGCATTTTAAAATAAAAAAATGCCAGATGATTCTTTGTGTCCATCCGGGGGGAAGTTCTGGGACAGGGTTTGGTTGCGACGTCCCAGAATTTGCTCAGAGTTGCAGCCAGCTCACGACTTGCAGAGTCCACAGGTGGTTTGTGTGTGTGTGTGTGTGTGTCATATGGAAGTTTTTAATCTTTGATGCATTGAAGTTTGATGTATTACTGTATTTTAATATTTTGTTGGGAGCCACCCAGAGTGGCTGGGGAGGCCCGGTCAGATGGGAGGGCTATAAGTAATAATTTCTTATTAAAATTATTATGGGTGCTGCAGAGGATTCTGGGCCTAGCTGTCACCTTTCCCCTTTTCTTGCGAGGATTCCTATTCGGAATAATGGGATTTCCCTTTAAAAAAGGGAAGCGTTGACAGCTATGTTTCTGGGGCACAGCCTTGGCTTGCAGGTAGTTGTGCAAGAAGCATGAATCTGTGTGCTGAGGTTGGCATAGTGAATGCATTGTGAACAGTGCCATTCTAGGCATGGTCGTAGGCTAGCTGCTTCCAGATGTGTGGTTGCAGTGGGATCAGTGGGATTCACATGCACCAAGCTTTTTTTCCTGGCATCCACACGACATCTGCAAAAAAATGTCAGCCCATGTTCCTCCCCCCTACTTAACCTAGATTCACCCTTTCACGAGAGTGTGAGCACAGTGTGCTGGGCCCGGGGATAACCCGAGTAACGCGGTCCAGGTCCAGTTCCGAATCCAAGGGTTCCGTGAGGTCCAGTTCCAAATCCAAGGAGTCAGTCCAACAGGGCCAAGGCAGGACAGAAAGGCAGGAAACTAGGTCAGGCACAGGGTCTCAGGCAGGATCTAACATACAGCACTGTTGCTCCCGCAACCTGGGGCGGGGTCCGACAGCCTTTTATCTCTGTTGGGGTAACAGCCGGTCCTGATCCCCCGGGGACTCACCTCCCTGTCTCGCCCGAAGGCAAGCACTCCTCCTGCAAGTACTCAGGTCTCTCCTTCTCTCAGACGTCAGTCTCTGCAGCTCGGGAGATGTCGGTGGGTTACTAGACCCAGAGGCCGCCTCAGCCTCCCCTGACCCAACCGGTAGTGGAGCAGCTGTAAGTGATGGCCCAGCTGGAGGCAACGAGGTCATCCCTGCATCTGGAGCCAGGGCAGGCTCAGGCTCCTGACTCGGCCCAGCTGGTGTTTGTTGCAGGGGAACCTGTGCAGACTGGGACTCTTCAGGGTCAGGCCCCAGACTCAGTTCAGATGCTGCCTGAGGCAAAGGATCCGATGCAGACTGAGACTCCTCTGGTTCCGAGTCTGAGCCCAGGTCCTAGGCCATCACACTGTGGTCCTGTTGTCACAGTGGCCAACCAGGTGTGCCAATGGGATTTGAGCAACTCTCCCCTCCTATGGTTTTGAGCAACTGCTGTTTTGGAAGCATCGCTGCCTCCAACTGTCTTTGACCTGTGTCACCCAGATCTGCCCCCCCTCTCCTCCCCCTTTCCTATGGGGCCATCTCCCCTCTTCATGCTCCTTCCCTTAAGCCTCTAAGGCAGGCATGGCCAAACTCAGCCCTCCAGCTGTTTTGGGACTACAACTCCCATCATCCCTAGCTAACAGGACCGGTGGTCAGGGATGATGGGAACTGTAGACCCAAAACAGCTGAAGGGCCAAGGTTGGCCATGCCTGCTAAGGCATTCGACAGGTAGCCATTGGATTTTCTGCAGCCTAAGCAAATGCAAGGATGACCCTGGTGGAATGACGACACGGCAACTCGGCAAAAATGTGCGGTAATCTGGTGCGGAAAGACCCAGTGCTTGCCTTTGCAGAAGCCATGCTGCAAAGTCCTTCAGCAAGACTTGTCCTTCACTAGGCTCGGTAGTTTCATTTACAATTTACAGGTGTTAAGACCTTAAATAAGTTGGCGTTCTTGTTATTAAATATACCAAGAAAAAAGCACACCAAGAACTCAAGCCAATGTAAGTTTCAATAGTGGGAGTGCTCCCTGCTCACAATTCAATAGTCGATAGAAAAAAGCTTTTCTGTGTGCACGTTGATCTACCCACACGTAGTTGTTTTCCTTGAGAAACGTAGAGAATAACAGGACATATTTATCTGAAAGTCCTCAAACTTACAAACTTCAAACTTAACTGATGAAGGTGAATACATCGAAACAGGGCCCTGTCCTGGTTTCCAATCCATAACTGACTTCTGCTCAATGATTGAAACTGAGTCTCCATCTACAAGCTGATAAATAATAAGGATCAACATTATTGTAGAGTGAAAAGGAGA
The DNA here is from genome assembly GCF_964234715.1 of Podarcis melisellensis. NCBI lineage: Eukaryota > Metazoa > Chordata > Lepidosauria > Squamata > Lacertidae > Podarcis > Podarcis melisellensis. The sequence continues at coordinate 72,205,376 of NC_138542.1, forward strand.
AAATGTTTGTAACAAATTATTGTTTTATACATATCTCTTTGAGTTTGAGTTTGTAATCTCTGTTAGAGTTTGTAATCTCTATTTGAGTTTGTAATCTTTATTATAATACATACCGTATTTTTCGCACCATAGGACGCACTTTTTCCCTCCTAAAAAGCAAGGGAAAATGTGTGTGCGTCCTATGGAGCGAATGCAGGGGGGAGGCAGGTGGGAAAAGCCCCCAAGAGCTGCACACAAGCTCCGTGCGCTCTTGCGGGCTTTTCCACAGGAGGGAGAAGGGACTGACTGGCCGCATCAGTCCCTTCTCCCACCTCCCAGAAAAGCCAGGAGAAGCCGCGATCTCTTTAAAGGAGTTGCACGGCTTCTGCGGGCTTTGGGGATAGGTGAGGGAATCCCCCCACATCCCAGGAAAGCCAGGAAAGCCCTGCGCAGCGTCTCCCGGCAAGGAGAGGCTGCACAGGTCTAAAGGGGAAGCCTATACAGCGAGCGGGATCCATCCCGCCCGCTGCCTTGGCTTGTTCCATAGCTGCGCGCAACCCCTCTGGCAAGGAGAGGCTGCATGGGGCTATGGCTTCTTTAGCCCTGCACAGCGTCTCCCGGCAAGGAGAGGTTGCACGGGGCTAAAGAGGAAGCCAAAACAGCCAGCGGGATCCGGCAGGGAGAGGTTGTGCGCAGCCTGTACGCTGCTCTTTGGGGCTGGGGGGGGAGATTTTTTTCTTGATTCCCCCCCCCCTAAAAACTGGGTGCGCCCTATGGTGCGAAAAATACGGTACTTTTGAATGGATTAGTTTTTGTTTCTATTGACTGTTGAATAATAATAATAATAATAATAATAATAATAATAATAATAATAATAATAGTAATAATAATAATAATTTATTATTTATACCCCGCCGATCTGGCTGGGCTTCCCCAGCCACTCTGGGCGGCTTCCAAAAAAATATTAAAATACTGCAATACATCAAACACTAAAAGCTTCCCTAAACAGGGCTGCCTTCAGGTGTCTTCTAGAAGTCTGGTAGTTGTTGTTCTCTTTGACATCTGGTGGGAGGGTGTTCCACAGTGAGGGCGCTACCACCGAGAAGGCCCTCTGCCTGGTTCCCTATAACTTGGCTTCTCGCAGGGAGGGAACCGCCAGAAGGTCCTCGGTGCTGGACCTCAGTGTCCGGGTAGAACGATGGGGGTGGAGACGTTCCTTCAGATATACTGGACCAAGGCTATTCAGGGCTTTAAAGGTCAGTACCAACACTTTGAATTGTGCTCAGAAACGTACTGGGAGCCAATGTAGGTCTTTCAAGACTGGTGTTATATGGTCTCGGCGGCCGCTCCCAGTCACCAGTCTGGCTGCTGCGTTCTGGATTAGTTGTAGTTTCCGAGTCACCTTCAAAGGTAGCCCCACATAGAGCACATTGCAGTAGTCCAAGCAAGAGATAACCAGAGCATGCACCACTCTGGAGAGACAGTCTGCAGGCAGGGAGGGTTTCATCCTGCGTACCAGATGGAGCTGGTAGACAGCTGCCCTGGACACAGAGTTGACCTGCGCCTCTATGGACAGCTGTGAGTCCAAAATGACTTCCAGGCTGCGCACCTGGTCCTTCAGGGGCACAGTTACCCCATTGTGAGTAGGGACCACTCCCACTATTGAAACTTACATTGGCCTGAGTTCTTGGTGTGCTTTTTTCTTAAGATGAGTGACCTGCCACTTCCTCTATAAGTCCCCCTCTTGACTCTAGTGGGGAAGCTGAACAAAGACCTTTGCAGACCCCAGCTGAGGCTTCGGAGTTGAATGAAGACTTAAGTTCTATGCAAGCTGAGTTGCTGTTGGGGAAAGCAGAGCTGCGCTTGTATCAAGTTTTATTTCAGAACCTCTCTGATTTCTCTTTACACTTGTTTCTGAAGATCTGAACAGACATGAACCTGGGCCCTGCGGCCTCAACGGAACACATGAAAAAGCATTCAGTTGTAAAACAACAACTAACAACACAGTAAAAGTAGGATTGGCGTGGAAAGCAGGTTGGGGATCAGACTGCTATTGCTCCGCTATAAATCTGGGAAGTGTCTTTCTGCATCCCTGGCAAGGGCAACTTTCTGCCCAGGCGCCTAGCAATGCGCTTTGATGTGCTCCAAAACTGACCGAGTAGTTTCCCAAAGAGCTGAGATGAAGAAGGCAGCGCAACGGCCAGCTCCTGCTCTCCGCCGCAGACATCCCACAAACACAACAAATGCCAATGAAACCAAGAAACTCTACCGGGGGAAATCGTCACTTCCGGTGACGGTGGTTGAAGCTGCTTCCTGGCTTCTGAATCTTTAGGAGCAGCCGGAATAAGCAGCTGAGGTTTGAACGCCCTTGGACTGCAGACAAAGTTTGGGGGGTTCCTTGTACTCCCGTCTCTGCGGCTGGGAGACTGTCCCCTTCAGGAATGCACCAACGACCTTCCTTATCCGGGGACAGGGAAACCTCCGTTTGCGTGGCCCCGCAGCTAGCCAACCCTACCCATTTGGCCCATGAGACCATTTTGACCACTTGCGGCAAAGGCAGAGGACCAAGAACAGGGAAAGAAGACGCAGCTTGGTCGAAAGGGGGCTTTGCAAGCCCTGACAACCAGCTGGTTCTCTAGACTGAAGGGCTAAGTTATGGGGATGGGCCCTAGATGTCCACTGCCCAACGCTTATTTCTGGGGTGCAGGGACGCACGTCCACCTCCAACTCTTCGTTCAGGCTGTTCACAGAACTCTACTCTCAGAAAAAGAGCAGGGGGACAACGTTAGCCTTCTGAAAGGACCCCCTTTTCCTCATTTCGGGAGACTCTGGTAGTACTAAACAACCCTGTTCCTCCTCTAGAAGTCTGTGGGGTCCCTCCAAACGGTATCACCGGACTCCAGTTCCCATCATCCCTGGTGGAAGATGGGAGATGGAGTCCAGCAACACCGAAAGCTTCTCCAAAATGGCTTGCCCACGCCGGAACTGAAGTCTGAGAGGAAACGCAACCTCCTCCTTACCCCAGAGAGAGATTTCCCTGTTCCTCACTGACATTTGCCCAGCCGCAGTCTCAGGATGCCCTGCAGGTACATCTTCAGGTAGCAGGAGAACTCGCTGGGCCTGATGCGCACCTGGGTGTGGCGCGGGAAGGGCTGGCCGCTCAGGCCGTGCGCAAAGGGCCAGAACCCGTAGAGAGTGATGCGCTGGCAGAGCTCCAGAGCCAGGCTGACGAAGGCGAAGTTGGGCGAGAGGCACTCGGGCTGGAAGCCCTCGCGGGTCCAGTAGCTCCCCAGGGCGTCCAGATACTGGGGGTTCAAGAATGAGGCCCGCTGCAGCACGTCTGAGTCCTCCAGCGGGTGCAGAGGGGGGTTCCTGGCGCGGCTTTCAAGGGTGGGAAGGAGGAGGAGGAGGGAATCCCGGTAGGGGCGCAGGGCATCCGCAAGACGCTTCCGCTGGGAGCCCTGGTACCTGTGGGTGGAGGAAAGGAGAAGGAAGCTGCCTTCAGAAAACAAGTAACACATGTGTGGGGATACATAATAATAATACTACAGTGGTACCTCGGTGTCAGGGAACTGACATCAGAGTGAGAGGCGGAGGCAGGGCTCCAGAGCGATGCCGGAGAGGGGACCAGCAGGGGGGAAGGAATTCAGCGCAACACCAGTAGAGAAAGGAGGGAGATGGAGGAATTGGAGACTGGTCTCCAAGACCCTGCATCATAGACTAGTGGAGAGAGCGTTGGCATACCCCTGCCTTCCTCTTACTTGTGCAGACGAGTTCCGTGCAGAGAAAGTATGAGGACTTGGCGTCAAACAGCTCTTATGCTGGAAAAGCTTCAAGAAACGCCCACTGACAGATTCTGCAAGCGACTGACTGGCCACGGAGTGTGGGCTGGCAGCCAAGGCATGGTGAACCAGGCAATCGAACACAGCTAGCAGGCAACTTGCGCACAAGTAACCCCTTACAACCATTACACAGGTTATGGAGGGACACGGGTGGCGCTGTGGGTTAAACCCCAGAGCCTAGGACTTGCCAATCAGAAGGTCGGCAGTTCGAATCCCCGTGACGGGGTGAGCTCCCGTTGCTCAGTCCCTGCTCCTGCCAACCTTGCAGTTCAAAAGCATCTCAGAGTGCAAGTAGATAAATAGGTACCGCTCCAGCGGGAAGGTGAACGGCGTTTCCGTGCGCTGCTCTGGTTCGCCAGAAGCGGCTTAGTCATGCTGGCCACATGACCCGGAAGCTGTACACCGGCTCCCTCGGCCAATAAAGCGAGATGAGCGCCACAACCCCAGAGTCGGCCACGACTGGACCTAATGGTCGGGGGGTCCCTTTATCTTTACCTTGGGTTACAGACACTTCAGGTGATAGACACTTCACATTACAGACTCCGCTAACCCAGAAATAGTACCTCGTGTTAAGAACTTTGCTTTAAGAACAGAAATCGCACGCCAGCAGTGGGAGACCCCATTAGCTAAAGTGGTACCTCAGGTTAAGAACAGTTTCAGGTTAAGAACAGACCTCCAGAACGAATTAAGTTCTTAACCCGAGGTACCACTGTAATAGTAATAATAATAATAACAATTTATTTATACCTCACCCATCTGGCTGGATTTCCCCAGCCACTCTGGCTGGCTCCCAACAGAATATTAAAAACATGATAAATACATCAAACGTTAAAAACTTCCCTAAACAGGGCTGCCTTCAGATGTCTTCAAAAAGTCAATATATTTGTTTATTTCCTTGACATCTGGTGGGAGGGCATTCCACATGGAAGGTGCCACCACTGAGAAGGCCCTCTGCCTGGTTCCCTGTAACCTTACTTCTCACAGGGAGGGAACCGCCAGAAGGCCCTCGGTGCTGGATCTCAGTGTCCGGGCAGAATGATGGGGGTGGAGACGCTCCTTCAAGTATACTGGACCAAGGTCGTTTCCACACCGGGTACCACCTGACCTTGCTATGCCACTGAGTCCAACATGGCCCTGATAAATCCAATGGCTCTTCTGATGTGCTGAGACCCCTTTCACTGGTGCACAGAAGCCCTTTTTCGGACATCATTTATGCACAAGGCCCTTTTTAAACAATTAAATCATGAGCTTGTATCGAACAGCATTAGCTGTTTCTTGAGCTGCTTGGTTTTGCGCTATTCATGTGCTGTTGTGTGTTGGTTGTTGTTTTTTTTAACATTTTGCTGATTTTTAAATGCTTTGCTTTTCTGGCGAGCTACACAGCTCAGTGTCGCTCTTGGGAGAGCAGACAGTATCAGTTTGGACCTAATTTGGGGTGCTTAGCGTTGCCAACTGTACCTGCTCCCCAAATGGACAAGACGTCTCGGCGTGCCACCCCCCCTCCGCCCCCCCTCCTCTTACTTAGAGTCCAGGCTGCTGAAGTTCAAGGCCACCAGACTCGTCTTGGACCCCACATCTTCCGAGGAATTCCTGGCTGGAGGCAAACTGAACCTGGATTGCAAGAGGAGAGGGTGAGATGGAAGAGGAAATCAAAGTCTGCGTTAGCTCTCAGATAAACACTCTCCTATTTATTTATTTCATAAAATGTAGGAGATAGGCTGTTCCACCTTCCCGATTGTAATGGTTATATGGGGTTGCTCGTGCGTAAGTTGCCGCCACTCCTGGCTAGGTAGCCTGGTTAAACCTTTTCTGTCTGGACAGCCCTTCACTTCGTGGCTGTCTCAGTCGCTAGCAGAATCCGTCAGTGGGCGTTTCTTGAACTTCTTCCAGCAAAGAGGTTCTTTGACGCCAAGTCTACGCCTACTCTCCCTGCGCGGAAGTCTTCTGCGCAGGGTGGGTGTGGGCAGCGGAGGACCCGTGTTCTCCCCGCTGGTCTCCGGCGAGGAGTCCTGGAGCCCCCTCGCCGATTCCCCCATCTGCCCCCCTTTATCCCTGGTGTTACGGTGATTTCCTTCCCCAGCCGATGAGCTGCCTCTCTCCCTGCTGGGCCCTTCTCCAGCATCGCTTGGGAGCCTTGCCTCTCGCTCCGATGGCAGTTCCCTGACACCGATATTTAGCTGTTATAATCTTAGTATAAGGTTACCAGTCGTCCCCATTTCCCGGGGACAGTCCCCCGATTTACAAATCAGTTCCCCTGACAAAATCCTATCATTTCTACTGAAGTTGAAAAGCGCCCCCCGGATTTATTGAAAAAAATCTGGTAACCTTATCTTAGCAGCAGGTTGAACGTTATTTTTGCATCATTTTCCAGAATAGTGCCTTACGTTCCAGGGGTATTGATGGCATCATAACATATCAAGGAGGGATGCGGGTGGCGCCGTGGGTTAAACCACAGAGCCTAGGACTTGCCAATCAGAAGGTCGGTGGTTCGAATCCCCGCGACGGGGTGAGCTCCCGTTGCTCGATCTCAGCTCCTGCCAACCTAGCAGTTCGAAAGCACGGCAAAGTGCAAGTAGATAAATAGGCAGAAGCAGCTTAGTCCTGCTGGCCACATGACCCGGAAGCTGTACGCTGGCTCCCTCGGCCAGTAAAGCGAGATGAGCGCCACAACCCCAGAGTCGGCCACGGGGATTCGAACCGCCGACCTTCTGATCGGCAAGTCCTAGGTTCTGTGGTTTAACCCACAGAGCCACCCACGTCCCAAAACACCCCGGTAGGCTGGCCTAAACAATATTTTGGCCCAAAGGGTAACACAGCAAAGGCGCTTGCCTGATCTCAATCGGCAGGGTGTTCCCAAGTGTAGTAAGGAACATTCCCCCTACCTCAAGGGCTCTGAATCACTCTCAAAGAAGAGTTACCTGATTACGAAGTCTGCCTGGTCAATCTCTTTCCCGCAGCGGCTTCTCTGCAGGATCCCGCCATTGCCCACCACGGCGCAATGCTCGTACTGAACTTCCGAGAAGGTGGATCTCTGGAGGTTTCGAGGGGAAAGGGAGAGATTTCAAAACATCTGTGTCTTAAAACGTTTTCAGAATCGACGTGCGAAAGAAACGCCAAAGGCTGATTCCACCCTGGGAGACCCCAAGGGTATGTTATAAGAATTCAAGGTCTCAAATATAGAAGAAATATTCATAAATTCACACACATCTAAATATAAGAACCATGTGTCTGAAATAGTACGGAAGAGCAATTCTGAAGCCATTTTGAGCTCCTTGTCAAGGAAGGGAATTATAATAATACAGTGGTCCCTTGGTTCTCAAACTTAATCCGTTCCGGAAGTCTGTTCCAAAACCAAAGCGTTCCAAAACCAAGGTGTGCTTTCCCATAGAAACTAATGCAAAACGGATTAATCCCTTCCAGACTTTTAAAAACAACCCTTAAAACAGCCATTTAACACGGATTTTACGATCTAACGAGACCATTGATCCATAAAATGAAAGAAATAAACAGTGTACTGCAGTCACACTATCGATCAATGGCGCTCAAAACGGAGAATGTCCAACTTCCAAAAAAAGTTCACAAACCAGAACACTTGCTTCCAGGTTTGCAGTGTTTGCATTCCAGGTTGTTTGAGTACCATGGCGTTTGAGAACCAAGGTACCACTGTAGTAGTGGTAATAATAATAATAATAATAATAATAATAATAATAATAATAATAATAATAATAATAATATATTATTTATACCCCGCCCATCTGGCTGGGCAGCTTTCAACCAAATATTAAAATACAGTAATGCATCAAACGTTAAAAGCTTCCCTAAACAGGGCTTCCTTCAGATGTCTTCTAAAAGTCTGATAGTTGTTTTTCTCTTTGACATCTGACGGGAGGGCGTTCCACAGGGCGGGTGCCACCACTGAGAAGGCCCTCTGCCTGATTCCCTGTAACTTGGCTTCTCGCAGGGAGGGACCTCAGTGTCCGGGCAGAACGGTGGGGGTGGAGACGCTCCTTCAGGTATACAACAACAACAACAGTCTTCCCAGCACCTCAGGGAGCAGGTCCACCAGCTCAGGTGTCACGGGCACTTTTTGTCCATCCTTCCCGAAGACGATGTTTGATCCCAGAGGGGTGTTTTCCTTGGTCAGGATGAGAAAGGAGGAAGCGTTGCAACAGTGTCCCAGTTCTGCCCTGCAAAGGGAAGGCAGGTTAGGGATGCGCCGGCAATGGCAGGTGGTCCGCATACACCCTCACCTGTCGCCTCCAAGGGCATCTTGCTGATCAGGTGAGTAGGAAGGGTATTTTTACCTGTACTGGGCCACAACTGCCGCATCCGGGTCCCACTGGCATTCCTCCGTGAGCAGCACGTGCTCCAAGATATTCTTGTCCTCAGTCCAGATATCCCACTTCCTGACGGCACGGATCCTTTTCTGATTCCTGGACGTCTTGCGGTACTGGAAGCTGCCACCGGGAGAGAAAGAGAGAAGAAGATCAAAGGCTCTCACGCAGCAGGACTTCGCTTTCTGGTCAGGGCTGTGTGGAATTGCACCTGGTACCTGGTGGGTGTGCTTGTTTAATAAAATTAATACTACTACTACTAATAATAATATTTTTCGAAAAGGTTATGCAAGATGGCTGCAAAATACAGTGCTACCAGACAGGATCGGATGGCAATATGCACAGACAATGCACATTTGCACATCACAGCCAAACGCAAACAGACATGAAATGAAACTAGGGTAAATAAACCGCAGGTAGGTGAATGTCTGGAAGGTACAGACTGGAACTTGTATTTTGTTTTGTTTTGTTGTTTGTTCATTTATTTATTAAATGTGCATGTTGCCCTTTATCTGTAGACATTGGGGCAGTTCACAGCATTCCATCACCCATCTATCATCTATCTATCTATCATCTATCTATCATCTATCTATCTATCTATCTATCTATCTATCTATCTATCTATCTATCTATCTATCTATCATCTAAATCTATCTGTCTATATCTATCATCTATCTATCATCTATCTATCTATCTATCTATCTATCTATCTATCTATCTATCTATCTATCTATCATCTCTATCTATCATCTATCTATCTATCTATCTATCTATCTATCTATCTATCTATCTATCATCTATCTATCTATCTATCTATCTATCTATCTATCTATCTATCATCTATCTATCTATCATCTATCTACAGTATATCATCTATCTATCTATAGCTATCTATCTATCTATCTATCTATATCTATCTATCTATCTATCTATCTATCTATATCTATCTATCATCTATCTATCTATCTATCTATCTATCTAATCTATCATCTATCTATCTACAGTGTCTATATCTATCTATCTATCTATCTATCTATCTATCTATCTATCTATCTATCTATATCTATCTCTATCTATCTATCATCTATCTATCTATCATCTATCTATCTATCATCTAAATCTATCTGTCTATATCTATCTATCTATCTATCTATCTATCTATCTATCTATCTATCTATCATATCTATCATCTATCTATCTATCTACTATCTATCTATCTAGCTATCTATCTAGCTATCATCTATCTATCTATCTATCTATCATCTATCATCATCTCTATCATCTAATCTATCATCTATCTATCAATTTATCAATCATATCATCTATCTATCTATCATCTATCTACTATCTATCATATCTATCTATCATCTATCTATCTATCTATCTATCTATCTATCTATCATCTATCTATCTATCTATCATCTATCTATTTATCGGTCATATCTATCTATTATCTATCATCTATCAATCTATCTATCATCTAATCTATCATCTATCTATCTATTTATCTATCAGTCATATCTATCTATCATCTATCTACTATATCTATCTATCTACTCTATCTATCTATATCTATCTATCTATCTATCTATCTATCTATCTATCTATCTATCTATCATCTATCTATCATCTATCTATCTATCTATCTATCTATCTATCTATCATCATCTATCTATCATCTATCTATCTATCTATCTATCTATCTATCTATCTATCTATCTATCTATCTATCTATCTATCTATCATCTATCATCTATCATCTATCTCTATATCTATCTATCTATCTATCTAATCTATCATCTCTCTATGGATATTACATGATAAAAACAAAAACAAACCAATAAGCCCCCTCCCCCAAACACATTTAAAAGGGGAATAAGATGTTAATCAGCCCAAGGCCTGGTTGAAAATGAACATTTTCCCCTGGCCCCTAAAGATATGTAATGCTGGAAATTGTAGTATGGGGGGCACCGGCTTGGCGAAGGCTTAGATGGAGAGAAGATAGAGAGGCGGTGAAGTTTTGGGAGCTGCAGGCAGGAATTTGAGATGGGACCAGAAAAGTGATGGTAGCGGAGGTGGATTTCGGGTTGCAAGCCGGAACAAGCCCCTGAGTCAATGTGACCTCTAGCGCTAGCCACCAACCTGTGTCAATACTCACTTTCCGAAGAAGAGGTTCTTAGATTCCAGCAGCCAAATCAGTTCCTGACATTCCTTCTGGTCTTGTATTTGAGCCCATTCTCTGGAAAAGGAAGCCGCAGGCAGAAATAATAATAATTTATTATTTGTACCCGGCCCATCTGGCTGGGTTTCTCCAGCCACTCTGGGCGGCTTCCAACAAAGACCAAAAATACACTCAAATGTCACACTTTAAAAACTTCCCTGAACAGGGCTGCTTTCATATGTCTTCTGAATGTCAGGTAGTTGTTTATCTCTTTGACACCCGATGGGAGGGTGTTGCACAGGGCGGGCGCCACCACCGAGAAGGCCCTCTGCCTGGTTCCCTGTAACTTGGCTTCTCACAATGAGGGAACTGCCAGAAGGCCCTCGGAGCTGGACCTCAGCGGCCGGGCAGAACAATGGAGATGGAGACGCTCCTTCAGGTCTACTGGACCGAGGCCATTTAGGTCTTTAAAGGTCAGCACCAACACTTTGAATTGTGCTCGGAAACGTACTGGGAGCCAATGCACGTCTTTCAAGACACGTGTTATGTGGTCTTGGTGGCCGCTCCCAGTCCCCAGTCTAGCTGCTGCATTCTGGATTAGTTGTAGTTTCCGGGTCACCTTCAAAGGTAGCCCCACGTAGAGCCCATTGCAGTAGTCCAAGAAGGAGATAACCAGAGCATGCACCACTCTGGCCAGACAGTGCGCAGGCAGGGAGGGTCTCATCCTGTGCACCAGATGGAGCTGGCAGACAGCCGCCCTGGACACAGAACTGACCTGCGCCTCCATGGACAGCTGTGGGTCCAAAATGACTCCCAGGCTGCGCACTCAATTTTAACTCATGAGCTATTGCTGCAATCTGCTCCGACTGTATATTTTACCTTTATGAACGCTGTTTTTATGGTGTTATGTTATGCGAGCTGGTCTTTGACCGTGATAAATTATCTAATTATTTAACCCTCGGAAACTTACCTTGCTCTATGCAGCAGCAAGAGCGCCACCCCCAGGAAAAGCAACAAGCAGACTGGTCCCAGCGCCAGGGACCATTTCCGGGGCAGGCAGTTCAAGGACATGATGGCACGAACCGCTGGCACCAAGAGAAATAATTATTATTATTATTTATACCCCGCCCATCTGGCTGGGTTTCCCCAGCCACTCTGGGCGGCTTCCAACAGAATATTAAAATACATTAGAAACAAGCCTGTTTATTTTTTTATTTTTTAAAAAAGTTTTCATTGTTAAAATAGTTCATCATTAATACACATATATTACAGATATACAAGCATACAAACATACATTTCATACAATCCTTAAAAGTGTTCAAACATACTTACACTCAATCCCACAAACAATTTCTTTTTCCCATCACCGTCCACCACCCCTCATCCCACCTTTGTGTTAGACTTCCAATCTACTCAATTGCAATTTATTTCCACTTCTATTACTTTCTTTCACACACCTTTAGCCTAATTTCATGCTTCTTTTTCTATTACACATTGTTATTCATCTTATTTAGCATTTCAGTATTTGAAACGGAAATAATAATAATAATAATAATAATTTATTATTTATATCCCGCCCATCTGGCTGGGTTTCCCCAGCCACTCTGGGCGGCTTCCAACAGAATATTAAAATACATTAGAAACAAGGCTATTTAGTCTGGGGAACGGAGGACAGAGCAGGGGCACAAGAAAACTGCAGAGAAAATATTGTTATTATTATTATTTTCAGATAATTTTAAATTGAGTTTTCCATATTTAATCACATTTTATCACCGAAATCTATCACCTTAAGGATTGCTCAAACGGAGCATCGACTTCCTCTTTCTGACTTCCAAACATCTTTTAATAAATTCTTAGCATTTCTATAACCACTTTTCCCCTTCTTTTAACATTTCACCTCATTATATGTAAAATAGCTCCTTGTTTTAACATCGCAAAACATTTCAGCTCAAACCTAGAAACGTTTTCAAATGTCTACAATTTTGAAAGCTGCAGAGGAAATATTACGTTCCGCCGCATGCCTCGTTTAATTGCAAATAAAAATTTAAAAGGGGAGTTGGTGGAGAACGGGTACTGCTCCTTGTACCATCCCCTGAGGACCGATGGTGACAGGATGGGCAATTGCCTGGCTGAATAAAAATGGCCAGAAAATGTAAGGAGATCATATCAGCAAGCCGGTATGTAATTTAAATTATAAAACTATTAATGGCCTGCGCATTACTGGGCCAGGGCGGGGAGTCCTCTGTCCACATCTGAGCACAATTTTAGAAGGATATTCACAAGCTGGAAGTTCTGCAAGACCAAGATCAGCAAACTTTTTCAGCAGGGGGCCTGTCCGCTGTCCCTCTGACCTTATGGGGGCCGGACTATATTTTGGAAAAAAATAATAATGGACAGATTCCTATGCCCCACAAATAAGCCAGAGATGCATTTAAAATAAAGGGATACATTCTACTCATGTAAAAACATGCTAAGTCCTGGACTGTCCAGGGGCCGGACTGAGAAAGCGAATGGGCCAGATACGGCCCCTGGGCCTTAGGTTGCCTACTGAGTTGAATAGGATCCAAAATGCAGTAGCGTGATTGGTCCTAGAACAATAGGATCCAAAATGCAGCAGTCTGATTGGTCCTAGAACAATAGGATCCAGAATGCAGCATTCTGATTGGTCCTAGATCAATAGGATCCAAAATGCAGCAGTCTGATTGGTCCTGGAACAATAGGATCCAGAATGCAGCAGTCTGATTGGTCCTAGAACAATAGGGTCCAGAATGCAGCAGTCTGATTGGTTCGCAGGAGCCACCCAATCCAGCTCCAGGTGGACGTGAATTCGCAACCTGATTGGCTGACAGGAGAATCCTGGAATTAGCCAATCACGTGGGGCCCACTGTGAAAATAATGTATATAAAGTAGACATTTGGGGGGAACGGGCATTCCTCACTACCATGAGCTGAATAAAGAGCATGAAATCCACACTCGACTCCGAGTACCGTATATTTCACTACCCCTGGCTAAGATGGTCAAGGATCTGGAAGCCGAGCCTGATGAGGAACGGTTGAAGGAGTAGGGGGTGTTTAGCCTGGAGAAGAAGAGACTGAGATCAGAAATGGGAGCCATCTTCCAATATCTTTCAAGTGGAGAAAGCTTGTTTTCTCCTTCTCTGGAGGGTAGGAATCGAACCCATTACAGTATTATGAACCGTTTTGAAAGGCTAATCTGGTAAAGCAAAATGGGAGCAAAGGAAAGCAGGGTGTGGTTTTTGTAAACCGCTCTGAGGTCTTCTGACGACGCGGCGGCTTGTAAATCTGGTTCAATAACAACGATGAATTCAACCGAATCGATTTAACGACCTTTGATGAATTAAGCCTCCCTTTGCAACCTGGCACCCGCCTGTCGCGCTGCAATGGTTACGAGTGTGTGGGGGGTCACCCATCTCTCTGCCTCACCCACCTCGCAGGGCCGTCGTGAGCATAACACAGAGAGAGGGAGAACTGCTTAGGCCACCTTGAGATTCCGGGAGGAAAATAATAATAATAATAATAATAATAATAATAATAATAATAATAATAATAATTTTTATTTATACCCCGCCCTTCCGGGTTCAAAAACCGGGCTCAGGGCACAAACAACAAATCTAAAACACTTTAAAACCCTTAATTATAAAAGCAGCATAAAATACAGTATGAAAACATGAATAACAATAAAATTCAAAAATTCAATTAGAGCTAGCTGGTGGGATTTAAATGCAATAAAAGCGATAGTGGTGCAGGCAGGCTAAATTTAGCAAACAGGAAGACCCCTCGTATTTCTTTATCCCCACCCTAAATTTATTTTTTTTCCCAAATTTATAGCAAACATAAAAGAAAAAACATTACATTACAAAATATTTATATAAAAAGGAACAAACAGACAAACATTTATCTTGACTGTATTTCTTTTGGGAATGGGGGAACAAAAAACCCCAAGCTTTTTTAGTTTTTGCTAAGAAATAGAGATGAACGGAGCAGGCTGCGCCATTTGAACCCAGGACCGAGCAAAAGAGTTCCAGCCATCCCTCCGCCTGCCCCACTTTACATACCACCAGCCCAAGGAGATGCTTGGGGGCTGCCTGCCCCACTGGGGGGTGCCTTCCCCTTGTGTGGAGCTGAGCAGGTCCCCCCCAGTTCTTCCTGGCCCAATCCCCACATACAGAAACCCTAACAAGGGAGAAGTGGAGCCCTCAGAGGTCAAAGCCAAAATGGGCTCAGCCTGGCTTGTCCCCTGGGTTCTTATACCAAGCAGCCGGCCAATCAGGGACCCCCAAGAGCGGCTGTGTCCTTCTGGCCGGCCAATGGGCCGCTAGCGTGCTGCTGGAGGGCGTGGCCTGCAGCGGGTTCTGGGCGTAGCTCTCATTTGAATAGCGTGGCTCCCTTCCCCCCCAAACAACTGCAAAGAATCATGGGAAATGTAGTTGCGGACGCCCGACTCAGAACTACGTTTCACGGCACCCAAGAAACTAGGCTTCCCAGGATCCTTTGCGGGGGGAAATGCACTTTCGGTGCGTGGCGTGGGAAGATAATAATAATAATAATAATAATAATAATAATAATAATAATAATAATAATTTATTATTTATACCCTGCCCATCTGGCTGGGCCTCCCCAGCCACTCTGGGTGGCTTCCAACAGAACACTAAAATACAATAGTCTATTAAACATTAAAAGCTTCTCTAAAGAGGGCTGCCTTCAGATGTCTTCTAAATGTCAGGTAGTTGTTCTTCTCTTTGACATCTGGAGGGAGAGCGTTCCACAGGGCGGGAGCCACCACCGAGAAGGCCCTCTGCCTGGTTCCCTGCAACTTGGCTTCTCGCAGGGAGGGAACCGCCAGAAGGCCCTCGGAGTTGGACCTCGGTGTCCAGGCAGAACGATGGGGGTGGAGATGATCCTTCAGGTATACTGGACCAAGGACGTTTAGGGCTTTCAAGGTCAACACCAACTCTTTGAATTGTGCTCGGAAACATATTGGGAGCCAATGCATATCTCTTAGGACCCGTGTTATATGGTCTCAGCGGCCGCTCCCAGTCACCAGTCTAGCTGCTGCATTCTGGATTAGTTGTAGTTTCTGGGTCACCTTCAAAGGTAGCCCCACATAGAGCGCATTGCAGTAGTCCAAGCGAGAGATAACCAGAGCATGCACCACTCTGGCAAGACAGTGCGCAGGCAGGGAGGGTCTCATCCTGCGTACCAGACGGAGCTGGCAGACAGCTGCCCTGGACACAGAATTAACCTGCGCCTCCATGGACAGCTGTGAGTCCAAAATGACTCCCAGGCTGCACACCTGGTCCTAGTGCCCATTTGCCATGTCCATTCTGTGGCTTGCAACCGAATATTAAAAACACAATAAAACATCAAATATTAAAAAAATTCCCCAAACAAGGCCACCTTCAGATGTCTTCTAAAAGTCAGATATTTGTTTATCTCCTTAACATCTGATGGGAGGGTGTTGCACAGGGCGGGTGCCACTACCGAGAAGGCCCTCTGCCTGGTTCCCTGTAACCTCGCTTCCCGCAGGGAGGGAACCACCAAAAGGCCCTCGGAGCTGGACCTCAGCATCCAGGCTGAACGATGGGGGTAGAGATGATCCTTCAGGTATACTGGGCCGAGGCCATTTAGGGCTTTAAAGGTCAGCACCAACACATGACCCCAGTCAAGCTTGCAAAAATTTACCACTTGCCTGATAATAAATGTTGGAAATGTAAAGAGATTGAAGGTACTTTCTTTCACCTCTGGTGGACATGCCCAAGGATTAAGGCTTTCTGGGAAATGATATATAATGAAATGAAAAAGGTATTTAAATATACCTTCCTGAAGAAACCAGAGGCCTTTCTCCTGGGCATGGTCGGTCAATTGGTGCCAAAGAAGGATAGAATTTTCTTTATGTACGCTACAACAGCAGCAAGAATACTCATCGCAAAGTATTGGAAGACACAAGATCTACCCACTCTGGAAGAATGGCAGATGAAGATGATAGACTATATGGGATTAGCAGAAATGACCGGCAGAATCCGAGACCAGGGAAAAGAGTCAGCGGAAGAAGATTGGAAGAAATTTAAGGATTATTTTAGGAAACATTGCAAAATTAATGAATGTTAGAATGACGTTGAATTAGAAATTAAGTGGTTTTCAGCTGTAATGATTAAGTAAAAAGAAAAGAAAGGATAAAAAGTAAATGAAAATTAAGGGAGAGGATTTGCTGAATTAATAATTAGAAATTGGAATACAGAAAGGGGAGGTATGAGGTGGTCGGGGAAGTAAGTTATAAGAAAATAAGGAATTGAAATTATACTTGTTTTTGTTTGTGTTTTGTTTGTATTATTCTTTTGTTTTTATAAAATTTTTGAAACTTCAATAAATATCTTTAAAAAAAAGAGGGGCTTTAAAGTCCAGCACCAACACTTTGAATTGTGCTTTGTGCATTTCTCTGGCTACTCAGCTGAATTACACGGTGCAGTCAAAAACCGCTAGCACATTTGCAACGCTAAGCAGGGTCCGGTATGGTTTCCAATTGGATGGGGGACTGCGTGTCGAGATTCCTGCGTTGCAGGGGGTTGGACTGGATGACCATTGGGGTACCTTCCGACTATGATTCTATTTAGCAATTTATTACTGGCTTCCAAGGGGTTAGGCCAGCCGTTGCATCGTTCATTTGCACCATTGCAGAGCATGTCAACTGGGACTGCTGGACCTCCAAGGTTGATTTGACGTCTCCAGGTGTACGGAGAAGGTGCCTATTATTTATTTGTAGTACCTTATCTTGTGAAACCACATTCCAAAGGTGCAGTCGCAAAATTAAAAGATGCCTGCTTCTTGGGAGAGAAGCAATGACACACCTGGACAACATCTTTAAAAGCAGAGACATCACCTTGCCAACAAAGGTCCGTATAGTTAAAGCTATGGTTTTCCCAGTAGTGATGTATGGAAGTGAGAGATGGACCATAATCGCTGAAGAATCGATGCTTTCGAATTCTGGTGCTTGAGGAGACTCTTGAGAGTCCCATGGATGGCAAGAAGATCAAACTGATCCATTCTGAAGGAAATCCGTGAGTGCTCACTGGAAGGACAGATCCTGAAGCTGAGGCTCCAAGACTTTGGCCACCTCACGAGAAGAGAAGACTTCCTGGAAAAGACCCTGATGCTGGGAAAGATGGAGGGCGCAAGGAGAAGGGGACGACAGAGGAAGAGATGGTGGGACAGTGTCCTCGAAGCTACCAGCATGAGTTTGACCAAACTGCGGGAGGCAGTGGAAGACAGGAGTGCCTGGCATGCTCTGGTCCAGGGGGTCAGGAAGAGGCGGACACAACTAAATGACTAAACAACAACAAGAGCATCTTGTGAAACCACATTCCAAAGGTGTCTGCATAAGAAAGGGATGGTCATCAATCAGAAGCTGCGCCTTGGTTTTCGAACATTTCGGAAGTCAAAGAGACTTCTGGAAGGGATTAAGTTTGGCGCTTTTGTCTTTGCTATTTATTTTGCTTTTTTGTTTTTGAGGCTTTTAAGGTTCACTTGTTTTTGTGACTGTGTGGAACCCAGTTCAGCTACTGATTAATTGATTGTGTGACTGCGTAAATGGATAAAAGCCCCCCATTCAAACAATGACTATCATCAGTGCAGGTAAGGAAATAATAAGAATCTTAATTTTTATCACCTACAATACTGTCTTATTTTATAGGACAGCACATTGATTATTGTTTTCATTTTATGGATCGATGATCTCGTTAGATAGTAAAATCCATGTTAAATTGCTGTTTTAGGGGTTGTTTTTAAAAGTGAAACGGATTAATCCATTTTGCATTGCTTTCTATGGGAAAGCGCACCTTGGTTTTGGAACGCTTTGGTTTTGGAGCAGACTTCTGGAATGGATTAAGTTTGAGAACCAAGCTTCCAGTGTATCTGCTAGGACATGAGCGCCGGGGACTCCTCCCTGACGAGCAGAGACATTTCACTGTGGTGGGCTGGTGCGTCCTCCCTCAGCCCGCATTTGTGGCTTCCAGCCTCTGGTGGAAGGCTACAATAATAAAATAATAATAATAAATTTTATTTATATCCCGCCCTCCCCAGCCGAAGCTGGGCTCAGGGCGGCTAACAACAATCAAAATAATCCAACATTCTAAAAACATTCATTATAAAATTAATTAAAATCAAATTGATGGCAACCATTAAGCAAAATTCTGTGCAGATTGCCAGAGGAGGGGGTCAGGCTGCGCCCTGACCAAAGGCCTGGTGGAACAGCTCCGTCTTGCAGGCCCTGCGGAAAGATGTCAGGTCCCGCAGGGCCCTAGTCTCTTGGGACAGAGCGTTCCACCAGATTGGAGCCGCGGCCGAGAAAGCCCTGGCTCTAGTTGAGGCCAGCCTAACCTGTCTGTGGCCTGGGACCTTCAAGATGTTTTTATTTGAAGACCGTAAATTTCTCTGTGGGACATACCAGGAGATCTACAAAAGGAAAGATCTCAAAGTGGAGCCACTGTAATAAGAATTTTAAGGTCTTATATATATAAAATACATGTTCATAAATGTACCAAGCAAACCACATGTCTGGAGCAGCACAGGAAGACAGTCCTGAAGCCATTTTGACTCCCAAGCTGACCAAATGTTTCTCTGCAAGGAGGGAGGAGGTGGGGAAAAAATCTTCCTCGTTACAGGAATTTAGTAGTCAGCATTTCAAAGGGTGACAGACTACAGTGGTACCTCTGGTTGCGAACGGGATCCGTTCCGGAGGCCCGTTCGCAATCTGAAAAGAGAGCAACCTGAAGTGCCATATCTGCGCAGGTGCGCCGCGCGATTTGCCACTTCTGTGCATGCGTGTGACATCATTTTGTGAGTCTCCACATTCACAAGCGGCGAAAACCTGAAGTAACACTTTCTGGTACTTCCGGGTCGCCGTGGTATGTAACCTGAAAGAACGTAACATGAGGTATGACTGTACCAGGAAAGGCATTATCAGATAACCTGGCAGACAGGAGATAAACAACGCACTCAAATTTCTGTTGTAGACCGCCTTTTCTGTGATGTAGGTATGATGTTTCTGGGGGGTGGTCTTGGGTTACACCCCTTCTGTGATGTATGTATGATGTATGGAGGAGTGGTCTTGA
Organism: Podarcis melisellensis; assembly: GCF_964234715.1. NCBI lineage: Eukaryota > Metazoa > Chordata > Lepidosauria > Squamata > Lacertidae > Podarcis > Podarcis melisellensis. Next base: position 72,224,819 of record NC_138542.1, read on the forward strand.
GCTCCAGGGCAGGAAATTAAAAATATCTATATAAGGGCAGGCACACCTTTGTTCTGGGTTCCTCCTCCTTTCCTGCGTGTGAGGGGAGCACCCTGTTGCAACAGATCAATACAAAATCAGGCTTACTAGCTGCTTTGCTTCTCAATATTCTCTGGTTGGCCTTTGTTATTTTCTCTTACCAATAGGGAAGCCACGTAAGGACTCTATATGGGCTCTTGGATACCCCATAAGGGGAAAAGGGCAGGTTTTGTTTACAACACCACTGAGCATCAGTCCCAGGGCAACCCAAGAGAGATCAACGGCCGAGAGCTGCGGAGGTAGTATAATACACATTTATTTTTAACATCTATTGACTTATTCTTCCAGATCACCCTCCCATCTGTCAGGATCACAGAGTGGTTTACCATAAGCACATGAGAACGGCAACGAAAACATCAACAAACCAACGGCCAAGCCAATGCACGGCCAAACAGTAAAAAGAACGGCCGCAATGGGATTTCAGCGGCAAATGGGGATTTTGCATTTCGGCAGATTTCGCCCAGTACGCCTCCAAAGGCCGAAGCGAAAAGACAAGTCTTAAGGGGCAGAGGTAGAAGCTCGCTAGCGGAGGCAGATGACTTCTCCGGCTGTTGCAGAGAGAGCAGCTCGTGGCACCGGCAGCTCGTGGCACCGTGGCCAGAACACCAGGCCCACTCCATGCGCCTTCGTAGGGTAAGATGCGCCCCTTGACGAAAGATGTCCGTGGATGCTGTTTTCGTGAGGGCCTCTAGAGAGAGGCGCCTGGACCCGGGATTGCTGCCTGCTTCATTCCACCGACTTCTTGCACAGACACTGGTGTTTGCTGCTGCATTCAAAGATGTACGAATCGCCATTTCTGAAGTTGACGCAGATGTTCACCATGGCGGAGACGTGCTGCCAGCCTCCAGACCTGTTAGGGATAAGGAAGCTTAGCCTATTTTATTTTTTAATGCGATTCCTGGGATCGGGGAAGAAGGCTGCCATAGCGAATGGGAAGAATCTGCTGCAAGCAGAGATTGTGGGAGATAACTGCAATTCGCACAGCAAGGAGCTACTACTAAAGCATTTGCTAACAGCTACCTGCCTAGTTGAAGGGACGCGGGTGGCGCTGTGGTCTAAACCACTGAGCCTCTTGGGCTTGCTGATCAGAAGGTCGGCAGTTTGAATCCCCGCGACAGGCTGAGCTCCTGTTGCTCAGTCCCTGCTCTTGCCAACCTAGCAGTTCGAAAGCACGTCGTGTACAAGTAGATAAATAGGTACCGCTCCAGCGAAAGGTAAACGGCGTTTCTGTGCGCTGCTCTGGTTCACCAGAAGCGGCTTAGTCATGCTGGCCACATGACCCAGAAGCTGTACGCCGGCTCCCTCGGCCAGTAAAGCGAGATGATGCCACAACCCCAGAGTCGTCTGCGACTGGACCTAATGGTCAGGCGTCCCTTTACCTTTACCTAAACTGATTTTAATTGATGTATAATAAAGTTCACTTTTTTAAAAGAAGAAGATATGAGCAAAGTAAGGCACGACTGCGGCCACGAAGCGGAAATGGAGCAATGATTCCAAACTACAAGAAAGAAGATTCCACCTAAACATTAGGAAGAACTTCCTGACAGTAAGAGCTGTTGGACAGTGGAATTTGCTGCCAAGGAGTGTGGTGGAGTCTCCTTCTTTGGAGGTCTTTAAGCAGAGGCTTGACAACCATATGCCAGGAGTGCTCTGATGGTGTTTCCTGCTTGGCAGGGGGTTGGACTCGATGGCCCTTGGGGTCTCTTCCAACTCTATGATTCTATGATTCTATTCTATGATTCTATGACTGGACCTAATGGTCAGGGTCCCTTTACCTTTACCTGCCTAGTTGCGGCTTCTGCATCCGCTATTACAGACTGGTTTTAAAAAGCTTTATTCCTAACCAGAGAAACGGACCCAACAACTCTGGGTTCTCAGAGGGGAAGCAGAAATTTTGGGCTTCGCAACTGTCTGGCGAGTCTTGTGTTTTTTATTAGCTTATTTAAGGACACAGCCTCACGGGTGGCAAATTCCACCCAATTATGATTTTGCCTGTCACCATTTTCCATTATATGAGTTTTTCATCAACTGTTTATGTCTTGGCTTGAAATACTGATGTATCGCCTCTTTTGAACACGTTTCTTCAAAATATGTAGTGCGTACAGTCAAACCTCAGATGTCGAGAGTAATCCGTTCCGGAAGACCGTTTGACTTCTGAAACGTATGACAACAGAGGCGCGGTTTCCGATTGGTTGCAATAACATCCTGCACTTGAGTGGAAGCTGCGTCGGGTGTTCGGGTTTCGAAAAAGGTTCGGAAACCGGAGCATTTACTTCTGCGTTTCTGGCATTCGGGAACCAAAACATTCGAAAATGGAGCCGTTCGAGAACTGAGGTTTGACTGTGCTGTTGTAAGAAATCCCCAGAGAGACCCTTGGCCAATGCAGCTACTCCCTGCGCTCAAAGGACTTGCGTAGATCTCCGAGAGCCCTCACAACAGGACACAGTCTTTTCATCATTATTATTAAGTCAATATTAGATGTAGGCAAAACCATTAGACATCAAACACCCTTGCTTCTCATGCAGAAAAAGGAGGAGACTCACATCCTGATGTGGAGGTTTGCCCCGTCAGCCCACTTCCAGATTCTGTCGGACGTGTTGTACATCAGGCCGATCCAGTAACTTCCACCTCGGAGCCGGTTGTTGTGCATCATGAACCAGTCCACCGTCTCCGACAGCAGGAATTCCTGTGGGAGAAGGAACCCCCAAGGCCCATCATGCAGGGCAGCCAGAATTTTGCAGGGAGCACACAGGGGCGTCTTACCCAGAGGCTAGCATTGCAGGAGTTTGGACTAGAAGACCCTCGAGGTCCTTTCCAACTTGACAGTTCCATGTTTTTAAGAAATTGCAAGCACAATATATGAGGTCCCAATGTGCAATGAGCCCGAAAAGAGTGTCAGGGTTGCGTGTGGGAACTGCACACCTATCGGGGAGGTTTATGCAATTTCTGCCCTAGGCACACGCCCCTACGTTTCTGAGCACAATTCAAAGTGTTGGTGGTGACCTTTAAAGCCCTAAACGGCCTCGGTCCAGTATACCTGAAGGAGCGTCTCCACCCCCATCTTTCTGCCTGGACACTGAGGTCCAGCACCAAGGGCCTTCTTGGTGGTGGCACCCTCCCTGTGGAACGCCCTCCCACCAGATGTCAAAGAGAACAACAACTACCAGACTTTTAGAAGACATCTGAAGGCAGCCCTGTTCAGGAAAGCTTTTAGTGTTTGATGCACTACTGTATTTTAATATTTGGTTGGAAGCCGCCCAGAGTGGCTGGGGAGGCCCAGCCAGATGGGCGGGGTATAAATAATAAATTATTATTATAATATTATTATTACCCCCTACCCCGTGCCAGAGCAAGAACCCCGCACCCCCAACTCCAAAGAGCTTTCACCATTTCTCCTTCGGTGCTCCCGATCAAGAGGCCGCTTTTGAGGGACTTGCAGTGGCTCAAGCAGTCTTTCCAGGACATGGGTTCGGTGGTATGCAGGTAGCAGTTGTCTCCCCATTGCATCCAGTGCCGTTTGCAGGACTTGCACGTCAGGGCTGTGGAACAAGGATGGGCGGGAGGGAGGTATTTAAGAGGTATTTGGTTAAGAAAGCCCAACAGAGGCTCTATCTCCTCAGAGTGTTGCGCAACAAGGATGTCAATCAACATTTGATTATCTCCTTCTACTGGTCAACTGGTCCTTTCATACTGCATCACGGAGTGGTACACTGGTTTGACATCAACTGATAGGAAGTGCCTACAGAGGGTGGTGAATACAGAACAAGATATTATGGGCTGTCCCGTGAATCCGCTGGAAGACATCACGGAAGAACGTTGCCTCAGGAGAGTAAGGAAAATTCTCAGGGATGATTCACACCCTGGCCGCCACTTTCTTGATCTCCTGCCCTCAGGCAGAAGATATAGAATGTAAAAACACGCTGATTCCCGGACTGTCCGTGGGCCGGATTGAGTAGGCGATTGGGCCGGATCTGGTGCCCGGGCCTTAGTTTGCCTACCCTTGAGCTATAGCGTATAAGCTAAACTGGGCATGAGCATCGTGCCTCCCCACTTAAGCTGGGCAGAAATCTTCCTGGGCCTTGGGAAAGAGGTGCCAGGCTTTAATACTTCAGTGCTCTAATTTACCGGGAACATTTAGGGAACTAGCCTCGTACCTGTAGTCCCCTGACCGTACGCCACTGCATTATTGTCAAATTATTTTTTCCCTTTGCAGAGCACAAGTGATGTGGCATTCTAGCGACATCAATTCTCCCTGGAGCGAGCTGGACTGGGCTGGGCCTCGGATATCCCCAGAAGAGTCAGGAAAACCAGCGCCAGGAGGGTCAGCAAACCCTGGCTCCTCCGCAGCCTGGCTGGGGAATTCAGAGGCTGGTGTCGCAGAGCCAGACCCAGGGACTCCTCATAAGCGCACCTATTATGTACTGAGTTGAATAGGATCCAAAATGCAGCAGTCTGATTGGTTCTAAAACAATAGGATTCAGAATGCAGCAGTCTGATTGGTCCTAGAACAATAGGATTCAGAATGCAGCAGTTCTGATTGGTCCTAGAACAATAGGATCCAGAATGCAGCAGTCTGATTGGTCCACAGGAGCCACCCAATCCAGCTCCAGGTGGAAGTGAATCCGCAACCTGATTGGCCTACAGTAGAATCCCGGAATTAGCCAATCACATGGGGCCCATTGTGTAAATAATGTATATAAAGCAGATACTTTGAGGGAACTTCCATTCCTCCTCAACACTATGAACTGAATAAAGAGCATGAACTCCATACTCGACTCCGAGTATCTTTCAGCACCAGAGCTTTGTCAACGAGAAGCAAGGGCCACTTATTTGCCAGAGACTAATTGGTTTTGCCATTTTACCCATTCCCACCCATTTCCCTATTGCATCTCTCTTGCAATAACGATTGCCGCTATTGCTTTAATAAACAGGTGAAGAAAATATCGAGAGCTCTTCTCACTTCTGCCTTCTGCTTGCTGCTGAACGGCCATCTTCAGTCTCTTCTCTGAACGCTGCAGCAGTTGAGATTCGGCAGTGATTTCTGTCGCCACGTGGGTGTCTGAAATGAAAACGTATTTCTCTGTGTGTGTGTTTTTTTAAAATAATAATAATGTTAACGGAGAAATCTGAGGGCTCCCTTGGACAAAAAACAAGGACACCAGCCAGGAATACCAGAGCAAAACAGCAGCCAGTAGGCTTGGTCTTGATTGAAGACTGTCGCGACAGGACTCCCACCTGCCACAAGGTGGAACAAGATGGAAGCCCTGAACAAAAGAGAACCCAAATTTTTATTAGCTGCTAATCTCCATGTTACACCCCCCCAAACTACATCACTAATACATCATGGTTGCATCATGAAAGGGGAGGTCTGGTGGCAGTAATCTGAGCATCCTGGACCCTGCCCCATGGTTCCCCTTGCCCTCCACCAAACACCCATCAAGTGTAACAAAAAAGATATTTACATTTCCCAGCCAAGTTAATCACACCCTTTTGTCTTCATCTGGGTTTGTTATTTCTGGAATGACTACCTGTCTGGCACTCAGGTATCAGGATGCCAGGAATTATCACTCAGGCAGAGGGGCTGCTGAGTAGCTGAGCTCACATATCTAGATGAATTTCTAAAGTTTCCCTAGTGAGCCAGTACATAGATAAAATTACCAGTGAATTCTTACATTTGGTATCGTGCAGCAGAGGCCCTTTGAATAGATAGGAAGAAACTGTGATGAAGTGTTTTGTGGGGACAAATCACAACAGTCACAAAAGCGATGGTGCTGATTTTGGTACTGGGCTGCATGTGCATGATATCTGCTGCCCCAACCTATACATAAATTCCTGCAACAATAATAATAAATTTATTGCACTGGGGCAACAGAGCACATTCCTTGTGCAGATGTAAAGGTATGTGCTTGAAACTCTCCTGGCTGCCAGTCTTGTTAACTTGCCCTGGGACCACATAATAATAATAATAATAATAATAATAATAATAATAATAATAATAATAATAATAATTATAATTATAATAATAATAATTGTTATGTACTGAAGTTCTCACCCTGGGCCAGCAGGGGGATACTGTAGACAGTTATGCAAATGAAGGATCGAAAGTGACGTTCAGTGATTGGATAGTTTGTATGCAAATGAAGGATCGAAAGTGACGCTCAGTGATTGGATAGTTTTAGAAAGTTGCTACAGTAACGTTGTACTGGAGCTCTATATAAGCAGGCTGACTGAGCTCTTCAGTTCAGTTCTGTTCTGGCCTCTGAACAAGAGCTGTTTGAAGAATCGCTGTGTCGTCTGATATGTTCACCCACAACTTAACAATAATAATAATAATAATAATTCCCTTGAGTTCTGCAGTCCCAGAGCCAGTTAACGATAGAGAACGACGCGCTGCATCATGGATCATGCAGCCCAGCCTTTTTATGATTATTTCCACCCCAAACAGGGCAGCGAGTCCCCGCTCTAGGGCAGCGTGCAGGCCCCAGAGGAAGGGAGACCCGGGTTGGGGGTTCGGAAGCCTCTTGTAAAGCCCCACCCCACCCCGGTACTCACAATTGTAAATCAAAATGAGCAGAGTGCAGAACAAGGCCAAGGAAACAGCCACCAAGAGCAGCGCCCAGATTTGCCACCAGGTGGAGATGCCCAAAACATCTGCAGAGGGAAAAGGAGAAGCATTAGAAGCACGCCCGTTCTGCTTTCCTGCCTGGCACGCCGAGGCCTCTGAAGAATTGCAGAATTGCAGAGTGGGAAGGGGATCCTCAGAGGCCATCTAGTCCAACCCTTTGCAGTACAGGAACAAATACAGAAATGCAATAGTGTCATACCTCGGGTTGCAGACGCTTCGGATTGCGCGATTTCGGGTTGCGCACTGTGATAGGAATTTTGAGGTCTTGGATATATGTTAAATGTTCATAAGTGTACCAACCAAGCACATACATAGATCAGCACAGGAAGACCGACCTGGAACCATTTTGATTCCCAAACTGACCAAATGTTTTCTTTGCAAGGTCAAAGGAAAATGGAAAAGCCTCCCCATTGTCTTTTCCTTCACAAATCCTGTCCTAAGGTCACATTTAAGACATGAATAGGGTGTGAGCCTGTGACCTGGATCAGGAACTAAGTATTTATCATTACGAAAGACTGGCCAGGCTCCCAAGCAATCCAATCAAGTGACCTGCCAGACAGGAGAAAAACAACATTCAAATTTCTGTTTTAGACCCGCCTTTTCTGTGATGTAGGTATCTGGGGGTGGTCTTAGGTTGCACCCCTTCTGTGATGTATGTATGATGTTTCTGGGGGTGGTCTGGATCTACAGGGTGGCAATTTCAAAAGTCTTTATAAGGCCTTGCCTTATAAGGTATGAATAGGGTGTGAGGCTGTGACCTGGCTCAGGAACTAAGTATTTATCATTACAAAAGACTGGCCAGGCTCCCCAGGCAAGCCAATCAAGTGACCATTAAACAGGTAACCTGGCAGACAGGAGGTAAACAAAGCACTCAGATTTCTGATGTAGACCGCCCTTTCTGTGATGTAGGTATGATGTTTCTGGGGGTGGTCTTAGACTCCAGGGAGGGAATTTAAAATGTCTATTTAAGGGCAGGCACACTTTTGTTCTGGGTTCCTCCTCCCTCCTGCATGTGGTGAGGACCCTGTTGCAACAGATCAATAAAGATCAAGCTTACTATCTGCTTTACTTCTCAATATTCTCTGGTTGGCCTCTGTTATCTTCTCCTACCAATAGGGAACCTATGAAAGGACTCTGTAAGGGCTCTTGTGTCCCCCATAAGGGAAAAGGGCAATTTTTGTTTACAACAGCACCGCGCCGAACCCGAAAGTACTGAAACGGGCTACTTCCAGGTTTCAGCGCTTGCTAAATCGCACTATGTGCATGTGCAGAAGTGCTAAATTGCGCTTTGTGCATGCGCAGAACCGCTGAATCACAACTGCGCAGGTGCCTGCACGGATCACGTTCGCAACCCGAACATCCACTGTATAGTTTGTTTGTTTTTTAAGGTGGGGGCATACGCTTCAGCATTTCTCCGATGGAAACAGAGACGTCCTATATAATAATAATAATAATAATAATAATAATAATAATAATAATAATAATAATAGTTTTACTATTTATACCCCGCCCATCTGCCTGGGTTGCTCCAACTTTTTCAGGGAGGCTCCCAACATAGACGAAAACACAATAAACATTTAAAACCTTCCCTATATGTACAGGGGTGCCTTCAGACGGCTTGGGGGGTCGCAAATCTCCATACCCTCCAATATTTCTCTGATGAAAAATAGAAACGTCCTAAGGGAAAGGGGGATCAAATCAGAAACAGGGATCAGCTTTTGAAATCTGGGACTGTCCCTGGAAAATAGGGACACTTGGAGGATCTGGAATCTCAGAATGGCAGAATAGGAAGGGGACCCCACAGGTCATCTAGTCCAGCCCGCTGCAGTACCTAAACAAAGACATAAATATAATGTTGTTGGTTTTTATATATATAAAAGGTAGTGGGCGAATTAAGCAGGGATTGGGTGTGGGGAACAGCGTCCTAAAATCCCCACCCACTGGGATGCTGCTATTGTTACTTTCTGTTTTGCAGAATCACCGTATTTTTCTGTGTATAAGACTAGATTCCCCCCCCCCCAAAAAAAATAATGTCCAAAATTTGGGGGGCGTCTTATACGCGACGGCCATCTCCCCCCATTTTCTTAAACTGGAGTCCCCCAAAATAGGGGTCGTCTTATACATGGGGGCGTCTTATAGACGGAAAAATGCGGTAACTGTATAATCTGGTATTTTAGCAGGAGGAATTCTGCCTTCGGAGGGAGCCATGTGAGAACCTGCAAAACGCAACCAAAATAAATAAAATTAACAAAGAAACGACGTACAGGGTAGGAGCTGTAGATGAAAAACGGCAGCCGGTTCCAGACCTTAAATCGGCCTTCCTCAACCAGGCTCCAATGAGTCAGGGAGGTAAAGCAGATAATGATAATGTGGATGTCTAATAATAATAATAATAATAATAATTTTTATTTATACCCCGCCCTCCCCAGCCAAGGCCAGGCTCAGGGCGGCTAACAAGCAATAATGAAAACAAGTTGAATGAATACAACTTAAAAACATGATTAAAATACAGGAGGAGAAAGGAAAAAGAAAAAAGAAATGGAAAATAAATAAAAATTTATACCGCGGTACCTTGGTTTGCATATGTCTTGGTTTGCACACATTTTGAATGACAAACATATGAAACCCGGAAGTGCAGGTCCCGGTTTCTGACCTTTTAAAAATTATTATTACAACCCATTTTTGGGGGGGATTACCGACAAATTTATTTGGGGAGGCCCCACTGGCGAAAGCGCGCCTTGTGTTACAACCTGTTTCGGTTTACGAACGGACCTCCGGAACGGATTATGGTTGTGAACCAAAGTAGCACTGTATATATCAATCAATCAATCAATCAATGCATGCTCCCCAGAGATCTTGGAGGGCGGTAAATGAAATAAAAACCCCAAACCCAAAATAAAAAACGGGGAATCTCAAGGGAGCAGGAACCTCCGGAACGGATTATGCTTGTAAATCAAAGTACCTCTGTAAATATCAATCAATCAATCAATCAATCAGTCAATCAATCAATCAATCAATCTGCATGCTCCCCAGAGATCTCGGGGGGCGGTAAATGAAATAAAAAACCCAAACCCAAAATAAAAAAGTGAGGAATCTCAAGGGCCTTGGGGATGCGTGGCTGATCCTTGTCGCCAGGGTCACCCGCTGCCACGCTGCCACCTTCCCCTCACCTGGGGGGCCGGGGATCCTGTCCTGCAGGGCCCAGGCGACCCAGGAGACCCAGGAGGGCCGGCTGGGGGGCTTGGGCAGCTCCCGGCGCAGCTGGGGCGAAGACTTGCTCCAGAAGGCCGGTCCTTTTGAGGGGGCCCTCACCTCCGCCGAGCGGGACTTGGCGCTCAAGACCTGGGACTTGGCCTGGAGGCTGGAGGCCGGGACCACCTTGGCCCCCGGGGGCCTGGGCTCCAGGGGCATCTCGGGGCCTCCGTGGGGCAAGGCGGGGGAGAGGCTTCAGAGACCCCTTTGCAGGGGGTGGGTTGGGGGTCAGGAGAAGGGGGCTCTTGCTGGGTGGCAGAGGGTGCCCCCTAAAAGCAGGGGCCTGGGCGGCGGCGACCCGGGTCAGGCCTAGCTGGGGGTGGGTGGGGGGCACAGCCTGGCAGCGGGGGGGACGGACAGACGGGATTCAGACCCCGATTCTATTGATTCTCCAGGGTCTCAGATATCTATGGTTATGGTTTTTAATGTCTTGACATTTTAACGTATTCTTAATCTTTCGTTGGAAGCCGGTCAGATGGGTGGAGTATAAATAAATAAGTAGTTGTTGTTGGGTATAAATAAATAAACAAACTGATGTTGTCGGGTATAAATAAATAAACAAACTGTTGTTGGGTATAAATAAATAAATAAAGTACAGAAAGAATGGGAAATCTTTAAAGAGTCTTTGGAAAAGCATTACAATAACGAATACCTCCTGGCAGAAATAGAATGATCCTTGCAAAACAACAAATATAATGTTTTTTGCTATCGGACGAAAACCAGGAAAGAAATACAATAAGATGGCAAAAACTGTAGAAATAATAATACAATGAGTCTAATCGGAAGCCAAATGTGTTTGTTTTTTCCCCTTCTTTTTCCTTTCCCCCCTTCTTTTTCCTTTTTTTTGTGTTTGTCTCCTTTCTTGGTCTTTCTCTTTTTGATACGTTAAGAAAGCGATAAAGAGCTAAAAGTGTAATATGAAAACTTCAGTAAGTCAAAAGTGATGTTGTGTAATTTTCTACTACTATTTGTATATTGTTAGAATAGGTTAATTGTAATGATTTGATGTAGGAACTGAAAAAATAAAATAAATAAAGCTGGGGAAGCCAAGGTTTCTGCATGGACCGGGGTTGGGATAGATGACCCTTAGGGATCCCACTTCCAAAAATCTTTTAGGATCCTTTAGATAGCTTTTTCCCCTCTCTCAGGGATAGACCCCACGATAAGAGGAGAAATTCAGGGGTCCCTTTGGTGGGAAAGCGGGGACATTTTTAAATTTGAGAATTTGATGCGAGCGCCAGTCAAAACATGGCTGACGTGGTCTCACAAAATGGCTGCCGGGAGGCCCTGAAGGGGCACAAAATGGCTGCCGTTTCTGGAAGGCGCCAAATGGCGTTTTGTGGCATTAAATGGAGTTTTTCCTTACGTTTCCCTTTTCTTCTCCCCACCCCCCACTCTTTCTTTTGGCACGGACATAAATAAAATAAAGTAAAATAAAATAAAATAGCCCAGAAAAACATTCTCCTGCAACCCGGCCTTTGGCCTTTCACTATTGTCTCTGGCCTTTTAAAAGCCGGACGGGATGTTTTAAATAAATGCATTTCTTCCACTTTGCATTCATTCATTCATTTGATGCATCTTTTTAAAGGACTTTTCCTTCTTTGCTTTCGTGGGTTTTGCAAGCCTGTTTTTGTGTCGCAAGATAAGAGCAAGCGGCCAACCCCATGAACGAAACAAACCGATTTCATCTATTCGTTCTTCATTTTATTGGTTGTTAGGCATTTATTCGCTCGGCGATATTTGAGGTTTATTTGTTTGCAATCGTCATTTATTTATTGATTGATTGATCGCCGTTTTTATTTAACTCTTTATCATCTGTTTGTTTATTCACCATTCCTCACTTATTTATTGATTGATTTTATTGATTGATTTTATTCTATTTCAGAGCTCTCCCTCATTTCGGGAAGTTTTTAGTGTTTGATGGATTTATCGTGTTTTTAATATTCGGTTGGAAGCCGCCCAGAGTGGCTGGGGAAGCTCAGCCAGATGGGTGGGGTATAAAAAATAAATTATTATTATTATTATTATTATTACTTTCACATTCACAGTGTTGCTGGGGGGTTTTTGGCGAGTTTTTTTGGGGGGGGATTGTTTGTTTTTTCGTCTTCTGTGGGGCCGCAGAGGTGCATTGTGGGAATTGTAGTCCCTCGTCCGTCTGTCCCCCCACCAGATTTGAGGCCCTGAGGAGACACCTGTGAATTTATTTATTTCTGCCTTCTGTAGGGCCGCAGGGGTGCATTGTGGGAAATGGAGTCCGCCACCCCACCAGATCCAACGCCCTGAGGGATTCGCCGGCACCTGGGAACTACAACTCCCATCCTGCCTCTCTTTCCCCAGCCTGAGGCTGCCCCCCCTTGTGGCTGTGCCCTGAAGCCCCACAGAAGAAGCCCCTCTTTCCAAGCAGGTCTTCCTGGGGAGCAGCAGCCTGCTCCCTTTCCCCGGTGCTGAGTGCGAAAGGCGGGCACCTTTAGGCCACGGTTCAGCCTCGCAGGGTGCCTGAACCCCTTTTTGGGGGGCCACAAAGACTCTCCTTGTTCCTCGGGAGGTTTATTTGGGGGGGGGGTGTTTTGGGGGCAGGTGCGGTCGCCGGAAGGCGCTCCCCGGAAGACCCATGCTCAACGTCGCCCGCTCGGCGCGCTCTTTCCGCTCTAACACTCCCGACAGATCGCGGGTCACCATCGCCAGCAGAAAACGCCTGGAGGATGAAGAGGGTGAGGAGGAAGGCGGCCGAGCCTGTTGTAAACAAAAATCTGCCCCTTTCCCCCTTATGGGGTACCCAAGAGCCCATATAGAGTCCATACGTAGGTTCCCTATTGGTAGCAGAGAATAGCAGAGGCCAACCAGAGAATATTGAGAAGCAAAGCAGCTAGTAAGCTTGATCTTTATTGAACTGTTGCTTCTTCTTTTTTTAAAATAATATTACTGAAGTTTTAAAGGTTACAAAAAGAAAAGAAGAAAAAACACCAAATTAAACAAAAACAAGGCAACACATCACAAAAAAAACAAAAATAGAAACAAAAAACAAATCGAACCTTCCCATAACTTATCTTTCATTTGCTTGTTTCCTTGACCTCCTCACATCTCCCTTTTTTGTATTCTAGTTCAGTTAGCTACTTCAGCAAATCCTTTCCATCCTTCCCAATTTTTGTTCTATAATTTATCTTAATATGATGTAACTTTACATTCTCTCCTTTCACCAATTAACAATCTATTTTTACTTAATCCTTTATAACATTTCCACTAAAACCACATAATTTCATTCCAGCATCCTTCTAACGTTCCTTAATTTTACAATGTTTCTGCAAATAAACTTTAAATTTCTTCCAGTCTTCTTCCAATCCAAGACCACCCCTCAGATACATCACACCTACATCACAGAAAGGGCGGTCTACAGCAGAAATCTGAGTGCGTTGTTTATCTCGTCTGACAGGTTACCTGTTTAATGGTCGCTTGATTGTATTTCCTGGGGAGCCTGGCCAGTCTTTTGTAATTATAAATACTTAGTTCCTGGGCCAGGTCACAGGCTCACACCCTATTCAAACACAGACATACCCTTAATTTGTGAAGGAAATGACAATGCGGAGGCTTTTCCACTTTGACCTTGCAGAGAAAACATTTGCTCAGTTTAGGAGTCAAAATGGTTCCAGGTCGGTCTTCCTGTGCTGATCTATGTACGTGCGGTTATGAACATTACCATATATCTAAGACCTCAGGAAGGAAGGAGCACGCGGCGGGCCTGCGGAACTCCCTGTCGTGCGCATGAAGATGATGGGTTTTTCGGAGCTAGCCGATCTGGCCAGGGAGTCCGTGATCAGAAGGAGGAGGAGCAGGATTACCAGAAAGAAGACTATTTTAGTTAAATATGTTAAGTTCAACTAATTGGAAAAGCTTGCAAAGAACAGATAGGCTTAGGATTTAAATGCGTAATGTGATGATTTATTATGTTTCATGCTGGATTGGAAAGAAAGAAAGATTTTAAGTGATTAAGTTAATTTTATAAGAATACTGGAAAACCGTTAAAATGATATACACTGAAATTCAACCCGGGGGATACGAGGAAGTCACTTAACAATGTTAATAAGATTAGTATTAATAAGGTTATTATCTATGTTTGTTTGTCTGTCTGTTTGTTTGTGTGTTTGAATTTTTTGTGTGAAAATTATTAATTTTCCAAATTTAACACAACACAAAATAACAAAAACATATAACAAGAAAAACAAGAAAAACAAACATACATTCACAGCTTCTTACAGTTAAAACTCCACACTGCATTCCATTATTGGGTGACTTCCTCAAATCCTTCCTAACTGATTTTCATTCAATCTCATTTTAGCAATTTTCCAATATCCCCTTTCTAATAAAATTAACTTGTTCAAATTACTAACTTCCTTTCTTTTCGTAATATTCTCAATCCATCATTTTATACCATTCAACATAATTTAATCCTGAGCCAAATTTAGCACTTGCAAGTATTTCCACTTATTTTATATTATTATGTTTTACTAAATATTCCTTAAATTTCTTCCATTCTTCTTGATGTTCCTCCTCTTTCTGATCGCGGATAATTCCAGTCAGGTCGGCCAGCTCCAAAAAGTTCAACATCTTCATCTGCCAGTCTTCCACTGTTGGTATTTCCTGTGATTTCCAATTTTGGGCAAGTAAAATTCTTGCTGTAGTTGCGGCATACAAAAACAATTGAACATCTTTTTAAGGCAATCTCTCCATGCTCTTATGGCACAGAGCTCTCCGTCCTGGCGAAAAAGACCGCCCTGTGGCTAATCTTCCGCCATGCAGGCTGATAGATGAGCTTAAATTTTGGGCACCTTGGCAAGAAATTCCGACTTTTGGAAAGGGTGCATACCTTTGCCACGTTTCTCCGGCGAAAATGGGGGCGCCCTGTTATTTACCGTATTTTTCGCTCTATAAGACGCACCAGACCACAAGGCGCACCTAGTTTTTGGAGAAGGAAAACAAGAAAAAATATATTCTGAATCTCAGAAGCCAGAACAGCAAGAGGGATCGCTGCGCAGTGAAAGCAGCAATCCCTCTTGCTGTTCTGGCTTCTGGGATAGCTGCACAGCCTGCATTCGCTCCATAAGATGCACACACATTTCCCCTTACTTTTTAGGAGGGAAAAAGTGAGTCTTATAGAGCAAAAAATATGGTATTTTTTGGGGGGAAGCTTCCTGATGTAGAATAGGATGCCCCTATTTTCCTCGGAGAAATGTTGGAGGGTATGTGGCAGGGAGACGTTTCTCACGGCCTATTGGAGTGCATTGGAGCCTTCCGTGCCCAGTATACCAGTGTGAGATACTAGATTTTTTGTGCGTGCAAACTGGGCGGGTGGAACTGTCCCATTTGGAAACATGAGGTTGCATTGCGGAAATGTGGGCTGATCCATCAGGGCTCTCCTCCTGCTCAGATCCGTAAGCAGAGGGCACACCTCGTGAGTTACAACTCAGGGCATATGGCGGACCTGGGCACCGGGAAACCAAAACCATTTCTAGCTCTCTGTAGGTTTAGGATGGGCCGAACCCGGAAACTTCAGAGCTCTTCCGTCTAGCCCAGTGTTGCCAACTCAGACTTGCACCAGAGGGGAGCATTTCACATCATATGCTGCCAGCTGCCAGGATTGAACTTGAGTCCTGCATGCAGCCCATGCGCTTGGCCGTATCTCCCTCCCTCGCCATATCTCGGCGGCTTAAGATGCCTGCGTACCTTCATTCTCAAGAGACCAATCTCCCTGGCAACCTGGGATTTCTCACAACTGTCTCTTTCCTTCCCATTTCCAAGACACCAGCTACTGGCGCTCGGCCACCTTTGGCGTCCTGCTCACCACTGCCATTCTGGCCACGCTGGTGGCACTCATGTGCTTGCAAGGTAAGCGAGCGAGAGGGAAGGGGCTGACCGAGTCCCTTCACCTTAAAGAAAAACACGAACCTCGTTTTTGTATTGGCTTAAGGCATGGTTAGGGGATGCGGGTGGTGCTGTGGGTTAAGCCACTGAGCCTAGGACTTGCCGATCAGAAGGTTGGTGGTTCGAATCCCCGCGACGGGGTGAGCTCCCGTTGCTCGGTCCCTGCTCCTGCCACCCTAGTAGTTCGAAAGCACGTCAAAGTGCAAGTAGATAAATAGATACCGCTCCAGCGGGAAGGTAAACGGCGTTTCTGTGGCTGCTGTGGTTCATCAGAAGCGCCTTAGTCCTGCTGGGCACATGACCCGAAAGCTGTACTCCGGCTCCCTCGGCCAGTAAAGCGAGATGAGCGCCGCCGCAACCCCAGAGTCGTCCGCGACTGGACCTAATGGTCAGGGGTCCCTTTACCTTTACTTTAAGGCATGGGTAGGCAAACTAAGGCCCGGGGGCCAGATGTGGCCCAATCACCTTCTCAGTCCGGCCCACGGATGGTCCGGGGATCAGCATGTTTTTACATGAGTAGAATGTGTGCTTTTATTTCAAATGCATCTCTGGGTTATTTGTGGGAGCATAGGAATTCGCTCATTCTTATTTTTTTCCAAAATATAGTCAGACCCCCCACAAGGTCTGAGGGACAGTGGACCGGCCCCCTGCTGAAAAAGTTTGCTGACCCCTGGCTTAAGGCATGGGTAGGGAAACTAAGGCCTGGGGGGCGGATCCAGCCCAATCGCCTTCTCAGTCCAGCCCACAGACGGTCCGGAAACCAGCGTGTTTTTACATGAGTAGAACATGTTCTTTTATTTAAAATGCATCTCTGCGTTATTTGTGGGGCATAGGAATTCGTTCATTATTCCCCCCCCCAAAAAAAATATTGTCCGGCCCCCCACAAGGGATTTAAATTAAATTTAACTTTTTTTAAAAAAAATGCACCAAGTAGGAATGGGATTGGGGCTGCTTCGATGGGAAGGGAGCCTTCATGCTGCCTAACTGAGAGCTACTTGCCCCCTATTGTTTTCACACAAGTTGGAATGGGATCGGGGCTGCTCCGACAGGCAGTGCAAAGCCTCCTTTCCCAGCTGAGGGATCCCAACCCAAGAAGCCATGTGCGCCTCCACGCCTCTATTTCTCCTACTTTCGGAGGAGAAATAGAGACGGCAACGGCTAGAGAGGTGCCGTCTGAGATGTTTCCTGCAATGGAAAGGGACTTGGGCTCCTCCTGCGCCCACTTGCACATAGCCCCTCCCGGGAAAGGCCCTACCCGCAGCGAGTAATTCCCGACTCCTCAGCGAGGCTGCATCGCCACGTGGAGCTTCCCGAGCCGGAACGATTGCACTCCCCGCTGCTCGCTCTGTCTGCAGCGCCAGGGCAATTGCCGGGCACCGACGGGCCGGGTTTAGAACCCTGGTGAGCCTGAAACAGCCCAGGGAGCCGTAGTTTGCCGACCCCTGTTAGAAACCATGGGATCCTTCTGGGTCATCAGGGCAGGGTTAGGTCATCAAATGAACCAATGGCTTCAAAACCAGGGCTGCCTCTTCACCATAGCTGTCAAGTTTTCCCTTTCCTTGCGAGGAATCCTATTCGGAATAAGGGAATATCCCTTTAAAAAAGGGAACCGTTGACAGCTATGTTCTTCATAGAGGCAGCCCGTCCTTCTCAGGGGCTTTGTGAGAATGCTACGGATAAATTTGGGTCTTCAGTCTATTCAACCTGTCTTGTCTTTGGTTCTCTTTTGAAGTGGACAAGCTGTCGAAACATGCACAGAGTCACAAGGACGTGATGGAGCTACAGATCATCATCCTGACTGAAATTCTGAGACAGCTACAGATCGGCAAAGGTAGATGGGGACATTGTTTTGTCTCCCCCCCACCCTTCTCTTAAACCAGTTTATTCATTTGTTCATTAAAAAAATAATAAAAAATCGTCTCACAGGGGAAACAACGGCCAAGGATTGCAAATGGGAAAAGTTTTTAGTAAGAAAGAAATTATTAGTGCCGGTTCTAGTGATTTGTCCATTTGCAGATAGCGTGTAATATATAAAACACTCTGGACAGAATTGTTGTAATTTGCAATAAAAGGAACCACAAACCAATAAAGAACTAGACAGTGGAGATCTTCTGATCTCCTTTCACCTCCTGGAAACTCCAGCTATTGCAACAAACATCTCCAGGGCCGGATTTCGGTTTCATGAGGCCCTAAGCTCCTGAAGTTAATGGGGCCCTTTATATGTCCAGCTGTCCAGCTGTCCTTTGTCAACAACAAATTGTCACTGATTGTTGTGTGTTGAATAAATGCTATATGGTCATTGATGGACCTCATAGGTATCTCAAGCCATTTGCACATGACAAAAAAATGTATTTTATCAAAGTAATGGTTGAATTGAAATACAATTAAGAAGATCGTGAAGCTGACAGATTGTGAAGCTGAGGCTCCAAGACTTTGGCCACCTCATGAGAAGAGAAGACTCCCTGGAAAAGACCCTGATGTTGGGAAAGATGGAGGGCACAAGGAGAAGGGGACGACAGAGGACGAGATGGTTGGACAGTGTTTTCGAAGCTACCAGCATGAGTTTGACCAAACTGCGGGAAGCAGTGGAGACAGGAGTGCCTGGTGTGGTCTGGTCCAGGGGGTCACGAAGAGTCGGACACGACTAAACGACTAAACAAGAACAACATATTAATAGTGAAATACAAGTAAGAAGAAGTACAGTGGATGCTCAGGTTGCGAACGTGATCCATGCGGGGTGCAGGTTCACCACCCACAGTGGCGCGTCTGCTCACGCGCGGGTTGCGATTTAGCACTTCTGCGCATGCACAAAGCACAATTTAGTGCTTCTGCGCATGCACAACCGCTGAAGCCCGGAAGTAACCCGTTCCAGGTTTTGGCGTGTCTGTAACCCAAGAAAGCTCAACATGAAGCGTCTGTAACCCAAGGTATGGCTGTATATTAACAGTAAAATAATTACTAAGCTCTAACTGTATGTAGGTTTTATTTTATTTTATCTTATATTTTGGAAATGTATATCCAGTTTTTCCCCCCATTAAATTTTTTTGGGGGGCCCAAGAGAGCGGGGCCCTAAACTATAGCTTGTTTAGCTTATATGTAAATCTGGCACTGCCTGTCACCATTTTGGCCCATTCAGGGGTAGGGAAGGGGGATAAATGATACTTTACTGTCAAGCTTTTCATGCACAACCAACCCCGCCCTTTAGCTATCAACTGCAGCGTGTGCAAGATGCAGTGGTTGCAGCACAAAGATTCCTGCTACCTTTTCCGAGAAAGGAAGATGGGCTGGCGTTCCAGCATGGGCTTCTGCAGAGACGAGTTCTCCTCCCTGGCCGTCATCCACAACGACACAGAACAGATGGTACTGGGGCTTGTCTGGTTTGCTGCGGGGATGGAGTTGGGCAAGGCTCGATAGCTTCAGAGTTCCCTCTCCCAATGCCTCACCCCCATATCACGTAGCAGTAGCTCAGCTGTGCCACCCCCCCACCATATACCGTATTTTCCGCTCTATAAGACACACTTTTCCCTCCTAAAAAGTAAGGGGAAATGTGTGTGCGTCTTATGGAGCGAATGCAGGCTGCACAGCTATCGCTGAAGCCAGGAGAGTAAGAGGGATAGCCGCGCGAAGCCTCTTCATGGCAATGGGAGGAACACTCCCCCTGCCCTGAAGAGGCTTGGCACGGCTATCCCAGAAGCCAGAACAGCAAGAGGGATAATAATAATAATAATAATAATAATAATAATAATAATAATAATAATAATTTATACCCCGCCCATCTGGCTGGGCTCCCCAGCCACTCTGGGCGGCTTCCATACAAACAAAAAATACAGTAAAATATCACACGTTAAAAACGTCCCTGAACAGGGCTGCCTTAAGATGTCTTCTGAATGTCAGGTAGTTGTTTATCGCTTTGACATCTGCTGGAAGGGCGTTCCACAGGGTGGGCGCCACTACCGAGAAGGCCCTCTGCCTGGTTCCCTGTAGCTTTGCTTCTCGCAATGAGGGAACCACCAGAAGGCCCTCGGCGCTGGACCTCAGCGTCCGGGCAGAATGATGGGGGTGGAGACGCTCCTTCAGGTCTACTGGACCGAGGCCATTTAGGGCTTTAAAGATCAGCACCAACACTTTGAATTGTGCTCGGAAACGTACTGGGAGCCAATGTAGGTCTTTCAAGACCGGTGTTATATGGTCTCGGTGGCCGCCCCCAGTCACCAGTCTAGCTGCCGCATTCTGGATTAGTTGTAGTTTCCGAGTCACCTTCAAAGGTAGCCCCACGTAGAGCGCATTGCAGTAGTCCAAGCGGGAGATAACCAGAGCATGCACCACTCTGGCGAGACAGTCCGCAGGCAGATAGCGTCTCAGCCTACGTACCAGATGAAGCTGGTAAACAGCTGCCCTGGACACAGATTTGACCTGTGCCTCCATGGACAGCTGTGAGTCCAAAATGACTCCCAGGCTGCACACCTGGTCCTTCAGGGGCACAGTTACCCCATTCAGGACCAGGGAATCCTCCACACCTGCTCGCCTCCTGTCCCCCCAAAACAGTACTTCTGTCTTGTCAGGATTCAACCTCAATCTTTCACTGCGCAGCGATCCCTCTTGCTGTTCTGACTTCGCTTCACTGGAGAGGCACTGCGCAGAGAGGGAAAGCTGCGCAGCGCCCCTTCAGCGAAGCGGGAGGAGAAGCCGAGTCCCTCCCATTTCTCCTCCCGCTTCGCTAAAGGAGCGCTGCGCAGAGAGGGAGGGAATTTTTTTTCTTGTTCTCCTCCTCTAAAACTAGGTGCGTCCTATGGTTGGGTGCGTCTTATCAAGCGAAGTATTATACCTTTAAAGCAACCCATTTGATGACTGGACTGTGTCCTTAGAGAATAATCAGCCATTTTAAAAACAACCCCAAACCCAATAGGTACTGTTAGAAGTAAAAATACCAGTCTCAAGGCTTGAAGTCCTAAACGGCCTTGGTCCAGTATACCTGAAGGAGCGTCTCTACCCCCATCATTCTGCCCGGACACTGAGGTCCAGTGCCAAGGGCCTTCTGGCAGTTCCCTCCCTGCGAGAAGTGAGGTTACAGGGAACCAGGCAGAGGGCCTTCTCGGTAGTGGCATCCGCCCTGTGGAACGCCCTCCCTTCAGAGGTCAAGGAAATGGGAGGTCAAGAGGATCTCTGTGGGAGTGTTCTGGCCTTGCCAACCCCGGCCTTATTGGTTTCTGCCATCCCTTTGCTCCTCTCCTCCCGTTTTTTGCTGAGCTGGTTGCTAGGGAAGAGAGGCAGATTTCTCTTGCCGGGGTCTTGAACTGACAGCTCACATACTTGGGTTTTTGAAAATTAGGTTGAAGAGCAGTGGTGTATCTCCCCTCCTGAAGGCAGGGTGCTTGTGGCTTTGCCTTGCAGAACTTCCTGAGGTTTGAATCAAGGAAACATTTCCGCCAGCACCGCGGCAAGAATAAATACTACAAATTTTGGATGGGCCTGACGTACGACGTCGTCACGAAGCAATGGAAATGGGCAGATGGCTCTCTCTATGACCCCAAAATGTAAGTGACTCTGGCACCCCCATACTCCCTAACTCATTTGTCACAAGATTGGGTACTCATTATTAAGCTATATTTCATCATCATCATCATTATATTTATGATTTTCAATTTTATACATTTCAGTACAGTGGTATCTTGGTTTAAGAACAGCCCTGTTTACTAACTATTCGGTATGCAAACTCAGCAAAACCGGAAGTAGTGTCCCCTTTGTGAACAGTAGCCGAAAGGTGGAAAGGCACTAGTGGCGAGAGGCCTCATTAAGGAAAGCGCACCTTTAACATGTTAAAAAGCACGTTTTAATATTTCAAAACTCGACTTCCTTCCCTTTCTTTCTGTGGCTCCTTAATTATTATTTTTTATATTTTCTGTATATTTCAAATTAACTGAATTTGCTCATTTATTCATCTACTTTAAATATATACTCTTATAAAACTGGAGGTTATTACAATAATCCGGCCAGTGTTCTTATCTGTTTACAGTTTACAGTGGTTCTTTGGTTCCCAAACAGAATCCGTTCCGGGAGTCCGTTCACCTCCCCAAACCGTACAAAAACCAAGGCGTGGCTTCCGATTGGCTTCAGGAGCTTCCTGCACTCAAACGGAAGCCGCATCGGATGTTCGGCTTCCAAAAATCGTTCGCAAACCGGAACACTTACTTGCGGCACTCGAGAGCCGATTTGTTCAGGAAATAAGCCGTCCGAGAACCAAGGTACCACTGTACTTGTAAATATTCAATAAACCATGGAGGGGCAGTGGGAGGAGGCAGGCTCCGTGCAAAGTGGTGGAGAAGGAGGGAGGGGTGCTGGAGGAGGCAGCAGTTGCAGTGTGTAGCCTCGAGCGCGGGGATCTCCCAAGGTAGAGTGGACAGGGGGAGCAATGATAGAGTCACGTTTATTACCTGTCAGGGAACTGCCATCGGAGCCAGAGGCGGAGGGAAGGCTCCAGAGGGATGCCGGACAGGGTCCCAGTAGGGAGAGAGGCAGCCCATCTGCTGGGGAAGGAAATCAGCGTAACACCGGTGGAGAAGGGGGGCAGATGGGGGAATCGGCGAGGGGGCTCCAGGACTCTTCGCCGGAGACCAGCAGGGAGAGCACGGGTCCTCTGCTGCCCACACCCTCCCTGCGCAGAAGACTTCCGCGCAGGGAGAATAGGAGGAGACTTGGCGTCGAAGAACTTCTTTGCTGGAAGAAGTTCAAGAAACGCCCACTGACGGATTCTGCCAGCGACTGAGACAGCCACAAAGTGAAAGGCTGTCCAGACAGAAAGGGTTCAACCAGGTAACCTAGCCAGGAGTGGCAGCAACTTACGCATGAGCAACCCCTAGAACCATTACATTACCGTATTTTTCGCTGCATAAGACGCACCAGACCATAAGACGCACCTAGTTTTTGGAAGAGGAAAACAAGGAAAAAAAATATTCTGAATCCTAGAAGCCAGGACAGCAAGTGGAATCACTGTGCACTGATCCCGCTGGCTGCCCTGGCTTAAGGGATAGCCGCATGCAGCCACTCCCGGACTGGGGAGGCTGCGCACGGCTAAGCAAGAAGCCAGGACAGTCAGTGGGATCGAAGCGCAGCGATCCCGCTGGCTGTCCTGGCTTCTTGCTTGGCCGTGCACAGCCTCTCCTGGGCAAGGGGAGCCTTCATCCCCTGCCCGGGAGAGGCTGCGCACAGCTAAGGCTCCCCCAAGAGCCGTGCTCCCTTTAAAGAGCGTGTGGTGTGCAGCCCTTCTCCCTCCTCGGGGAAAAGCCCCCAAGAACCGCACACACGCTCCATGCTCTTTAAAGGGAGCGCTGAGCAGAGCCTCCCGCCTGCATTCGCTCCATCAGTCGCACACACATTTCCCCTTACTATTTAGGAGAGGAAAAGTGCGTCTTATAGAGTGAAAAATATGGTATGTGCAGAGCTTGGGATGCAACCACGCAGCTGAGGAGGTGGTGTGTTGCGAAGCCAGTGGAGAGAGCTCTGGACCGCGGAAAAGCACCCAAAGCCTTCCCGCCTCCGACGGGCGCTGGAGGTGCGCAGGCACCAAGTCCCCGCTCTGCCTCGCTTGCCTCCCCGCTCTCCCCTCCCCGGACTCTCCCCGGACTCTCCGCCTAGCGTCCTCCACTGCTTGGCGCCCTGGCTTGCTGCTCCACTACGCCCAGTGGTAAAGACGGCCCTGCGTAGAAATAAAAGGCTGTCCACAATATCTTTGCTTAGTTTTATTTTCAGAAACGTAACCATCAAAAACTGCAAGCCATCACTCGTGCATAGCTTACGGAACATGCAGAACTGGCAAAATTAACAGATAAATTACATGAAAAGGATAACAAAGACTTTAATAATAATAATAATAATAATAATAATAATAATAATAATAATAATACTACTTTTATTTATACCCTGCCCTCCCCAGCCAAGACCGGGGAACCATTTACAAGATATATGAAGAAGTGACGTAAAGAATTGGACTCATTGGCAGGGTTTGACTAAATGAACACAATTGTATATAACAAAAAGTAAGATTATATGGATTGGGAAAATTTTGGGAAACAACACACGGGGTGAATAATATGGAAATAAAACAAAATGGGAATTCGGAAAATTGTTAGAGAAATGTTGTTCGAGGTTGTATACATGGAAAAACATATATATATGAGAGAGACCACAGGTGTGCAGCTAAGTAGGTCAAACTGCAAACATGCACCTCTGAGTAGCACCATTGACCTTAAGATAAAGAAAAATCGACATCTTCTCCTTTTCTGTGTTGTAGGCATGGAAAGCTGCCTCCCAAGGGCTGCGCCTACCTCCAAAACGGATCGCTTTTCTCCCAGGAGTGTGAGGAATTGGCTTACGTCATGTGTCAGACGGCACTCCGGTTTGGCTGGAGTTGAGCAGCTGTCGAAGAGGAGAAGGAGGCGCAGAAGCTGGTGTGGGTATGTGGTTGTGATCCCAACATGTTGTCGGATCAGGACCCCCTCCTCTCCCCCGTCTCACGGCAGTGTTGTGGCCGTTTTCCTTCAGAAGTCCCCAGAACGTTAAAGTAAATAAATTTTCATTTCTCAGAATGTCTTGAGACTATTGATTCTCTACCCCCCCCCATTATTTTTTATTGTTTTCCACATGTTTACAAATCGGTCCAAATTATTTAAATTTAATACAATTTCTTTTTTAAAAATCAGGTTTTCCGCTCCTGTTGCAAACCTACGTCCATTACTTCCTGATGTAGCGACTTCATTCTTCTTTAATAATAATAATAATAATAAATTTTATTTATACCCCGCCCTTCCCGGTTCAGGAAACTGGGCTCAGGGCGGCTAACAACAAATTGAAAACACTTAATTGATGCAACAAGAAACAACATAAAATACAGTATAAAATGTGAGTAACGATAAATTTAGAATTCAAAAATCAATTTAGGGGGTAAATCCATCCAATAAACATTAGATGATCACCAGGGCTAGCTGGCTAATTTAGTCCTATTTGGGCCAGTGAGGAGACCAGGGGAGAATTAGCTGTGGGATCCCAGAGCGGGTGATCGTAAAAGGAGAGGGGGAGGGAAGGAAGGGGAATAAGAGATCATGCTAAGTTCATATTGAAAGCCAGGTGGAATAGCTCTGTCATACAGGCCCGATAGAAGGAGGTTAAATCCTGCAGGGTCCTGGTTTCATGGGACAGAGCATTCCACCAGGTCGGAGCCATCACTGAGAAGGCCCTGGCCCTGGTGGAGGATAGTCTGACTTCCTTAGGGCCCAGGACCTCTAAACTGTGATTATTCATGGACCCCAAGGTCCTCTGCGGGGCAGACCAGGAGAGGCGGTCCCGTAATACTGAGGAGATTTCACCCCTCCCATATCCAAGAATCTCCTGATGAGTCTGCTGATTCTCCAGAGGGGCGGGGCAGTGTTCTGCTCTCTACTTATTCTGCTCCAGCACCACATCAAAGAGTCAGTCAGTCAGTGTGTCGGAGAGAGAGAGACTGCGTGTTAGAGATCATGTGTATAGATAAGGTTGCTGCTAAGAGCAGCTGCAGGCACTCAGTGCAGTGCAGCATTCATTTATGCTTAGACCTCATTTAGCTCTGTATATAGTTGTGTATTATAGCTGTAGATAGAATAAAGAAGATATTCTACAGAGCTGCTCTCCGTTTATATACTCTGCTATATTCTGCTATACTCTGCTGTGCGACGACTGTCTTCTTGTTGGAGTGAATCCGGTGCTCACAACTCTAAGCTGTGAGTCCACAGCACTTTGACCTGTTCCTGTGCAGAAGGTGGTCTCTGGAAGTGCTACCCAGCTCGCCTGGCCCAGTCGGGGCTGAAGCGGATGAGTCCAGTTGGTGGCACTGGCTCAAGGGTGATGCTGACAAATCCGAGGGCCCTATGCCACAAAGGGCTTTAAAGGTCAAGACCAGCACCTTGTACAGTTGGAGGGGACCTTGAAGACCATTATTATTATTATTATTATTATTATTATTATTATTATTATTTAATGCAGGAATGAATATGCACCTGTCCTGTGCGGGGCTCGAACCTGCAACCTTGGAGTTATTAGCACCATGTTCTAACCAGCTGAGCTCTCCATGCTATACCTGGTGGAGAACGGGATGCTTGGCTGGTCTCATGGGACAGAGCATTCCACCAGGTCGGAGCCATTACTGAGAAGGCCCTGGCCCTGGTGGAGGGGGTCCATAGCAGGGGGTCCATAGATCAACCAGGATCAACCAAGGAAACCCTGCAATCGACCAGTACATTGTGATTGACCTGTAGGATATGCCTGCCATAGCATCATGAATTAAATAAAAACATTAAAAAATCAGGTGATCTAGAGGAGCTACAATGGGGGAAAATGGATTTAGTTTACATTTAGAGGTGAACTAATTTGAACTTTCTGGAAAAACAGGAGAACCAAAACATAGCCAGCCTTCAAAATCTACACTTCTCTGGAGGACTTCCGGAGGCGGCGCAAAACAGCAATGGCGGTCCTCTTTACCCAGTGAAGAGGGGCTCCGCGAAAAAGGGTTTTCCGCTACGGCGAAGCGGAGACCCATCCAGATAAACCGCAGGCAGAGCGAGCCTGTGGCCGTGGGACTCGGCGGGTGCCAGAAGCCCCCCCAGAAGCGAGGAAGGGACCTCGTAAGAGGCTCCGGATCGTGAACGGGGGAGCGGCGCTGTGAGTTCATCGCTCTTTTCGCGGAAGTGAAGCCGCGCTGCTGTTGCTGATGAGCGCCGACCTTTCTTCTTGAAAAACATCGAGATTGGCTGCAATTTACCCGTGAGTAAGGGGTACCAAAGAACTGACTAAGGATCAACTTAAATTTGTCTATTTTGGCTGAAAACGGGAGGCGAGTAACAGGAAGTCCGCCTTCCGGTCCTGCTAATCGGA
Organism: Podarcis melisellensis; assembly: GCF_964234715.1. Lineage (NCBI taxonomy): Eukaryota > Metazoa > Chordata > Lepidosauria > Squamata > Lacertidae > Podarcis > Podarcis melisellensis. The sequence continues at coordinate 72,251,589 of NC_138542.1, forward strand.
GCAAAGCAAAGAACCCGATGCGGGCTGAAGTGTTAAAAAGAGACTTTGAAAGAAATAAGAAGGGGCATTAATAGACTGTGTGTTTTTAGAAATCGAAAAAGGGTGAAGAAATAAATGTTTTAGTCCAGTGTGTTAGAGAATCTTCCTCCTATTGTGAAGAGACGTGGAATTGAAGGGGACAACCGAGTTATTGGACTGCCAGTGTTGCAAATGAGTACTGTCAGGCTGCAGAAACTTTTCTTTTAACATAAACTGTTGCACTGATGGATACACTATCGCTTTAATACTGTTATTGAAACCTCTCTGTTACCTTGTGGCACTAATTCGAAACAGAACTCTCTGAAATCCTCCTTTCTGAACTTGGGGATTTCAGTCGAAATAGGAGCTTTGATGGTGGAAAAGAAACTTTCTTTCCTTTGAAAACCCCCCCTAGTGGATTTGCGGAGACATAGTAGCCTGGGAACTGTATCTTATTGGGATTTTTTGTGGTTTAATTGTTTATACTCTGGACTTGCCTTTCTCATGGACTGAAAGACTATTTGACCTTGAACAGCAGCTGGGGAATGAGTGGCCCAGCGAAAACAAGAGCAGCTAAAGCTAAGGAAGCTTTAGCTGAGGAAGTTAAAGAAAAGAAAAAAGACAAGAGAGCTGGGCAGCTGGTCCAAACAACCTTGATTCACCATCGTAGATCCTCGGTGCCTACTGTGTTGACGGCGCAGGAGGAGGAAGTTGAAACGCCTGCTACAGAAGAAATGGCAGCTGGAGGAACTGATCCAGTCTTGAAACAAATTTTGGAACAATTGGCACTTTTGAATAAGAAGGTGGACGATCAGTCATCTAAAATTGATAGAGCTACATCTACTATCAGCAAGTTAACAGATCAGGTTTCGCAGCATACCCAGGCTATTGAGAAACTGCAAGGAGCTACGGCGGAGAACTACAAATTAGCTGCGGAAGCCAATCAAAAAGCTGAGCAAGCGTGCAAGAAGGTGGAAGAGATCAAAGGGGAAGTAAGACCTCTGAGAAGACAGGTAGGAGAACAGCAAGCCTACCTGTCAATGGTGGAACTGAAAAGTAAGGAATGTAATCTTAGGCTGAGGGCTGTCCCAGAGTTGGAACAGGGCAACCTAGAGAAATTCTTGACGGAGCTGTTTTCTAAATTTTGGGGGGTTGAAGAAGATAAAGACTTCAAGATCGTGACGGCCTTCAGACTGGGAAGATCGGTTAAAAAAGATAAGTCCAGAGACTGTTTGGTTTGTTTGAGAACAAGAGAGGAAAGAGACAAGATATTAGGCCAACACTTTAAAAAATCCCTGGAAGTCGAAGGTAAAAGGGCAGAAATTTATAGAGATATTCCTAAATATTTGTTGGACCTTAGAGCCACATATACAGACTTGGCCAAATTGTTAAGATACAACGCAATCCCATACAGGTGGGAATTTCCTCAAGGTCTGTCATTTACCTATAAAGGAAAGAAGGTAAGAATCAAAACGCCAGAAGACCACCAGAAGTTCCTACACGACAACGAGGAGGACCTCCAAAAGAGAGCCGCAGATTCTTGGCCTCCACCACCGGGATTACCACCAGGATCCACACCATCTGGAGGCGGCCCGGCACCACAGCTTCCGGAAAAGGAAGACAAATTAGATACCCAACTGTGATATCCAAGAAGTAGACCGGGATGTCTCTACAGCTTCTTAGCTGGAATATAAATGGCGGGAATTCTCCAGAAAAACGCAGAAAAGTATTTCATATTTTGAAAAAAGAACAATTGGACATTATTTGCCTGCAAGAAACACATGTGACAAGACTCCATAGAAAAGTGCTAATTAATAAAAGGTTAGGCCAAGAATTTATTTCATCGGATAAAGTTAAGAAAAGAGGAGTGGTGATCTATGCAAAGGAGAACTTGTCCCCAAAATTTGTATTTAAAGACGAACAGGGCAGAATTTTGGCAATTGAAATCCAGACACAAGGAGAAAAGTTTTTAATTCTAGGAATCTACGCCCCAAATGATGGAAAATCGGAATTTTTTAAGAAGCTGCATGAGATTATGCTGGACTATTTGGACTATAACAACATTATCATGTTGGGAGATATGAACGGTGTCGCCTCAGTGAATATGGATAAGTCACAAAGTGCTAATATAACGAAAGATGGCAGACTTCCAAAAACCTTTTTTGAAATGACTGACAATTTGGATTTGATCGACATATGGAGGATCAAGAACCCTCTAGGGAAAGAAGGAACTTTCTTTTCTGAGGCCCATATGACATGGACGCGAATCGACCAAATATGGATAACTAGAGGGCTGGCACCTAAGACCAGAAAAGTGGAAATCTGCCCAAAAACCTGCTCCGACCACAACGCCTTGAGAATGGAATTGAGACTAAATACAACCGGATCGTTCAGATGGAGAATGAATGACGCCTTGTTAAGAGATCAGGAGATTGTTAAGAAGGCCCAAAAAGTTTTAAAGGACTATTTTGAAATAAACTTAAAGACAAATGTGGAAAAAAGAATAATCTGGGACGCAAGCAAAGCAGTGATAAGAGGGTTTCTAATACAACAGAACACGATTAAAAAAAGACTCTGGAATGAAAAGAAGGAGAAGATCTTGGAGAAAATAAGAGAAGGAGAGAGAAAACTGAGATCCAGGCCCAAATCGAAGGAAGTATTGAGAGAAGTGAAGTTTTTCCAGGCACAATATTCGAAACTGATAAATCAAGAGGTGGAATGGAAAATTAAACAAATGAAACAAAGATCCTTTGAATCTGCAAACAAATGTGGAAAATTGTTAGCCTGGCAGTTGAAAAAGAGACAAAAACTTAACACAGTTACAAATCTAGAGATTGAAGGGAGAATGGTTCAGAAACCCGAAGAAATCAGAAGGTCCTTCCAGAAATATTTTAAAGAACTCTATTCTCAAAGGCCACAAAAAAGCTCAGAGGTGGACCAATTTGTCATAACTAATGGATTACAAAAAATACCCCAGGAAATGAGAGCAACCCTGAACTGTAATATTACAACCCAAGAAATTGAATGCGCCATTCAGAACCTCCAACTGGGCAAATCTCCGGGACCTGATGGGCTTACTTCCAAATATTATAAGGTACTGAAGGACTCATTGACACAACCATTGTTGGAAGTTTGCAATCAGATTATGGAGGGGAGGAAGGCACCGGAAACGTGGAAAGAAGCCTTCATCACGTTGATCCCAAAACTAGAATCTGAAAAAACTCAACTTAAAAACTACCGTCCTATCTCACTCCTAAATGTGGATTATAAAATTTTTGCAGACATTTTGGCAAGTAGGTTTAAGAAAGTCTTAAATGAAGTTATTCATAAGGACCAAGCAGGCTTTCTCCCTGGTAGGCATTTATTTGACAACACAAGAAACATCATTGACATTTTGGAGTTTTTACAGATTAATTCAAACACAAGAGCGGTGTTGATTTTTATTGATGCGGAGAAGGCCTTTGACAACATTTCTTGGCTGTTTATGAAGAAAAATTTGGAAAGGATGGGAGTAGGGCGGGGGTTTGAAAATGGAATAGAAGCAATTTATTCAGAACAAAAGGCCAAATTGATAGTAAACAACGTGGTGACAGAGGAGTTTAAAATTGAAAAAGGGACACGACAGGGGTGCCCTCTATCTCCTCTGCTGTTTATTTCAGTTCTGGAGGTGCTACTGAACATGATCAGAAACGACCAGTTGACACAGGGAATTGTGGTCGGAGAGAAACAATATAAACTGAAAGCTTTCGCAGACGACTTGGTATTAACATTACAGGAGCCAGCCTCTAGTACTAAAAGAGCGTTAGAATTAATTTCTGATTTTGGTCGGGTGGCGGGATTCAAGCTGAATAAACAAAAAACTAAAGTTTTAGCAAAAAACTTGACAACTACTGAAATAGAGGAGTTCAGAAAAGAAACAGAACTAAATGTGGTCAAAAAAGTAAAGTACCTAGGGGTCCATTTGACCTCCAAAAATTTGAATTTATTTAAGGACAACTATGAGAAATGTTGGGCAGAGATAAAAAGAGATCTGGAAACATGGTCAAGATTAAAACTTTCCTTGTTGGGCAGAATAGCTGCCATAAAGATGAATGTATTGCCGAAAATGCTATTTTTGTTTCAGTCCCTCCAGGTCGTGGATAAGGTGGAATGTTTTGGAAAATGGCAGAGGGATTTGTCCAAATTTGTCTGGCAGGGCAAAAAGCCCCGAATAAAGTTTAAAATACTAACAGATGCGAAAGAAAGAGGGGGGTTTGCCCTGCCGGACTTGAGGTTATATTACGAAGCTGCAGCCCTCTGCTGGTTGAAGGATTGGATCTTATTGGAGAACACCGATGTCCTTGACCTGGAGGGATTTGATAATGCTTTTGGGTGGCATGCATATTTGTGGTATGACAAGGTTAAAGTTCATAAATTGTTCAAAAACCATATTGTCAGAAGGGCAATTTTCATGGTCTGGTCAAAATATAAAGACTTATTGGAGAGTAAAACTCCGAGGTGGCTCTCACCGATGGAGGCCAAAGCACGTAAAAGACTCAATATGGAGGCCCACTGGCCTAAATATTGGGAAATAATTGAAAAAATTGGAGATAAATGGAGGTTACAGAGTATGGAAAAGTTAAAAAACAAGGTGCGAGATTGGTTGCATTATGCTCAAATTCAGGAAGTTTTTAAAGCAGACAAAAAAGTGGGTTTTCAGGAGGAAAAATCGAAACTAGAAACAGAGTTGCTTGAGCCAAAATCCAAGCTAATTTCGAGAATGTATAACTTGCTGCTTAAATGGAACACACAGGATGAGATTGTCAAATCCTCTATGATAAAGTGGGCACAGGATTTGGGGCATAACATTATGTTTGAAGACTGGGAAAGGTTATGGAACACCGGAATGAAATTCACGGCATGTACTGCCTTGAAGGAAAACATTATGAAAATGATATACCGGTGGTACATGACCCCAGTCAAGCTTGCAAAGATATATCACCTGTCTGACAATAAATGCTGGAAATGTAAGGAAGAGGAAGGGACATTTTTACACCTCTGGTGGACCTGCCCGAAAGTGAAGGCCTTCTGGGAAATGATACATAATGAACTAAAAAAGGTGCTGAGATTCACCTTACCTAAGAAACCGGAGGCCTTCCTTCTGGGCATGGTAGACCAGAGGATGGTCAAGAAAGATAGAATTTTCTTTATGTACGCTACTACAGCAGCGAGGATTCTGTTGGCAAAGCACTGGAAGACACAAAATTTACCCACATTGGAAGAATGGCAGACGCAGCTGATGGACTATATGGAGTTGGCTGAAATGACTGGCAGAATTCGAGACTCGGGAGAAGAAGAAACGGAGGAAGTTTGGAAAAATTTTAAGGACTATTTGAAAAAGCATTATAAGTTGTATGAATGTTAAAAAATGCTCCTTTCTAGGAAGGTATAGCTTCAGTATCGGCAAATTTCTGAATTGATAAATAAGACACTATAAGACAGAAGTGAGGTAACGAAATATTTTTATTGTGTGGAAATTAAAAATTAATGCAATTGTATCGAAATGTTTACATCAGATAACACGATAAAATGGAAGATATATTGTTATGTACAAAACAAGTCAACAAATTGCTGAGGTTTTGGTTACACAGGGAATGCAGTGCTCGGGAGATGGGGGAAGTCCATTGGATTCATGGAAGTATGTATTTGAAAGTGGAAATTTGTTTATTAAAAACCTAATAAAATATTTATAAAAAAAAAAAAAACAAAATCTACACTTCTCTGAATTCTCACAAAATTAGACACAGTGGTCCTGGGAGGGTGATTGGTGCACAAAGCAAAGACAATGGTCTTTGCTGCTTAACAGCAAAGGACCTGGTTAATTTGTTTGTTAATTGCATTTCTACCCCACCTTTTCCTTCCAGCAGCTTCATTTAACCAACAGTGAACCAGCAATAAATCACACCGATTGAGTTGCAGTTAACTCTTTATTAGCAAAACAGGATCGGCACAGGAGTGTCAGGCCTAATGAGCATGGCAGCTCAGGTCTTGCCCCCCAGGCAGCAGTTGCTGAGACTACAGCTTCTCGGCCTCCCTACAGCTGTCCCCTCCTCTCCAGGGTTGCGCCTAAGCAATCGGAGACTGTGCAAGTCTGTCTCTGCTCCCCCAGCTTCATGCCACTCCTGGTTCTGGGAGACCAGGGAGAGGAGAGCTTGTCTCAGCAGCAGGAGGGGATACCCATGACACTTCACCAGACTGATTCCTGCCTGCCTCTTGGACCCCTTCCTCTCCTGCTTCAGCTTCCACCTCTGATTCTGGACTCCTCTCTGCCACCGACTCTCCCAGCTCACTAAGCCCTGTTGCCTCTTCTGCTTAAGACACCTCCTTCTCCTCCCAGTCCTCTCCTTCTGACCCCTCATCGTCATCCCACCACCCCTTCCTGGGATCTGAGCCTCCTTCCCTTGGGGGCTCCCCAGCTGGTGTCCCCCCCCCCCGCTGTTCCTCTGCATCTAACCAGTCCTTGATCTTGAGATAGGTTAGGCCAGGGGTCTGCAAAATTTTTCAGCAGGGGGAACGGTCCACTGTCCCTCAGACCTTGTGTGGGGGGGTGGACTATATTTTTTTGGGGGGTGAATGAGGGATGATGAGCGGCGTGCGAAAGAGCTCCGGTGTGATGGCCTGGGACTCAGGCTTGGACTCGGAACCAGAGGGGTCTCAGTCCACACCGGATCCTTTGCCTCAGGCAGCATCTGAACCTAGTCTGGGGCCTGATTCTGAAGAGCCCCAGTCTGCCCAGGTTCCCCTGCAACAAGCACCAGCTGGGCCGAGTCAGGGGCCTGAGCCTGCCCTGGCTCCAGATGCAGGGATGACCTTGTTGCCTCCAGCTGGGCCATCACTCACAGCTGCTCCACTACCAGTTGGGTCAGGAGAGGCTGAGGTGGCCTCTGGGTCTAGTAACCCACCAATGTCTCCCGAGCTGCAGAGACTGAGGTCTGAGAGAAGGAGAGACCTGAGTACTCGCAGGAGGAGTGCTTGCCTTCGGGCGAGACAGGGAGGTGAGTCACCGGGGGACCAGGACCGGCCGTTACCCTGACAGAGATAAAAGGCTACTGGACCCCGCCCCAGGTTGTGGGAGCAATGTTGCTGTTTGCCAGAACCTGCCTGATTCTGTGCCTGACCTTGCCTGGTTCCCTTCCTCATGTCCTGCCTTGGCCCCATTGGACTGACTCTTAGCAGAACCCTTGGATTCGGGACCGGACCTGGACTGCGTTACTCGGGTTACCCCCCGGGCTCAGCACATCCAGATAGGGGCTGCTTTAAATGGTGGCCGTTCGAGGGGGCGCTCAGCCAACCATGGCTCCTGTCTTACGAGTAGCAGGGCCTGGTGGCGGCGGTGGTGGTGGAGGGATGATGAGCAGTGCACGAAAGGGCTCTGGAGAGGGGCTGGAACCCACAAAGCCCGGCCCCCTTCCTCCTCTAGGCAGGGCGGGGAGAAGCCAGGAGGAGGGAGGGAGGAAGCACTGCCGCTGTGTGTGTGTGGAGAATGATGCATCTCGAACAATCAGAATCATATCCACGCAGCGATTCCCGGACTGTCCGCGAGCCAAATCCAGAAGGCAATTGGGACAGATCCGGCCCCCGGGCCTTAGTTTGCTGACCCATGGGTTAGGCTGAGAGCCAGGGACTGGTCCCTCATGGTCACCTTGCCAGCTTCAAGGCCCAGTGGGGCTCCGAACGCTGGTCTCTCCCAGGTCCTAGCCCAACCCTCTCACCACTACACCACACTCTCTCGCCTTTCGATGGATCTTAAAAGGGCGTCTTGTCCAGATTAGGAACACGTGCTACGCCACGGTGGAGAGACACTCCTTTATTTATTTCAACGAAGAGGTTTGGTGGGGAACTTCAAAGAGCATTTCTCCTCCTTTCCTGCTACATGACATTTCCAGATAAATATTTTTTAAAAATATTATTGTTCGTGGTGCTTGTGAGGAAACTCCCCCAAAGATGGAAAACTGGGAAAGGAGAACGTGAGGAGGCAAATGGTTTTATTTTGGGTCTTCATCATCTGCATCTTTGAGGGGTTCAAAATAAGGTCTCCCAATTTAGGGAAGCAACATTATTGATAAGGTGTGTGAGCCAGAAAGCAGAGTGGATTCCTTCCCCGTCTCTCTGCGTCTGCTAGCTGACTGGGTTATCCTTTGGTTTCTTGGGATGAAATGGTCCTCTGTCCATTTTTTCCCTCTTGTGTAGAGCTTAAGGCAAATAGATTGAGTCTGGGAACATCACACAAAGTGGGCTTTTTTGATCAGTGCAGTCTGCATCTTCCCAGCAGAAGCCTGGAGTGTTGCAGTCATTGAGAACTTCAACACATTCTTCCAGTACTGGCCCAGGGATCTTGCTTAATTCATTCCAGTAACTGAAAAGAAGAGGCAACGTTCGTCAGTGCAGATTGCAATCCTACTTTGGTTCTCTTCTGTACACCATAACAAAATTTCTCAGCAATTTGATGAGTCCCGCCTCTGTATCCAGCTACTTTCAAACTACCACACCTGTGTCCAGTTCTGGGTGCCACAACCACATTCTAGGAAGTTTTGTTCATGGGATTTGCAAGTGAAAAGACAATTGGAAAGCTTCCTTGCAGAGAAATATCTGAGGCCCTTTGAGGAGAGTCCAGATGGCTTCAGGATTGCCCTCCTGTACAATTTCAGACCTGTGGCTTATCTGCCTTGCACATTTATGAGCATTTACTGTATTCTATGGAGGCACAAGTCAATTCTGTGTCCAGGGCAGCTGTTTACCATCTGGTACCCAGGCTGAGACCCTCCCTGCCCGTGGACTGCCTCGCCAGAGTGGTGCATGCTCTGGTTATCTCCCGCTTGGACTACTGCAATGTGCTCTATGTGGGGCTACCTTTGAAGGTGACCCAAAAACTGCAACTAATCTAGAATATGGCAAGAGTCTTGAAAGTCCTACATTGGCCCCCAATACATTTCCGGACACAATTCAAAGTGTTGGTGCTGACCTTTAAAGCCCTAAACGGCCTCGGTCCAGAATACCTGAAGGAGCGTCTCCACCCCCATCGTTCTACCTGGACACTGAGATCCAGCGCCAAGGGCCTCCTGGCGGTTCCCTCACTGCGAGAATCCAAGTTACAAGGAACACGCATCCACCTTCTGTGATAAGAATTTTAAGGTCTCAAATATAGATGAAATGTTCATAAATGTACCAACCAAGCACATACATAGATCAGCACAGGAAGACCAACCTGAAACCATTTTGATTCCCAAACTGACCAAATGTTTCTTCTGCAAGGTCAAAGGAAAATGGAAAAACCTCCCCATTGGCCTTTCCTTCACAAATCCTGTCTTAAGGACACATTTAAGGTATGAATAGGGTGGGAGGCTGTGACCTGGCTCAGGAACTAAGTATTTATCATTACAAAAGACTGGCCAGGCTCCCCAGGCAAGCCAATCAAGTGACCATTAAACAGGGAACCTGGCAGACAGGAGGTAAACAAAGCACTCAGATTTCTGATGTAGACCGCCCTTTCTGTGATGTAGGTATGATGTTTCTGGGGGTGGTCTTGGACTCCAGGGAGGGAATTTAAAATGTCTGTATAAGGGCAGGTACACTTTTGTTCTGGGTTCCTCCTCCCTCCTGTGCGTGGTGAGTGAGGACCCTGTTGCAACAGATCAATAAAGATCAGGCTTACTAGCTGCTTTGCTTCTCAATATTCTCTGGTTGGCCTCTGTTATTTTCTCCTACCAAAAGGGAACCTACGTAAGGACTCTATGGGCTCTTGGGTAAACCATAAGGGAAAAAAGGGCAGATTTTTGTTTACAAAACTTCCAAGCACCTTGCGAAGTAGGCCTATCCAAACAGGAATGCCTAGAATGGCTGGTGAATTGTGCTGCGAAATTCGGACAAGACCAAAATTCAAAGCACGATTGTGTTTCGGTCTGTGCATTGACTGGAAGAAGCGTTTGGATTTGATATCCCGCTTTATCACTACGCGGGTGGCGCTGTGGGTAAAAGCCTCAGCGCCTAGGACTTGCCGATCGAAAGGTTGGCGGTTTGAATCCCCGCGGCAGGGTGCGCTCCCGTCGCTCGGTCCCAGCGCCTGCCAACCTAGCAGTTCAAAAGCACCCCTAAGTGCAAGTAGATAAATAGGGACCGCTTACTAGCGGGAAGGTAAATGGCGTTCCGTGTGCTGCGCTGGCTCGTCAGATGCAGCTTGTCACGCTGGCCATGTGACCCGGAAGTGTCTGTGGACAGCGCTGGCCTCTAGAGTGAGATGAGCGCACAACCCTAGAGTCTGTCAGGACTGGCCCGTACGGGCAGGGGTACCTTTACCTTTACCTTTTTATCACTACCCGAAGGAGTCTCAAAGCGGCTAACATTCTCCTTTCCCTTCCTCCCCCACAAGAAACACTCTGTGAGGTGAGAGGGGCTGAGAGACTTCAGAGAAGTGTGACGGGCCCAAGGTCACCCAGCAGCTGCATGTGGAGGAGCGGAGACGCAAACCCAGTTCACCAGATTACGAGTCCACCGCTCTTAACCACTACACCACACTGGAGGTGTGAACAAGGTAGCTTCTCGTCAGAACGCCAAGAGAACCTCGTTTTCCGAGTCTGCCCTATTCCCGCTTCTTGTGAAGTTGAAGTCAGGGAAAGGCAACCTTCCGTAAGCTGCTTTCAGGGTGGGAAGGAGAAAACACCCGAGAGTTTCTTTACGTTATAGAGGTTTCTCCAGAGACTTGCCTGTTATTTGCATTGTACGGTGTCCCATCAAGCCATCTCCATGTGAGGGCATCCTTTTTGAGCCCAATCCACACTCCGCTACTCGACTCCTTGGCAATTGTCTCAATGAATAGCTGCAAGCAAGAGAAACAGGAGGCCTGACTGGGACGAAGGACCCTTCCGGGAGGACTGTTCATCAATTTTCCGGCAGAAAGCTCACACAGGAGTGGGCTAGCTGTGTGGTACCTCTGGTTGCGAACGGGATCCGTTCTGGAGGCCCGTTTGCAACATGAACAGAGCACAACCCACGAAGAAATAAAGAAAATATTAAGAATATAATATCATGAAAGGCCAGAGGCATTCCTTTTAGGAATTTTAAATGACGATATTCCAAAAGACAAAACTAATTTTTTTCTTATACGCAATATCTGCAGCAAGAATCCTGGTGGTTAAGTACTGGAAAGGGAATCAGTTACCCACTAGGGCAGAATGGCTATGTAAGCTCTCAGAATACTTAGAATTAGCCAAATTGACAGACGTAATGAGACACAAACCAAAAAGCGAAGTAAAAAAAAGAATGGGAGTGCCTAAATGAATACCTCAAAAGTCAAGCTTCGAGGGCAGAAATCTGGCTGAGTCTGGAATAACCTTGTGAAGTGAAAGGACATGAAAGAAGGATTTATATCTCTATGGTATGTGGTATGTCCCACAGAGAAATTTACGGTCTGCAAATAAAAACATCCTAAAGATCCCAGGCCACAGAGAGGTTAGGCTGGCCTCAACTAGAGCCAGGGCTTTTTCGGCTGTGGCTCCAATCTGGTGGAACGCTCTGTCACAAGAGACTAGGGCTCTGCGGGACCTGACATCTTTCCGCAGGGCCTGCAAGACAGAGCTGTTCCGCCTGGCCATTGGTCAGGGCGCAGCCTGACCCCCTCCTCTGGCAACCCGCACAGGATTTTGCTTGATGGTTGCCATTAATCTGATTTTAATTAATTTTATAATGAATGTTTTTAGAATGTTGAACTATTTGACTGTTGTTAGCCGCCCTGAGCCCAGCTTTGGCTGGGGAGGGCGGGATATAAATAAAATTTATTATTATTATCATTATCATTATTATTATTATTATTATTAGGATCGAGATGATAAGGAAAACAGGAAAACAGGAAGACACAATGAGAGATAAAGGAGGTGCTGTGGGATTGGTGGAAGTCAATGTCTTGTTGTTGTTTTAGTTTATAATATTAACTTGTAAGATATGGATTTGGTTTGTTGTTGTTGTTGCTTTCTTTAGTTTTTGAATGTTGATTTTTGTGTGTTGTGTATTGTTATTTTTTGATATCTTTCGTGTTGTTGTTGTTTGGAAAATACTAATAAAATCTATTATTATTATTTTAAAAAGAAAAGAGCACAACCCGCAGCAGCACGTCTGCGCATGCGTGGGTTGGGATTCGCTGCTTCTGTGCATGCGTGTGACGTCATTTTGAGCATCTGTGCATGTGCAAGTGGCAAAACCCGGAAGTAACCCTTTCTGGTACTTCCGGGTCACCGCGGGACGTAACCTGAAAGAACGTAACATGAAGCAGACATAACATGAGGTATGACTGTACCGAGTCAGACCCTACACTGGCAGGAAGCCATGCCTCTCCAGGGTTTCAGAAAACGTTCCCAGCCCTACCTAAAGATGCCGCCAGGGAATGAACTGGGCATCTTCTGTTTGCAAGGTATGTTCTCTACCAATTGATCTACACCCCTGGCCACGCAAGGGCAGATGAAACCCTGGCTTCATTGAGCATGCGTTCAGATTTGTCCAGTGGCATAGCGTGGTGGTGGTGGGGGAACAGGATGACAAAATTGTTGTTGTTGTTTAGTCGTTTAGTTGTGTCCGACTCTTCGTGACCCCCGGGACCAGAGCACACCAGGCACTCCTGTCTTCCACTGCCTCCCACAGTTTGGTCAAACTCATGTGGGTAGCTTGGAGAACACTGTCCCACCATCTCATCCTCTGTCGTCCCCTTCTCCTTGTGCCCTCCATCTTTCCCAACATCAGGGTCTTTTCCAGGGAGTCTTCTCTTCTCATGAGGTGGCCAAAGTCTTGGAGCCTCAGCTTCAGGATCTGTCCTTCCAGTGAGCACTCAGGGCTGATTTCCTTCAGAATGGATCGGTTTGATCTTCTTGCAGTCCACGGGACTCTCAAGAGTCGGAGGAGACTCAAATTCAAAAGCATCAATTCTTCGGCAATCAGCCTTCTTTATGGTCCAGCTCTTACTTCCATACATCACTACTGACAAAATTATTAGGGATGCAAAATATCAACGCCTGGTGCTGCCGCAATGCAGCTGTGCTCTTCCGTCGCTGGACTCTGTTGAAAACAGCTTCTCCATGAGACCAGGAAGCGAACCTCTCCAGACCAATGGAATGATTCTTCTTTTCTTATCTCTGCGCCTGCGATCTCTTGGGTGACGTGGGCATCATTAGGCAGCCGATTACACACACACATTCTCTGTCTGTTTCCCTCCATAGCCCCGGGCTCTGGCAACCCACGCTACACCACTGGAATTGTATGCAGAATAGCAAGTCCATTCCCAACTAGCCAGAAACTGACCAGCACTTAGCTGTGATGGTTGCGGGTTTATTTTAGCCTGCTGTGGGCTTGAAACACTTCTGCAAAGCAATGGACTTCCTTCATTGAATGGCACTAACAGGGCTCTGCAGTTTTCTTAAAAGCTGAAAGCTGGATAAAGCAGTAGAGGAAGGCAGCCGAGTATTTCCTGCTTCTCGAGACAGCATTCAGTTCCATCTCCAGCTAAATTTGGCTCGTGACTGCTGCACAGATGCTCAAAATGGTTCTGAGTGCAAGCGGGAAGATTCTCAAGGGACCATGTGATCCCAAAGAGAAGATTCAGATGTTCTCCCACCCCAAAGGTGCATAGCTGTCAACCATCCCTTATTTGGCGGGAAAGTCCCTTATCCTAGCACCATGTCCCGCTGCTGTCCCTTATTGATGATGTCCCTTAAATTTCCTGAGTTTCAAAGGAAGCAGCTCCTCTCCCTCCCTCCCTGCCGGCCAGGGAGGAGGGAGGCTCCAACTATGTTGCTTGGCTGTGTTGCTCACCCAATAAGGAGTCTAAGAACAACTGGGGGGTGAAGCTTGCATGCCTTGTGCCGATCAAATCGGCCGCGTTGCCTGGGGACTCGCCTTTGCTCAGCGCTTCCCAGCGGAGAGGTGACGGTGGTTTTCCTTGCTGCATCCCCTTTGCCGGGTTGCTGCGCTGTGGGAACCACCGCTTGAGGCTTCGTTTGGCTGCTGGCTGGGCTTTCTGCCTTTGGCTCAGAGGGGCTCAGAAGTTGAACATAGCTGTGTTCGGAAAATCCCTTATTTTGGCTGCTGATCCCTTATTTTTGAGGCTGCTGATCCCTTATTTTCAAATCTGTAAGTTGACAGCTATGCAAAGGTGCCAACTCTACAGGGCTCTGGTCTCTTTGTGCACCCAATAAAATATTTACTCCCCGCACCCATATTTTCTCCTCCCCTCCATTCCGTCCTCCTTCCCTCGGGCAATCCCCCACCAAGCCGGGTACCGCTTTACTTTCCTGGGTTGCCTCCTGGCTTTTGGCACCATTTCTGAGTGTGCCTGAGCCGGAGCAGCCGGGGAGAGGCAGGCAGGCACCCGGGAGCAATGGCTGACCACTAGGAGTGGGCGAACGGGCAGTGGGTGAGCAGGCAGAAACTTCTTGCATGTGGCTGAGGGGCAAGAGTCGGGCAGAGGAGACAGGGAGGCCTGCACACAGTTGTGCATGGCAGAGGAAGTGTGGAGAGGTGGGTGGGGGGTGGGATTTGAGGTTTGCCTTTAAATCTCCCTCTGCTAAGTACGTAGGCAAGACTTCACCATGAGTCTTTACAAAGACACGGCTGCTCCTTTTGCGACATTTCCCTGGCAAACTAACTTGCCGATTCATAAACCCAAGAAAAAAGCACACCAAGAACTCTGGCCAATATCAGTTTCAGCAGTGAGAGGCGTCCCTACCCGCAAATCAATAATCAACTGTAACAAAAACTAATCCATTCAAAAGTATGTATTCTGACAAGGATAACAAACTCAAATAGAGATGTGAAGGTCTTAGTTTCAATCACTGAGCAGAAGTCAGAAGTCTGCTCAGATTGAAACTAAGACCATCACATCAAATCTGACTATTGACTAACATGAATTTATCTTTACTCATAAACTCTTATCTCTCATTCTGCAACGAATTATTGTGCTATACATATCTTTATGAGTTTGAGTTTGTAATCTCTGTTTGGGTTTATAATCTCTATTTGAGTTTGTAATCCTTGTCAGAATAAATACCGTATTTTTCGCTCTATAACACGCACCTGACCATAACACGCACATCGTTTTTAGAGGAGGAAAACAAGGGAAAAAACATTCTGAATGAAACAGTGGATGTATCATTTTTGTGCTTCATGCTGTGGCCACAGACATGTGATCTGATGGTGAATTTGGGGTGACCCAATGCAAAAATCCTGAGAATTCCTGTGGATCCATGCTTTGTAACCACGTTTTTGCACCATTGCAGCCCCAGGCAACAGTGGGTGTGTGATTTTTGGGGGGCAGGCTGTAGCCATGGACATGCTATGTGATCTGATGGTGAATTTGGGGTGACCCAATGCAAAGATCCTGAGGATCCATGTGGATCCATGCTTTTTAACCACATTTTAAGTGGGGAGGGAAGGAAAAACACAGAAGGGACAAGGAGCCCGAGAGGGGTGTGCAGAGAAGCAGCTGGCTAAGAATGCAGGAGAGGGGTATAACGGGAGGGAGGAAAGGAAGGCAAAAGTTTTCCCTCACCTACCCACCCAAGCCAGCCAGCTCTCTCTCTCTCTCTCTCCTTCCCTCCCTCCCTCCTGCATGTTTTCAGCAGCACCGGAGCACAGAGACGACACTCTGCTTTCCCCTCTGCTTGCCTGGAGGGGAGGGGCTTTCCCTGCTCTTTGTTCCGTTTGAGCAAACACAGCAAGGAAACAGAGGAGGGTGGGCAGTAAGACCCTGAGGCAGAATGCAGGAAAGCAGCCGCTTCCTCTTTTCAGGTTTCCCTTCTCCAAGACGCACAATTTGATTTTTGCCTGATTTTTTTTGCCATTTGGCTCCAGGGACCACACATTCACTCAATAACATGCACAGACATTTTCCCTTCCTTTTTAGGAGAAAAAATCTGCGTGTTATAGAGGGGAAAATACGGTACTTTTGAATGGATTAGTTTTTGCTACAATTGATTATTGACTTGCAAGTAGGGACCCCTCCCACTGCTGAAACTTATATTGGCCAGATTTCTTGGTGTGCTTTTTCCCTGGTATATTTAATAACAAAAACTCCAACTTATTTAATGATTCGTAAACCCAAACTGCTTTCTGATTATTTCCACAAGGTGTATATCAAGGGTCTCCACACTAAGGCCTGCAGGCTGGATGAGGCCTGAGGGACTCGTTTATCTGGCCTGTGGCGAACCCCGCACCCCGCTGCCCGCCCTTACCGGCACTGTGCTGCGTGGCCGCCCACTTCTGGGTCGGAGGAGCACCGAAAATAGCTTGTGCGCATGTACAAGCATTGTGCGCATGCGCAAGCATTATTTCCGGTGCACATCTGGGTCGGAGGAGGCCCATGCACATGCGCACAAGCTATTTCAGGTGCTCCCCTGACCCGGAAGTGCGCCGGAAATAGCCTATGCGCACAATTATGGGCACATGCTCCCCTGCCCTCTGGCTTGCCGCAAGAAAAAAAAAGTGGACATTTGTCCTGGTCCAGCGGTCCACAGTGGGTTTTCCTGGGGAGAGCGAACATGTGGATCACGGTCCTCAAACTTACCTCCTCTTCCTTCGTGACAATGGTGGGCAGTATTGTCTTTAATTTCTCACATTCACTCTGAGCGAAATCAAAACCCATTGGGTGCGAGATGAGGTAAAAGAGCCGGCCTTTGAAGGGCTGCCACCCGCCGTTGATCAGTTTAATTATGTTGTCTTGTGAGGAGAACCAGAAGCATGCAAGAGAGAGAGAGAAAGAAGGATATGTGTTATAAACTAGCCGGTCCATCTGTTTAACAACAACAACAACATAACAACAACAATTTATTATTTTTATTATTTATACCCCGCCCATCTGGCTGGGCTTCCCCAGCCACTCTGGGCAGCTTCCAACCAAATATTAAAATACCGTAATGCATAAAACATTAAAAGCTTCCCTGAACAGGGCTTCCTTCAGATGTCGTCTAAAAGTCTGGTAGTTGTTGTTCTCTTTGACATCTGGTGGGAGGGTGTTCCACAGGGAGGGTGCCACCACCGAGAAGGCCCTCTGCTTGGTTTCCTGTAACTTGGCTTCTTGCAAGGAGGGAACCGCCAGAAAGCCCTCGGAGCTGGACCTCAGCGTCCGGGCAGAATGATGGGGGTGGAGACACTCCTTCAGGTATACTGTGGACCGAGGTCGTTTAGGGCTTTAAAAGTCAGCACCAACACTTTGAGTTGTGCTTGGAAATGTACCGGGAGCCAATGTAGGTCTTTCAAGACCGGTGTTATGTGGTCTCAGCGGCTGCTTCCAGTCACCAGTTTAGCTGCTGCATTCTGGATTAGGGTGAGGGTCTTTGAATGAATGATGCCAATCTTCGTGTGTGTGTGCCAGTGCTTATGTTACTGTGCCAGCAGCCGGATTGGGAATAGTAGTGGAAAATCATCAAAAGTTCCTTTGCGGGAGCCAATGTGGTGTAATGGTTGGAGTGCTGGGCTAAAGCCTGAGAGGAGAGAGCTGGGTTCGAATCCCCACACAAACATGAAGCTCACGACCTTGGAGTCAGTGGCCACCTTTCTTGGCCTGGCCTACTTTGCAGGGTTGTTGTGAAGATGAAATGGGGAGAGGGAGAGGTGGACCAAGTGATAAAGGTGGCAAGACAATCCAATGTACAAATAAATAAAACGTGTGGAATGTTTAAGTTATAGGTTTAATGCACGTCAAAGGTAATCTTTGTGTTATACGAATTCTCAGGTTCCAAATATAAAATAAGCGTTCATAAATTTACAAGGCAAACGCATACATAAGTATATAAACCACGTGTCTGAAATAGTACAGGAGAGCAATCCTGAAGCCATTTTGACTCTCCCAGTCACCTCAAATTTTTCTCTGCAAGAAGGAAGGAAATGGGAAAACCTCTCCATTGTCTTTTGCTTACTTGACTTAAGGGCGTATTTGTGAATGAATAGGGTGAGCCTGTGAGCTGGACTCAGGAATTAAAGTATTAACCATCACAAAAGAATGGTCGGGCTGTCCAGGTAATGCAATCAGTGACAATTATCAGGTGTCCTGGCAGAGAGGATTTCTGCTGTAGACCACCTCCTTTTGTGATACATGCATGATGTTTTTGGGGGTGGTCTTGAGCTACAGGGTGGGCAATTTCAAAAGTCTATATAAGGGCTTGCACACCATTGTTCAGGGTTCTCCTCCTGCGTGTGGTGAGTGGGGACCCTGTTGCAACAATTAACAAAGATCAGGCTATACATATACTATATAAACAATAACTATACAAGCATACAGTGGTACCTCGGGTTAAGTACTTAATTCGTTCTGGAGGTCTGTTCTTAACCTGAAACTGTTCTTAACCTGAAACACCACTTTAGCTAATGGGGCCTCCCGCTGCTGCCGTGCCACCGCTGCGCGAATTTTGTTCTCATCCTGAAACAAAGTTCTTAACCTGAGGTACTATTTCTGGGTTAGCAGAGTCTGTAACCTGAAGCATATGTAACCTGAAGCATATGTAACCCGAGGTACCACTGTACTATAGGATTTCCTGCCTGATTGTATTGTGATTTTGCCACCTGAAGCAGCATTCATATACCTTTAATACAGCGGTACCTTAGTTCTCAAACTTAATCTGTTCCGAAAGTCCGCTCCGAAACCAAAGCATTCCAAAACGAAGGTGGCTTTCCCATAGAAAGCAATGCAAAATGGATTATTCCGTTCCAAGCTTTGGAAAACAACCCCCAAAACAGCAATTTAACATGAATTTTACTATCTAACGAGACCATTGATCCATAAAACGAAAGCAATAAACAATGTACTGCAGTCACACAATCAGTCCATCAGTAGCTGAACTGGGTTCTACAAAACAGAAGCGTAACACTCAAAACGGAGGATGTTCGGCTTCCGAAAGATGTTCGCAAACCGGAACACTTACTTCGGGGTTTGCAGTGTTTGGGTTCCAAGTTGTTTGAGTACCAAGGCGTTTGAGAACCAAGGCACCACTGAATCATGTAAAAAAACAACCAACCAACATCCCCTCAATCTTTCTTCATTCCTCCTGTGTGAGAACTCTTGGGTGTAAGGTTAAGAGTGAACACATATTTGAAACGCACATTATAACTCCAGCCATTAGTCCTAAACCAAATACAAGTCATTGCTGGGTTGGCCTTCAATAAATTCTCCATTTCTGGAAATGATGTTGGGAAACTGTGTATGTGCAGCTACTCACACAGAGGCAATTAAGGTTTGGCAAACAGCCAGAAGGCAATCTGAAGGAGTAAGTCTGCCTGGTGATAACAGAGACATGGAGACAGCTCCCTGATTGGTCAAGCTCTCTCAAGGGAGTGATAATTAGTGGCCTACTAACTGGAATGTGTTAGTTCAGAGCTCAGTGTTCAGAGTTCTATGCGTCAGTGTAGGAGTTGAGAGCGCTAGCTAAAGATCCGTGTTCTGTTCCTGTAAATAGTCCACTGTATATAATAAACACCTAACTACAAGTTCCTGGTTCCTGCTTCGTCTATCCTGTCTGCAGCCAAGATGCCAATTGCTTCCGTGGATTCTGTGTTTACCCTGCTAGGTCTGGCTAAGGTCCTGCAACTAGTCAGAAAGTTGAGAAACACCAAGAGGTTTTTACCAATAAATGAGGGGTGGGGGGAGAAAAGGCTTCCAGCTTGTGTCTCCCCCCGTCCCCGATTCTTCTGCAGACAAACTTACCAATTGCGACATTCACTGCAGTAGTCCTTGTCTTGATGTCGCGTAGAAACCCCGCTAAATTCTCTGCCAACCCTAGGATTTCCGTATCTAGAACAATTTGCAAAAGTGCAAGTCAGGGAGGTCTCAGGCAGTCGAGCATAAATATATAGAAAGGTTCCCGGGAGTGTGAGGTGTGTCTGTCTGCCGATTGCGTTGGGTACAAGCGACGTGGCCTGCCTCCAGTCCGGAGAATAATAAACCCGAAAAAATCCCCCTGTGTTGCAATACAGAACAATCTGAACAACATCAAGCAACACATAGGCTAATAATATATTGACAATATTTCTATAACCCTATCCAAACTGTTTCAAAATTCATAAGCAGAAGATATGTAATATGTGCAGGGAGTCACAAACTAATAAGAGTCAAGTAACTATTTCATAAAGGGACGCGGGTGGCACTGTGGGTTAAAGCACAGAGCCTGGAACTTGCTGATCAGAAGGTCGGCAGTTCGAATCCCAGCAATGGGGTGAGCTCCCGTTGCTCGGTCCCTGCTCCTGCCAACCTAGCAGTTCGAAAGCACGTCAAAGTGCAAGTAGATCAATAGGTACTGCTCCGGCGGGAAGGTAAATGGCGTTTCCGTGTGCTGCTCTGGTTCGCCAGAAGCGGCTTAGTCATGCTGGCCACATTACCCAGTGTGACGTTAACCTAAATGAGAGAGTGCTGGAGGGGAAAAAGTTAAATGGGTTGCACTGACAGGACCCAGGGGGGTGGAGTCAGTGGGTATATAAAACTAGTTCTGGGAGGAGTTTGTTGGGAGTTGTGGGTGGGTAGTTGGTTGGATTTCATGGGTTGGCTGGTTGGGAAAGGTAGTTGGTAGGAGCCAGAGTGGTGTAGTGGTTAAGAGCGGTAGTCTCGTAATCTGGTGAACCGGGTTCGCGTCTCCGCTCCTCCACATGCAGCTGCTGGGTGACCTTGGGCCAGTCACACTTCTCTGAAGTCTCTCAGCCCCACTCCCCTCACAGAGTGTTTGTTGTGGGGGAGGAAGGGAAAGGAGAATGTTAGCCGCTTTGAGACTCCTGAAGGGGAGTGAAAGGCGGGGTATCAAATCCAAACTCTTCTTCTTCTTCTTCTTGGTAATAGAGAGACAGTTAGGGCAGTTGGTCCTTGAGTGTGGGGTGGTAGCAGAGATAGAGAGAGGAACATAAGAATAAGAAAGTAAAGAGGAACACCGTTTGGAATGCTGTACAAGTTTTGTTTTATAAATCACACTCTTCTTTACTAATTGAAAAGCTGACTGAGACTGAAGTGAGTTTACCAGGGAGGACCTGGTTGGTGGCAGCGGATTAGTGGCGAACGGGTCAATAGTCCGTGAGATGACCGGGGGGCTCCGTATGAATGCCACACCCAGAAGCTGTGCACCAACTCCCTCGGCCAATAAAGCGAGATGAGCGCTGCAACTCCAGAGTCGGTCATGATTGGACCTAATGATCAGGGGTCCCTTTACCTTTACCTTTACCTTTACCTAACTATTCCATAAGCAGAATGATAAGAATGGTATGTCACTATAAAGAATCACCGAAATTGAGGCCAAACACCTTTCCACAGTAAATATTATATCCAAAATGCTGTCTAGAGTGAACTGGAGCACGGTGGAGTTATAAGAACAGCAACACAGAAGTGAGATGGTAGGCGCGCTAAAAGTCACAAAAGGTTGCTTCGAGCACAGCAGCAGACAGAACAGTTCTTCCGGGCTAGCGAACTGTTCCAATGACAATTCTTCATCAGCTGGCGATAATATAAAATGAAATCCATTACATTCAAATACAGTCATACCTCGGGTTACAGACACTTCAGGTTGCGTTTTTTCGGGTTACGGACCTGCCAAAACCTGGAAGTACCGGAATGGGTTACTTCCGGGTTTCGGCTGTCGCGCATGTGCAGAAGCGCGAAATTGCAACCTGCTTGGCGCTGCGGGCTGCGAACACTGCAGGTTGCGAACACGCATCCTGCACGGATCACGTTCCCAGCCCGAGCGTCCACTGTACAATGCAGAGAATGATATGACAGGCCTGCATATGAACAACCAATAAGAAATACATACCAAAATAAATCAAAGGTGCATCAAAGGGCCATGGATCAGCGATCACTTAAAAGTGTACTAAGTGGATACTGTAGACTCCGCCATGTCCGAAGTCTGTTTTGGGGGCCCCATCCGACCTGCCGGCCTGTTTAAACTGGCCTCTGTGGCAGTTTATTTCCTGAGGTAAAATCCCAACAACTTCAATCCTAAAACAACTTTAAGGCAAACAACTTCAATCACCCGAAAAAAAAGGTCAACAACTTCAACTTTGGTCGGCCCTCACGCATGTTCACTTCATCAAATCTGGCTCTCTGAAAAAAGTTTAGACAGAACCCTAGTTGGATTATAAAGGCTACCCACTGATGCAACGAATCACATAAAATCGGCCCTGTGTGTCTGTCAGGGAACTGACATCTAAAGCGCCGCAGGTGCAAAGGCTCCCTGAGGTTGAGAGAGCAGTAGCAGCGGAAGAGGGAACCAGTAGAGGGCGAGCAAGAACTCCAAGGGAAAGTGAGTCGGAGGGATGGCTCAGAGACGCTTCAAGCGAAACCAGTGGGGAGGTCTCAGGACCTCCTATAGGGACACCCACACCTCGACGGAAACTGTCACGCCGAGAGGCCAGACGACGTGTTTCCGTTAAGGAGCTTTTATGTTGGAAACGTTTCCGAAAGCAGCCACTTTCGGATTCTACTAGTGATTGACGCAGCCATGCTGGAGGGGCTCCGTCACAGGCAGAGGTTTGAAAACCTGATCAAACTCTGAGGGACTTGCATTTTACGCACAAGCAGCTCATCGTCCCATCACAGCAATCCGAAAGTCACCGAAAGCCAGCTTGTGCAGAGAGAAGCATCATGAGCAACCCAGCCGGAACCGGGGGTGCAGGAGCAGCTGGAGGGGGTCCAAGCCTGGAAGAAAGGTACAGAGCGTTGGAGATCCAGTTGGCGCTGCAAACGGCGAGGCTTGAGGAGAGGAGGGCTCAGGATGCAGAAAAGGGAAAGGAGAAAACCACCCCGCTCGCCAGAAAGGTACCAGGATTGGTGCAGAAATTCGGGGGGGATCCCAGGAACTATCATGCCTTTAGAACAGAGATGCAATACGCTCTAAACTTGCAGTTTGATGACTTCCCCGACGAGGAATCGCGAGTGGCGTATGTGATTGGCCATCTCGAATCCGGGGCGAAAGATTGGGTTAGACCCCTGATGGCAGCGAATAATGAGATCTTAAAGGACACGAGGAAGTTTTTTCGTGCCATGGACCTGATGTTTTCCAGCGATATTGAGCAGGGGGTGGTGCGAAGGCAGTTAATGGCTTGCCAGCAAGGAAGCAGATCTGTCCGTGAGTACTGGACTGAATTTACTATGCTGATTCATAAATTGGGGTGGGACCTATCGGCGGAGCCCATCCAAATGCTTTTCGAAGAGGGGCTTTCTTCAACCGTCAAAGATGAGCTTTCCCGGGGGCCCAGGGCGGAGTCTATGGACCAATTAACCAAATCTGCGCTGGCCATAGGAGCGCGCCAGGAGGCGAGGGCTTTGGAAAGGCGGGAAGGGAAAGGAGACCGTTGGAGGGAGTTCCGCATTCCAGACATTCCAGAGCCATCTTTCCCGCCGGCAGAGCCGATGGAAGTTGGAACAGCGCGGGCGCGCGCAGTTTCAAATCCCAGTGAAGGGCGGAAGAAGGAGGGAAAGAGCGCCAAGAGATGTTATCTCTGCCAACAGCCAGGGCACTTTGCCAGAGTCTGCCCACAAAGAAAGGAATGGCAAGGGATGGCAGGAGCTGTTGGGGGAAAGGAAGAGGAAAGCAAGGAGCAAGTAAAAGCCAACGCCTGGCTGCCACCGTCGGGGCACAGCAGCCAGGCCAAAGAGCAATGAAAGTGCCCATGCCAGAACCTCCCAGACCTGCTTTAGTGATAGAGGTGTTACTAGAACTGCCAAACGGACACCCACTAAAGGTCAAGGCGCTTTTGGATTCAGGCAGCTCCTGTAATTTCATGAGTAAGGAGTTTGCAGCTGAGCACCAGATACAGACCATCCCTTTAAGTAACCCCTTGCAGGTGACTACGATTGACGGCAGAGAGCTGTTGGGGGGAGAAGTTAGCCAACAGACTGTCCCGATGATAATGAGAGTGGCAAGGCACACCGAACAGATAGCGTTTAATGTGGCCATCCTGGGAGGAGCGCCCATCATTTTGGGGATGAGCTGGCTGGCGCTACACGATCCGCTAGTGGGCTGGCATCAGAGGGTGGTCTCCTTTGGGTCAGCGCATTGCCTAGAACACTGCAAGGAGGGGAAGGTCTCGGGAGGAGACAGAGTCACCCTAGCGGGGATGGAAGTGATGGGCAAAGGGAAGGTGCCCCCGCAATACGCAGATCTGAGCAACGTATTCAGCGAAAGGGAAGCAGACAAACTGCCACCGCATAGACCCTTTGACTGTCAAATCAACCTACTCCCAGGGGCCCAACTCCCAGTAGGCAAGCTGTACGCCATGTCAGACAGGGAGATGCAGGAGCTGAGGGAGTTCATTGACAAAAACTTGAAGCGAGGTTTCATCAGAGAGTCCCGAGCGGTGGGGGGCAGCCCAGTGTTTTTTGTGGACAAAAAGAACACAGACAAACCGAGACTGGTGTGTGACTTTAGGGGCCTCAATGCAGTGTCGGAGCCCCTGGCTTTCCCTATGCCCCGAATTGACGACATTTTGACCAGAGTAAGGAAGGGAAAGATTTTTACAAAACTGGACCTGCGGGGGGCGTACAATCTGATACGCATAAGGAAGGGAGATGAATGGAAGACCACCATGTTTACCCCTTTGGGAGCCTTTGAATACCTCGTTATGCCCTTCGGTCTACAAGGGGGCTCCGCCTGTTTTCAAGCTTTTATAAACCACGTTCTGGGACCTTTGCTCTACAAGAATTGTGTGGCCTTTTTAGACGACGTGTTGGTGTATTCGGAAGATGAGGAACAGCATGTGAGGGACGTTCGAGAAGTGTTGGGCAGGCTGCAAGCCAACCAGCTGTGGGTGAAACTGGAGAAGTGCCAGTTTCATACCAAGGAGGTGGAATTCCTGGGGTACCGCTTGTCAGACAAGGGATTGGCCATGGATCCAGGCAAGGTTCAAGCGGTACTGGAATGGAAGACACCGAAGACCAAGAAGGACGTGCAAAGATTCTTGGGGTTTGGGAACTTTTATCGGAAGTTCATCAAGAACTTTGCCCACTTGACGGCGCCCATCACCGACTGCCTCAGCAGCAAGAAGAAATTTGTTTGGACGGTGGAGGCGGATCGAGCCTTTGAAGAACTGAAAAGGGCTTTCGCCTCGGAAGAACAACTTCTGCATGTGGATTTACAAAAACCCATGAGAGTGGAAACAGATGCATCCGACCGGGCTATAGGGGCGGTCCTTCTTCAACCGGGGAGGAGTGCGTCGGAGTGGAGACCGTGTGCATTCTTCTCGCGGAAACTGAATAAGTCCGAGAGGAATTACACGGTGTATGACAGGGAACTACTTGCCATTCACGAAGCATTCCGGAGGTGGAGACATTTATTAATTGGGGCACAACACAAGGTGCAAGTGTGCACCGACCACAAAAATTTAGAGTATTGGAGAACAGCTCGAGTGCTCAACCAACGACAAGTGAGATGGGCACAGGAATTCTCCAAATTTAACTTTGAGATTTGTTATGTGCCAGGCCCAGAAAACGTCAGGGCGGATGCGCTCTCACGCAAACCAGAATATTGGGAAGGGGAGGAGGTGATCGAAGAGAGACATGTCATCCCGGAGGACCGCTGGGTGTGTGGGGCGGCGCTGGTGGGGCAACAGGAACTGGTGGAGGAAACGGAAAATGATGAATATGCCCAGGATAAGCTCAGAGGTCTCAGGGGGGAGGGCGAGAGCCCCGGAGGTTTTGAGGAAAGAAATGGGGCATTGTATTACAAAGGGGCACTGTATATACCCGAAGGTGAATTGAGGGGGAGAGTACTCAAGCAGTTGCATGATAGCCCCACGGCGGGACATTTTGGGCAACACAAAACCATGTGGTTGGTTACCAGGGAATTTTGGTGGCCTAAGGTGAGGGAAGATGTAAGGGAGTATGTAAGAGGGTGTGACCAATGTCAGCGAGCCAAAGGGGAAAGAAGGGCGCCGGCAGGGTTATTAGAACCTTTACCCACACCAGAACGGCCTTGGGAAGCGATATCAATAGATTTTATGACGGATCTGCCAAGGTCCAAGGGGAAAACAGCCATCATGGTAGTAGTAGACCTGTTAACTAAGATGTGCCATTTTGTAGCATGCTCACATGCAGTCACAGCGGAAGAAACGGCGAAGTTGTTTGTGGAACATATCTTTAGGTTGCACGGGGCTCCCTCGAGGGTGATCTCAGATCGAGGCAAACAATTTACTTCCAGGTTCTGGAGGAAGCTCATGAGCTTGCTACACGTGGAAGTTAATTTTTCAACTGCCCGGCACCCTGAAACCAACGGGCAGGCGGAAAGGGCAAATGGCATTCTTCAACAATATCTTAGGTGTTATGTCAATGACAGAGAGAACGATTGGGTCGAAAAGTTGGCGTTGGCAGAATTTGCCTACAATAATGCGGAGAATGTGTCCACAGGGATGAGTCCCTTTTTGGCTAATTACGGGTGTCACCCCAGGGCATTTCCAGGGGAAGGAGGGGAGAGATGGAGCGTTCCAGCGGCTGAACATTTTGTAGAAGAGATGGAAGCCATCCATCAGCAGCTCCAGCTCAACTTAGAAAGGGCCAAGGCACAATATAAGAAGCAGGCAGACAAGAACAGAAGGGAAGGTGAAACCATAAGGGTGGGGGATCAAGTGTGGTTGTCAACCCAAGGGTTGCCGTTCAAAGGGGGTTGTAAGAAACTGAGGCCCAGAAGATTGGGACCCTTTGAGGTGATTCAGCAGGTCAACCCGGTAGCTTTCAAACTCCGATTACCCAACCACATGAAATTGCACCCAGTGTTCCACAGGTCGTTACTGTCACCATACAGGGGGGGACGTGAAGGGGAGCACGTCAGGGGACCAGCCTTGGAAGAGAGGGAACGCCGCAACCATGTAGCGGAAATCCTCGATTCCAGGTGGAAGGGTAATCAGGTGGAGTATTTGGTGGCGTGGGAAGGGGAACCGGAGTCAGAAAACACCTGGGTAAGTGCAGAGGAAGTCAATGACGAGGTTTTAACAGAAACGTTCCACCAAAGGTTCCCGAGGAAACCTCAGCCTATAGCAAGGTTTAGGAGGGAGTATTTCGGCACCACCGATGAGGAAGAGGAAATGGAAGGGTTCACGGAGTCGGAGTTGGAAGATGGGGTGGACTCTGATGACGAAGAGTACCTAGAGAGTAGGAACAGCAACAAGTGGAAGGAAGTGTTCGCGACGTCGGAAGATGAGGGAGGTTCTTTCAGGGGTTTTACCTCCTCACCGCCAGTAGGAGAGGAGACGGGAGGGGGTGAAGGGGGCCCTGGAGGGGAGGTGGATGTCAGGGAACTGACATCTAAAGCGCCGCAGGTGCAAAGGCTCCCTGAGGTTGAGAGAGCAGTAGCAGCGGAAGAGGGAACCAGTAGAGGGCGAGCAAGAACTCCAAGGGAAAGTGAGTCGGAGGGATGGCTCAGAGACGCTTCAAGCGAAACCAGTGGGGAGGTCTCAGGACCTCCTATAGGGACACCCACACCTCGACGGAAACTGTCACGCCGAGAGGCCAGACGACGTGTTTCCGTTAAGGAGCTTTTATGTTGGAAACGTTTCCGAAAGCAGCCACTTTCGGATTCTACTAGTGATTGACGCAGCCATGCTGGAGGGGCTCCGTCACAGGCAGAGGTTTGAAAACCTGATCAAACTCTGAGGGACTTGCATTTTACGCACAAGCAGCTCATCGTCCCATCACAGTGTCTTCCAACTACATGATCCTATGACAAGCGGGCACACCCCTCTCTGCCCCCTCCCCACTTCAGCCCACCTGCTGAGCCACCAGGGGCGTCTTGCCCATAGAGGCAAATGGCTCAGGTTGCCAGGGCTCCACGTTCTGCAGGGTGCCAGGGAAGAGGTGGAGGCTGGATGCGGTGCCTCCTGGCATCAGCTCACCGCCCTTGCCCGCCTCGCTGAAGCAGCGCCGCGCCCAGAGCCTCTGGCCTCTACCCCGCTGGAGGAGCTGCCCTCCAGCCACTGTCCACCTCCTCTAGCCCCACAAAACACCATAAAAAGGTCAGCAACTCTGGGAAACGGGGAGGGATCGCGCTGGAGGGATCTTTGCACCACGGCACCAGATATAATTAAGACGGATGGGGGTGTTGGGATGGGTCCAGGGAGACAGCCGGGCGAACTCCGGTTCTTGGAACAGCATCTATCGAGCCTCAGAAACCTTCAGAGACTGAGCCCGCTCTAATCAGCACAGTGAATAACTTTTCACAACGGAAGTGGCGGACAGAGACATGTGTAAGCATATTTACAGCATTTTATGCAGCAGCAGGACAAAAGAAAAACATGTTTGCTTGCCTTTGTGTCAAAGCAAACAGCAGTATAGGCAAAAGCAATATGCAATGGAAGTTCCCAGCAGACTGTGCTGGAAGGAAACAGACATGTGACATGCAACAATCCATACATCTGTTCTAAAGGTGGAATGGAACTATATCCTAACAGGGGGCAGTGGTTGGGGGCTTGGTGAGAGTGGCGGGTGGGCAGGTAGGCGGGACGCGGGCATTCTCGCGGCAAGACACCTCTTACCGTTCAATGCATCAAGGGTTTGATTGTGACTGACGAAAAAGACCCGTATAGTTTTCGCAGCGTCGATGTTGTCCGATAGCTGTATGACCCGTTGCTCATCTGTTGTGGAGGAAGGCAGGAAAGATAGGCTGCTATAGCACAGGGGGCACATCCCAGGCGAGACTGGCAGCTTGGGCATCCCTTGCCCCCCACCCCACCCAGATGGCCAGAGCTGACACCAGACTTCAACCCCGGCGCCTCTTTGCAAGGTCACAACTCAGTGTGGGAAGCAGACTGCAGAGAGGACATCAGGATTTGTTTATTTTTCTGTCAATAAATTTTCATCAATTTTCCACAGTTACGTTTTCACAATTAAAAGCAAACGTTAGCCCACATTTCTATCAGATCTAGATTTATGCAGACACATTTTCACTAACCTTCTCTTTGAGATGCTTTGAATCTTTCTTCCCTACCCTCTCCTAGTTCCTTATGCAAACCAAGTTCTGCTGCATTTCCATACTTAAAACTTTCCCAATTATTATTTCCCTTAATTTTATCTAATTTCCTGCTAGATGCAAGTGTTTACTTAAAACCACGTCAATGTACCAACTTGTTTGCAGTATTTTTGCACATAAACAATAGACGATTCCTACTCTTTTTAAAAAACTTATTGTTGTCATAGTTCAGGGATGTCCAACCGCGATCGAAATGTAGACCCTTGGGCTCATTTTCCTCTGTGGGGAAATAAATAACTATAATTTGCACCCGTGCTGCTTCCCTCCACCACAACTCGATATCCTTTACTGCATAATCTTATTTACCTTGTGTCCTTATATTGATCCTTTTATATCTATTAATAACTTTACCTTGAATTAGTTCCTCTTTACACACTTATTCTATACATATCAATGTGTTTTCTTTAGAACAGTGTTTTTTTCATATATTCCTCAAAATATTGCCATTCCTTCCTTAGACTGATTTCTTATGGCTGCCGTTAGTTTAGCTAATTCTATACATTCACATAATCTACTTATCCAATCTTCCTTTGTGGGGATAGTATCCCCTTTCTAGTTTCTAGCAAGTAATAATCTGGGTGCGGCTGTAGTATATAAGAATAATCTTTTCTTATCCTGTGGGATGTCTTTTCCTAAAATCACTAATAAATACGCTTGCGGCTTCTTTTCTACCGAAATTTTAAACATTGGGAACACATTTTCATTAGGTTTTCCTTGATGGTAGTACAGGCGGTAAATCTAATATCCAACCTCCAAAGTCTCTCCCACTGGTCCATCTGAATTGTATGACCGATACGAACTATTTGAAGAGCAATTGTAATCAACAAATTACGCCAGTAGGACTACAAGAAGTTTTGTAAGGAGAAATTTAGGAAGCATTGCAAAGTAGAGAAAGAATAGAGATATTAGTTATGAGTTAAATGTAATTGTGGAAGTAAGAAAGGTATATTTAGTGAACAGATTGGAAAATTTTCAGATGTGATTGATGGAAGTAAAAAAATCAGGGTATAAGATATGAAAGTATGTTTAATTGCTGTTGAAAATGATATGTCGAAAAATGAGTAAAAAATTATATAAAAATAAAAATAATAATTGTATGGCTGATGTCCTGGGCCCATTTTATCATAACATCTTGTTCGTCTTTCAGATCCCATTCTAGTAGTAAGTCATGAATTTTAGATAATAATTTCTTATTGGTTCTTAATAGAACAATTTGCAGTTTAGAGTCTTCTTTTCCGAAACCTATTTTTTAAAAACCCATATTAAATACATTATTTAACTGGTGATACTGGAGCCAATGGGTGAGGTGACTGCAGTTACAAAAATAAATATGAAAAGTAATTGGGCAACCTAGAATCAATTATTAAAAGAAGAGCAAGGAGATTTGAAATTAAAATGATTGTGGCCTTTTTCTTCAAGGTGTGTTCCCCGCCTTGCCCTACGTTGGAGTAAAACATACTTATTCTGAACAGAGGTAAACTTACAGTTATGGTACAGCACACTTGAGCCGATTATCATCAACAAACAGAGCCAGAATGTATTCGTTGCTCCCCTTTTAATTTTCTGGATAGCTTCCTCTTTTTCTAAAGGGAAGAGAGGGAATGGAAATTAATCCAGCGCCACCAGTAGCAAATATGCCCCTCTCATCAGTTTGGCAAGGCTATCGGAGACAGTGTGGAGCAGTGGTTACAGTGCTGGGTGAGGACTTGGGGTTCGAATCCCTACTTCGCCGTGAACTTCACTGGGTGACCTGGAAAGGGCCGTGGCCTGCTCTCAGTCTCACAGGGTCGTTGTGCAGATTAAACGCATAGCAGGAGGAGGTCCAGCTCCGAGGTCCTTCTGGCGGTTCCCTCCCTGCGAGAAGTGAGGTTACAGGGAACCAGGCAGAGGGCCTTCTCAGTGGTGGCGCCCGCCCTGTGGAACACCCTTCCACCAGATGTCAAAGAGAAAAACAACTACAGTGGTACCCAGAGTTACATACACTTCAGGTTACAGACTCCGCTAACCCAGAAATAGTGCTTCAGGTTAAGAACTTTGCTTCAGGATAAGAAGAGAAATCGTGCTACGGCGGCGCAGCAGCAGCAGAAGGCCCCATTGGCTAAAGTGGTGCTTCAGGTTAAGAACAGTTTCAGGTTAAGAATGGACCTCCGGAACGAATTAAGTAGGTAACCAGAGGTACCACTGTACCAAACTTTTAGAAGACATCTGAAGGCAGCTTTGTTTAGGGATGTTTTTAAGGTTTTATGTTTTATCGTGTTTTTAATTCTGCTGCCCAGAGTGGCTGGGGAAACCCAGGCAGATGAGCGGGGTATAAATGATGATGATGATGATGATGATGATGATGATGGACGACCCCTTGAGCTCCTTGGAGAAAAAGCTGGGGGCATAAATGCAATAAATAAATGAAATATCCTGTGGGAGACCATGTAAATGAGGAAGAGACAGCCAGCTTCCAGGGCCGGATTTAGGTCTGATGAGGCCCTCAGCTACTGAAGGTAATGGGCACAGTGAGATGGGCGGGGTATAAATAATAAATTATTATTATTATATTATTACTATAGTATCCTTTGAAAGGCGTGCTTTCTGGATTTTGAGATGTATGTGAGAACGTGCATCTTGCGTAACGTACGGAATAGATTCCATTCAAGGCAACCGCTTGCAAAAATGCAACTCTAAGATTCTTTGATTACCCTATTTTTTGCTCTATGGGACTCACTTTTCCCCTCCTAAAAAGTAAGGGGAAATGTGTGTGCGTCTTATGGAGTGAATGCAGGCTGCACAGCTATCCCAGAAGCCAGAACAGCAAGAGGGATTGCTGCTTTCACTGCGCAGCGATTCCTCTTGCTGTTCTGAGATTCAGAATATTGTTTTCCTCCTCCAAAAACTAGGTGCATCTTGTGGTCTGGTGCATCTTATAGAGCGAAAAATACGGTAGGTGCACAGGATACAGACCACGTTGATCTTTTTCTTCTTCAGTTAATTCTTTTTCCTCTCCTTCTACTTCCTCTTCTACCTCTTCTCCTCCTTCTCCTTCTCCTTCTCCTTCTCCTTCCTCGGCTTTTTCACCTTTTTTCCCACCTTTTTTTGCTTCTGCCCCTCCTTTCTTTGCTTTCTTATCTGCAAAATAATGTCTATTTTAGAAGAAGCCAGCAACACACACCAGAATTACAAGCAGTCGAGTAGTTCTGCCTTCTCTCTGTCACCCAATACCATTTCTCCATTTTCTCCAAGTTGAACACCTATCACTTGCTTGTTCTTCCTCTTCCATCAGACATAGCTGAGGAAACCTTTTATTATTTTCCACCTCTCTTGCAAGCCTGAGCTCATTCTGAGCTTTAGCCAGCCTAACTTTCCCGCTGCAACTGCTGGCTACTTGTGTATATGCCACCTTTGAGATTCCTCCTTTCTTCTATTTCTTATACATGGAGCTGACCTTGAAAGCCCTAAATGGCCTCAGCCCAGTATCCCTGAAGGAGCGTCTTCACCCCCATCGCCCATCCCGGACGCTGAGGTCCAGCTCCGAGGGCCTTCTGGCAGTTCCCTCCCTGCGAGAAATGAGGTTCACGCGAACCAGGCAGAGGGCCTTCTCAGTGGTGGCACCCGCCCTGTGCAATGTCCTCCCATCAGATGTCAAGGAAATAAAGAACTCCCTGGCTTTTAGAAGACATCTGAAAGCAGCCATGTATCAGGAAGTTTCCAGCATGAATCCAGAACATTTTTATGCATTGACGCGATGTTAAGCACCACCGCAATATGGCCCAGCTCCTTATGAGGTTCGCTGGGCTTGAAGCAATGATTCTTCAACATCAACTTCATGTTGTGCGGATGCCTGATTATCGTCTTCCAAAGCAACTACTCTATTCCAAACTTAAAAATGGAAAGCGTAATGCTGGTGGTCAACAAAGGAGGTTTAAAGACTGTCTCAAGGCAAATCTTTAAAAATGTAGTATAAACACTGACAACTGGGAATCACTGGCCTGCGAGCGCTCCAGTTGGAGAACAGACTTTCCCAAAGGTGTCGTGGGCTTTGAAGACACTCAAACTCAGGACACAAGGGAGAAACGTGCTAAGAGGAAGGCACACTTGGCAAATCCACACTGTGATCAACTCCCGCCCAGTAACCTATGTCCCCGCTGTGGAAGGACGTGTGGAGCCAGAATTGGCCTCCACAGTCACTTACAGACTCATTGTTAAAACCGTGTTTGTGGAAGGCAATCTTACTCGGCTACGAGGGATCACCAAAGAAAGAAGAATCTTGAAAAAACAGGACATGAAATCCTTGGCAGAGCAGCTGGCTGTCTAGGCCGGGCACCCACAGAGCAGATTTCTCACCCCCTTCCACTGTCTGTTCCTGAACCTGGTATGGGCATAATAATAATAATATTTTATTGTCATTGCCCCCTCTCGGGGACAACGAAATTATACATACCTACTGCAGGCATCCTTTCATGTTCTCTGTAAAACAAGAAGGGAGAATATCAGTGTGCAGCAGACTTAAGGTTATAAGGACATAGGAATGACCTGGGATGGATCTACCCTTGTGGTTTATAACGTTAAAAAGGCGTTATTTAAAAAAATGCCTCTTGTGGTTAACAAGACGAAAACTTTGCTACAGAAGATGTGAGCCAAGAAACAATGGCTGATTAGGCCAGGGGTCAGCAAACCTTTTCAGCAGGGGGCCGGTCCACTGTCCCTCAGACCTTGTGGGAGGCCGGATTATATTTTTTTGGGAAAAAGAAGAACGAATTCCTATGCCCGACAAATAACTCAGAGATGCATTTCAGATAAAAGGGCACATTCTACTCATGTAAAAAAACATTGATTCCCATGGATTGGACGGAGAATAAAGATGGATAATATTAGTTTTGAATTTGAAAAATACTGAAAATGCAGAGACATGAATAAGGACGATTATCTCTAGACATCTGGAACATGGGAAGTCAAAATATATTTTTTTTATATAATTGGAATATATAATTGGTGTATTGTTCCCCGGGACATTGTCACCATGTCCCGGGGAAAGTCCAGACCAGAAAATGCCGGATGTAGAAACAAGGTGCAACCAAATTGTACCCGCTTCCTCATCCACCCGGGTCCGGAATGGTTGCCAACCCTCGCCCTGGAAAGGTAAAGGTAAAGGGACCCCTGACCGTTAGGTCCAGTCGCATACGACTCTGGGGTTGCGGCGCTCATCTCGCTTTATTGGT
This sequence comes from Podarcis melisellensis, assembly GCF_964234715.1. Lineage (NCBI taxonomy): Eukaryota > Metazoa > Chordata > Lepidosauria > Squamata > Lacertidae > Podarcis > Podarcis melisellensis. The sequence goes on from NC_138542.1 coordinate 72,285,811, forward strand.
GGAGGGAGCCGGCGTACAGCTTCCGGGTCATGTGGCCAGCATGACTAAGATGCTTCTGGTGAACCAGAGCAGCGCACAGAAACGCCATTTCCCTTCCTGCTGCAATGGTACCTATTTATCTACTTGCACTGGTGTGCTTTCGAACTGCTAGGTTGGCAGGAGCTGGGACTGAGCAACGGGAGCTCACCCCGTCGCGGGGATTCAAACCGTTAACCTAATTGTACCCGCTTCCTCATCCACCTGGGTCTGGAATGGTTGCCAACCCTCACCCTGGCAAAGAACAGAAGAAAAACACCCTTGTGGAACAGCAGGCACATTCGGGATTTTGTGACTGTCAAGAGTCCAGGTTCCTAGCTTGATAACACAGTAAGTGTAGATCAGGGGTTGGCAAATATTTTTAGCCGCGGGCCAGTCTGCTGTCCAGCAGACCTCTTCGTCTTCCATGCTAGGGGAGAGGACCTCAAAGCGATTGTGTATTTCTAAACAACCAGAGCGAACCCTGGGCCTCCTACTTCTTTGAGTCACGTTTCTCCATATATCTGGCTCCTGTGTTGGTGAACTAGCCTCCTTCTCAGGGGAGTCCCCTGTCTCCTCCTTGGTGGAGACGGTGTGCTCTGTTGCTTCCAAGAAGAGCTCCAGCTCTCTAATTCTTTGGAGCGTAGCTACACGTTCCTCCAGTTGCCGGACTTTGTCTTCTAAGAGGGCAATCAACATGCAATTGCTGCAGGTAAAGCTGCCTGCAACCTTTGGCAAGATGGCAAACATTGCGCAGGAACCGCAGGCGACTGCAGCTGTTCCCTCACCCTCCATCTTGAGAACGTGTCATTGGGGGTGGCTACAGTGGTCTTCCATCATAAAAAGCGTGAAGACAGGACAAATAACTCTCCCCCCCAAAAAACCTAGGTCTCCCCCAACAAACGTTTGAGACTAGCTCCCCTAAATCTCTACTTATGTATGTGACTACAGCTGCCAGATGCTATTGGCCCAGAAATGGAAAGAAGATAAAGTCCCTATAAGAGAAGAATGGCAGATGAAGTTAATGGACTATGCCGAAATGGCTAAAATGACCGGAACAGTCAGAAATCAGGAAGACCAAAATTTTAATAACGAATGGGGGAAATTTATAATATATCTTAAAAACCCCTGTAAACAGTTAAAATCATTAGTAGGATTGGAATATCACTTGTAGTTTAATGGTGAATTCTGGACACAATGTAAGAGGCAAAGGGTTTGGATTATCATAAAAGATGCAGGAGGAAATGATAAATAATAGGACCCACAAAGGGGAGGGTGGAAGTCCAGGAGATTCCTTCGAATCTGGTTTTTATGATTTATGTTGGATATATCTCTGTAAAATTTTAATTTGAAAAACCAAATAAATAAATTTTAAAAAAGAAAAGAAAAGTAACAGGCCGGCTGGCGTTTGGTGAGTTGGAGTTGAATGCCTGTATTTTGCAGGTGGGAGTTTCCTGGGTTGAACCCGGGTTCGGAGACCCAGAAGAAGGGTCTTGGGGGTTATAACTGGGAGAGATCTCCTTTCTCTAGAGATTTTGGGGAGCTGTTTCCAGCAGTCCCTGGGACAGAGATCACCAGTGAGCTGTCTTTCAAGGCGATTTCCCTCCCTCCACGTTGCCCCATTGGTTACCTTGGCGCATTGATGGATCGATCCCCCTTTGCTCTGCCTCCGGCTCTTCCGGCAGACGCCCCTCCCTCCAACGGCTTCGACCACCTTCGGATTTGATGCAGAACATTCCAGAACCTCACCATTCAGCTCCTCCTGCGCCCTGATTGGCTGTCTGCCCTTTCTAATCTTCTTCTTCTTCTTTGGCAATCCCTCGTAGCCGAGTAAGATTGTCTTCCATAAACACAGTCTTAACAGTGAGTCCGTAAGTGACTGTGGAGGCCAATTCTGGATCCACACATCCTTCCACAGTGGGGACATTGGTTTCTGGGCAGGAGTTGATCACGGTGTGCCTTCCTCTTAGCATGTTTCTCCCTTGCGTCCTGAGTTTGAGCGTCTTCAAAGCCCATGACACCTTTGGGAAAGGGCTGTTCTCCAAATGGAGCACTCGCAGGCCAGTGTTTCCCAATTGTTAGTGTTTATACTACGTTTTTTTAAAGGTTTGCCTTGAGAGAGTCTTTGAACCTATTTTGTTTAAAAAGGGTTGTTTAAAGAGGACGTGGGTGGTGCTGTGGGTTAATCCACTGAGCCTAGGGCTTGCTGATCGGAAGGTCAGTGGTTCGAATCCCTGTGACGGGGTGAGCTTCCGTTGCTTGGTCCCTGCTCCTGCCAACCTAGCAGTTCGAAAGCACGTCAAAGTGCAAGTAGATAAATAGGTACCACTCCAGCGGGAAGGTAAACGGCGTTTCCGTGCGCTGCTCTGGTTCGCCAGAAGTGGCTTAGTCCTGCTGGCCACATGACCCGGAAGCTGTATGCCGGCTCCCTCGGCCAGTAAAGCGAGATGAGCGCCGCAACCCAAGAGTCGGCCACGACTGGACCTAATGGTCAGGGGTCCCTTTACCTTTATACTACATTTTAAAAAAATTGCCTTGAGACAGTCTTTAAACCTCTTTTGTTGACCACCAGCATTACGCTTTCCATTTCTAAGTTCTGAATAGAGTAGTTGCTTTGGAATACAATTATCAGGCATCTGCCCAACATGACCAGTCCAGCAAAATTGATGTTGAAGAATCATTGCTTCAGCACTGGTGATCTTTGCTTCTTCCAGCACACTGGCATTAGTTTGCCTGTCTTCCCAAGTGATGTGTAAATTTTTTTTGAGACACATTCCACCCATGGCGTAAGCCCAGGGAGATGTGGCGAACATGCCTAAAAAGCATTGCTCTTCATAATACTCATGCTAACAGTAGAATCATAAAACTGTAGACTGGGATTAAAAGCTCTACTCACGGAGCTATGTGGAATCTTTAATAATAATAATAATAATATTTTTAATATTAAATTCTTTCAACAGCTGCTCTCTGGAGCAGGATCAAACATGCTTACTCAGTCATCCATGGGACAGCTCTCTTTTTTAAAAAATATATTTTTATTAAAGGTTTCTTAGTTTACAAAAATACGTGCATTGTCTCTTTTTTCCAAGTTGGGCTTTCTACAGAGCATGGGAGAGCTCTTGAGATGTTTGAAGATAGCTCTCATATCTCCTCTCAGCCTCCTCCTCTCCAGGCCAAACATATCCAACTCCTTCAACCGTTCCTCATCAGGCTTGGTTTCCAGATCCTCAATCATCTTGGTCTTGCACACTTTCCAGCTTGTCAATATCCTCCTTAAATTGCGATGCCCCTAACTAGACACAGGACTCCCTGTCCTGGCCCAGTATAGTGATTAAAACATTACGTAATGACTTTCATCCTGCTTAACGACGGTGCGATGGACTTTTGCATTGCACGTGTCGTTGCATTTTTATATCTTACATTATGTACAGGCCTGCTGATGTTATCGGCTGACGTTTCCTGATCGTTCTTATTCACAAATGAATGAGCCAGATAATCGCCCGTCAAATTGCCATCTGTCCTCAGGCTTAATGAATGGAACAAAGACAGGACCCAGCTGCACCCACCATTTTTTTTGCAATTATATGAGGCATGCAGCAGAACATAAGTTTTTCCTCAGTTTGTGAAACCCAATCATCCCAGCCTGTGCCCATGTCCTGGGTTCGAATCACCCCCTGGCTAATTCATGGCCTCACTGGTGTTCACGTCAGAGATATTTCACCTGTGATTCCTGCTGGACTAAATCGGGGTCAGCAACCTTTCTCAGCCATGAGCTGGTCCACCGTCCCTCAGACCATGTGGTGGGCTGGACTATATTTTTTTGGGGGAAAATGAACGAATTCCTATGCCCCCAAAATAACCCAGAGATGCATTTTAAATAAAAAGACGCATTCTACTCATGTAAAAACATGCTGATAACCGGACTGTCCGCGGACCGGATTGAGAAGGCGATTGGGCCGCATCCAGCCTCTGGACCTTAAGTTGCCCACCCCCAGGCCTTAGGATGACCCCCACCCTGGGTCCCTTCCAGCTCTGCACTCCTATAACTTACAGCCTTGAATTGCTCCTTAACCTTACTCTTAACCATTGTCAAGAGACAATGGAGCGCACCTCTGGGGGTGAAGTCAAATCACTGGGGAATCACAGCGCCAGTTGTGGCTGCAGAGATGGGCAACTCTCCATTGCTCCCTCCTGTGCTGCTTTTGCTACGTTCGTAGCACCAAAGTGACCCCCTCCCCGGCCACAAGCCTGGACAATGTGCTTGGAAATTTTGGGCTGCACAGCCAGCCAGAGCCCCCTCCTCTTAGCCGTGGGGGTCTCAGATCCCTTGAGAAGGTAAAGGGACCCCTGACCATTAGGTCCAGTTGCGGACAACTCTGGGGTTGCGGTGCTCATCTTGCTTTATTGGCCGAGGGAGCCAGTGTACAGCTTCTGGGTCATGTGGCCAGCATGACTAAGCCGCTTCTGGCGAACCAGAGCAGCGCACGGAAACGCCGTTTACCTTCCCGCCAGAGTGGTACCTATTTCTCTACTTGCACTTTCACGTGTTTTCGAACTGCTAGGTTGGCAGGAGCTGGGGCCAAGCAATGGGAGCTCACCCCGTTGCGGGGATTCGAACCACCGACCTTCTGATCTGCAAGTCCTAGGCTCAGTGGTTTATACCACAGCGCCACCCGCATCCTCTTTAAACAACTTCTTTAAACAAAAGATATCTCAAGGCAAATCTTTTAAAAAATGTAGTATGAACACCAGCAACTGGGAAACACTGGCCTGCGAGCGCTCCAGTTGGAGAACAGACTTTCCCAAAGGTGTCATGGGCTTTGAAGACACTCGAACTCAGGACACAAGGGAGAAATGTGCTAAGAGGAAGGCACGCTTGGCAAACCCTCACCGGGATGAATTCCAGTCCGGAAACCAATGTCCCCACTGTGGAAGTACGTGTGGATACAAAATTGGCCTCCACAGTCACTTACGGACTCACTTTTTAAACTGTGTTTATGGAAGACAATCTTACTTGGCTATGAGGGATCGCCAAAGAGGAAGAACATAGCTAGACTGTAGCAAATAATAAATAATATTTTTTTATTTATACCCCACCCTTCCTGGTTCAGGAAACCGGGCTCAGGACAGCTAACAACACTTAATTGATGCAACAAAAAACAGCATAAAATATGGTATAAAACATGAATAACAATAAATTCAGAATTCAAAAATCAATTTAGGGGGGAAATCCATCCAATAAACATTATATGATCACCAGGGCTAGCTGGCGAAATTAGTCCTCTTTGGGTCAGTGAGGAGACCAGGGGAGAATTAGCTGTGGGGTCTCAGAGTGAGTGATCTTCATAAAAAGGGGAGGAGGAGGGAAGGAAGGGGAATAAAAGATCAGGCTAAGTTCAAATTGAAAGCCAGGCGGAATACCTCTGTCTTACAGGCCCGATAGAAGGAGGTTAAATCCTGCAGGGCCCTGGTTTCATGGGACAGAGCATTCCACCAGGTCGGAGCCATCACTGAGAAGTCCCTGGCCCTGGTGGAGGATAGTCTGACTTCCTTAGGGTCCTCTAAACTATAATTATTCATGGACCTTAAGGTCCTCTGCAGGACGGACCAGGAGAGATGGTCCCGTAAATACGAGGGCCCTAAGCCACAAGTGGCAAAGACCACGTTGGAACGGAGTGATGCTCATTTGGAATCAAAGAATTTAGGACTCACTAAGAAATCTCTGGGACTAAAGTCAGCTAAAATATTTTTATTTTATTTTTTTACTTAGCAAGGATTCTCAAAAGTTACAGAGTAAAGAGGTTAGGTAGCACAACCGCAACAACTTTACCACTGCAAGGCTGTGGGGAGCAGAGGGGAAGAGGGCTGGCTGGTCAGGGGTCCCTCTCGGCTGGTTTCTTGGCTTCATTCATTGAGCGCTCAGACGAATGGCTGCCATCATTCCAGGGGCAAGCTGCACATATACCTCAGCATCAGCGAACAGGGGGCAGCTTTCCATTTTGTGAACTCTGAAAGACAACGGCAGAGGAAGGAACATGTTGCGTCTGTCTGCACGGGACTGATTTCCCCTGTCCTCAGTGATTGGGGCCGGTTCTACCATTAGGCAGAATAAGATGGTTTGCCCTAATTGTTTCCCAAGGTTTGCTCAAGCAGTGCATCCAACTAAGTCAAGTTGTTCCTGTGCACAACACAAAACTACATTCAGATTGCCAAGGAGAAATTAAAAGGAAAGCATTCCACTTTCTAGACAGCTAATTAGGCTGCTGAAGGGACCAACTCTATAAAGAAAGGAGTTATAAAGTGAGGCGGGGGTCTCAGATTCTTTCAGAAGGTAAAGGGGCCCCTGACAATTAGGTCCAGTCATGGCCGACTCTGGGGTTGCGGTGCTCATCTCGCTTTATCGGCCGAGGAAGCCGGCGTACAGCTTCCGGGTCATGTGGCCAGCAGGACTAAGCCGCTTCTGGCGAACCAGAGCAGCTCATGGAAATGCCATTTACCTTCCCACCGGAGCGGTATCTATTTATCTACTTGCACTTTGAGGTGCTTTCGAACTGCTAGGTTGGCAGGAGCAGCGACCGAGCAACGGGAGCTCACCGCGTCGTGGGGATTCGAACCGCCAATCTTCTGATCGGTAAGTCCTAGGCTCAATGGTTTAACCCACAGCGCCACCCGCATCCCTGTTGGGGCCGGTCCTACCATTAGGCAGAATGAGAAATTTAAAGACTATTTAGTTAAATATGTTAAGTTAAATTAATTGGAAAAGCTTGCAAATACCAGATAGGCTTAGGATTTAGATATGTAATGTGATGAATTAATATGTTTCATGCTGAATTGGAAAGAAAGAAAGATGTTAAGTGTTTAAGTAAATTTTTTAAGAATTTAGGTTTTGGAAAACCGTTAAAATGTTATACACTAAAATTCAACCAGGGGATATGAGGAAGTCACTTAACAATGATAAAAAGTTTGGTTTAAATACGGTTGAGATTTATGTTTGTTTGTTTGTTTATATGTTTGTTTGTTTTAATTTTTTTTGGAAAAACAATTAAAAAATTGAATTTTTTTTTGAAAATGACATCATCTCTCCTTGGTCTTTCGCTTCCCAATGCAGAGAAATCAGCAACTGGGCTTTTATTTCTGAGTCCCAGACTAGTGAAGTTTCCTTTCCAGCCATCCTTGTTGTTGTTTAGTCGTTTAGTCGTGTCCAACTCTTTGTGACCCCCTGGAACAGAGCACGCCAGGCACTCCTGTCTTCCACTGCCTCCCACAGTTTGGGCAAACTGGTAGCTTCGAGAACACTGTCCCACCACCATGTCCTCTGTCGTCCCCTTCTTCTGCCCTCCATCTTTCCCAACATCAGGGTCTTTTCCAGGGAGTCTTCTCTTCTCATGAGGTGGCCAAAGTCTTGGAGCCTCAGCTTCAGGATCTGTCCTTCCAGTGAGCACTCAGGGCTGATCTCCTTCAGAATGGAGAGGTTTGATCTTCTTGCAGTCCATGGGACTCTCAAGAGTCTCCTCCAGCACCAGAATTCAAAAGCATCCATTCTTCAGCGATCAGCCTTCTTTATAGTCCAGCTCTCACTTCCATACATCACTACTGGGAAAATCCAGCCTTCCAGGTTCCCCCTTTCTCCCCCAAAGCTTTTGCAATTCAAAACCCTTTTGCATTCCTCATTTGCAAAGGCTCTTGAGCCCGATTGCCCTCTTACCTTTGTCATATGTCAGCATGGCACATAATTCGGTCCACGAAGGTTGTGGGGCAGAATCAATCCAAGGTGCAAAAAAGACTGTGGAGGAATCTGCCCATCTCCACTTTCCACTCTGCAAAGAGAGCAAAAACGGACAGCTTATTTCTCTGAGAAGGTAAGGCTGGAGTGCTTGGTTCGGCCGGCACTCTGCACATGTCCTGGAAAAACTGGAACTTTCAGTTTCCCTGGAAAGGTGTCACACAGTTTTCGGAAGCTGACGTGGAATTTCTGCAAAACTCGTTATTAGCCGGGACAGCGCCATGTATGCAAGAGGGCAGCCTGGCCACAAAACGGTTAAAGGAGAGCGAAAGCCGACTCTACTTAAAGTTCAAGGAGGGCTCTGCGTGCAGAGTAAAAAATGGGTTGAATAAAGTTTTATTTAGGGATGCGGGTGGTGCTGTGGGTTAAACCACAGAGCCTAGGACTTGCTGATCAGAAGGTCGGCAGTTCGAATCCCTGCGATGGGGTGAGCTCCTGTTGCTCGGTCCCTGCTCCTGCCAACCTAGCAGTTCGAAAGCACGTCAAAGTGCAAGTAGATAAATAGGCACCACTCTGGCAGGAAGGTAAATGGTGTTTGCATGCGCTGCTCTGATTCGCCTGAAGCGGCTTAGTCATGCTGGCCACATGACCCAGAAGCTGTACGCCGGCTCCCTCGGCCAATAAAGCGAGATGAGCGCCGCAACCCCCAGAGTTGGCCACGACTGGACCTAATGGTCAGGGGTCCCTTTACCTTTAAAGTTGCATTTCAAGGACTGTTGCAGGACAAAAAAACATGGTGAAGCGATGAGGTAGCAGAATAATAATAATAATAATAATAGCAATAATAATAATAATAATAATAAAGAACATTAAAAACATGATAGAAGATCAAATATTAAAAACTTCCTTAAACAGAGCTGCCTTCAGATGTCTTCTAAAAGTCAGATAGTGGTTTATTTCCTTGACATCTGAAGGGAGGGCGTTCCACAGGGCAGGCGCCACCACCGGGAAGGCCCTCTGCCTGGTTCCCTGCAACCTCACTTCTCGCAGGGAGATAACCGCCAGAAGGCCCTCGGAGCTGGACCTCAGCACCCCCCTGCTCCCACATACATGGACCCACACCTTCTGCGCCCAGTCGGGGTGCCAGGGTGAGGGCCGGACACTCACCCGGAATGGGTCGTGGAGTCCGATCCAGATTCCTTCGGAACCAGGATGCTTGTCCAGGATGTAGCGGCTGATCAGAGTCGCCTCTGCCTCGGTGAGGATGGAGGAGAGATGGGCGTTGGGGCCATACTTCTGGCAGTTGTTCTGCGTGGGCGCAAGAGAAATGGGTTGAAGTTAAGACGTGCTACTGGGAAAATCCATCAATCAATCGATCAATCAATCAATCAATCAATCAATCAAGGCCTGCATGGAGTCCACCTCCATTGAACTATAGGGGTGGCCAACTCCCAAGAGTTTGGTTGAAGTTAAGACGTGCTACTGGGAAAATCAATCAATCAATCAATCAATCAATCAATCAATCAATCAATCTAGGCCTCTACATGGAGTCCACCTCCATTGAACTATAGGGGTGGCCAACTCCCAAGAGTTTGGTTGAAGTTAAGACGTGCTACTGGGAAAATCAATCAATCAATCAATCAATCAATCAATCAATCAAGGCCTCTACATGGAGTCCACCTCCATTGAAGTATAGGGGTGGCCAACTCCCAAGAGTTGGGTTGAAGTTAAGACGTGCTACTGGGAAAATCAATCAATCAGTCAAGGCCTTCATGGAGTCCACCTCCATTGAACTATAGGGGTGGCCAACTCCCAAGAGACTGCGATCTACTCACAGAGTTAAAAACTGGCAGTGACCATTTTGGGGGATTCAGGTCAAAGTTGTTGAGCTTTTTAGGGGAGCCAGTGATTTACCAGTGATCTACCACAGACTTCCAGTGATCTACCGGTACATCACGATCTACCTGCTGGACATGCCTGAACTATGCCCATTCCCTGTGCATTCAAAAGGTAAGGTGAGGACAGGGAAATCTGAAGGATATCTTGAAAGTCCTCCAAGCGTTGCACATTGGGGGTGGGCAGGCAAAAACCAGGAAGATGCTGTGAGCATATAACACCCGTGATTAGAACTCAGTACTGGTTGCCTGTTTGCTACCAGGCCAGGTTCAAGTTGTTCCTACTTAGTGTATGATTCCCCTAACAACTTGGGAGTGGTGCACCCATGAAATCGCCCAACTCCATCTGCACCCACTTCGACCCCTTCAGTCTGCAGAACTGGCTCCGTTACAGCTGCTGCTTAATTCCACATTTGTGAGAAACCAGGCCCCATCCTTTGGAACTCCTGTTCTCTTGACAGGCACCTTCGCTGCACACTTTCTGGCGCGTGTGAAAAACATTCTTCTGTCAGTCAGCCTGCCCAGAAATGCAGAATGCCAGTGCATTTTTTGATCTGGCTTTTAGCATAAAAGGTAAAGAGACCCCTGGCCATTAGGTCCAGTCGTGGCCGACTCTGGGGTTGCGGCGCTCATCTCGCTTTACTGGCTGAGGGAGCCAGCGTACAGCTTCTGGGTCATGTGGCCCAGGTGAACCAGAGCAGCGCACAGAAACGCCGTTTACCTTCCCGCCAGAGCGGTACCTGTTTATCTACTTGCATTTTGACGTGCTTTTGAACTACTAGGTTGACAGGAGCTGGGACAGAGCAACGGGAGCTCACCCCGTCGCGGGGATTCGAACCGCCGACCTTCTGATCGGCAAGCCCAAGAGGCTCGGTGGTTTAACCCACAGCGCCCCCCGCGTCACATTCAGCTCTCCTACCCCACTATAATTATTTTAATTGCGCAATGCGGCTTATTCTGTTTTATGGTTTCTTTGCATCGGCTTCAGCAGCACAAGTAAAATAATATTAATTTTGGCAAGAATCAGTTCCCCTCAAGGCACCGTAGGAATGCTCCTTACTTCTGCATCTTCCCACGAGGCTCGTGCGTTGAAGACTCCATAGCAGATTTTCTGAATGTACAACCAGTTTTCGGGGCAGCTCAAGTTTTCTGATGCACCTGTTCGAGGGGCGGGGAATATAGGGTCGCCACATTTTGAAGAGTAGAAAAGAGGACGCTATGATGGCTGTTCAAAGCAAAGAAATGCAACTTGTCTCAAATGTTACCCCTGAAAAAGAGGACGTGTTCTAGAAAAAGAGGACACATGGAAACCCTGGCTGGGAATGCATGGGCAGGGCCTAGGACCCTCGTACCTCCGAGACCGCCTCTCCTGGTATGCCCTGTGGAGGACCTTACGGTCCACAAATGCCAACACTTTGGAGGTCCCAGGTTGCAAGGGGGTTAGATTGGTCTCAACTAGGGCCAGGGCCTTTTCAGTACTGGCCCCGACTTGGTGGAACGTTCTGTCCCAAGAGACTAGGGCCCTGCGGGACTTGACATATTTCTGCAGGGCCTGCAATACAGAGCTGTTCTGCCTGGCCTTTGGTTTGGACTCAGTCTGACCCTTATGTTTCACTCCCCTTATGGTTTTGATCTATGGCCTATTATTAAAATGAGGCTGTATTTTAGGACTTCCGGTCGGTGCCAGCGTTAATGGCGGTCCTTGCTTCGAGCTCCGAAGCAGGACTGCTCCGTGAGTTCGGGTCTGACCCGCTACGGCGAGCGGGGGACCCCTAAAATCACAGGCGCTGAAGCCTGTGAGCAAGGAGATTCGGTGGGCACCTTTGCGCCCCCCGGTATCACGAAAGAGCCTTTTTAAAGGCTCCGGAGCGGCATCGGGTGTGAGCGCGGTGCTGAGGATCGCAACCCAGCCCACGGAGCGAAGCCGCGTCGCCATTGACGGAGAGCGCCGATTCCTTCCTGAAACTACCGATTGGCAACAATACCCGTGTGTAAGATCGACAAATAAAGTGAACGGGACTTTAAAATTTAAGAAGATTAGGCTGAAAACGGGTCAGGCAAAAATTAAGGAAGTCTGCCTCCCGGAACTGCATGTCTGACTGAGCAACGAAAGGAGTAAGCTGTGTTTAAAGGGAACGTATTTATGTTTTTCAACTTCGTTAACCTGACATCGAAAGAGGACCTCCCCCCTAAAGAACAGGAGAGGGGGGAAGAAAATTGACTTAATTTTATCTGTTTGAAGAAAGGAGTTTGGAAACGGAAATTTTCCGCTGTCGACACCTCTGGCCAGGCTGCCGGAGCAGTGAGCGCCTGGGAGTGAACTGTCAAACTAGATGGTGGATACAAAGTAAGATTCATCTGAAATAAAAAAAACGGGACTTTAGTGGACAAAAACTGTAACATTTTAAACTGCAACAAAGTAGGGTCTTTACTTGGACTTTCACTTTTGGAACTTTATATGGCTACTTCTTTCCCTGTTTCTTTGTTCCTGTACTGGATATAATGTACTCCCTCTAGAGGTCTAAAAAAGAGACTGCTGTACTGAGGCAGAAATAGTGGGATTTTCCACTTGTAACTGTTCCTGTGGGAACGACCTTGAGATATGAGCGGTCCACTGGATGAAATATCAACAAGATCCAAAGCAAAGCAGGCTCAAAAGAAAAGAGGCTCCTTGTCAGGAGCATCAGCTGCACAGGAAAGAACAACAACAGTATCAATGGATTCCATGACACAGGCTTTACTCAGGATAAATGAATCTTTAGAAGCACTTACCAAGCAGTCTACAGAGAACTCTAAGAAACTGACAGAATTGACAACAAGACTGGATTTGAACACAACGACAATATCGTCTAATACAGATTCTATAAATCGTTTAATTCAGGAAAGTACAGAAACAAGGAGAATAGCCGAGAGCGCTAGGAGCACGGCCGAGGAAACTAAAGGGAAATTTGTTCCTATTGCAAAGAAAGTATATGAACATGATGCAGCCTTGGCCCTTATGGAACTGGAGAGGAAAGGCAAGAATTTGAAATTGAGACTGGTACCTGAAGAGGAAGAGGACAAGCTTGGGGAATTTCTTACAGATAAGTTCCAAGAATTTTGGAGTGATGAGTTAGAGGGAGAGGAAGAGGATTTTGCAATAACTACAGCCTTCCGGATTGGCAGAAAGCAAGGCAAGAAACCAAGGGACTGCTTAATTACCCTCAGATCCAAGGAAGAAAGAGACAAAATACTGAATTTACACTTCCAGAAGGCATTGGTTATTAAAAACTCCCAAATACAGATTTTTAAAGATATTCCCAGATACTTTTTGGAGGTGAGAACACAATTTAAAGACTTAGTTGACCTACTGAAACAAAACAACATTCAATTCAGGTGGGAATTCCCACAAGGGCTGTCTTTCAACTTCAAAGGGAAGAAAATCAAAATAAAAACAATTCAAGACAAAGAATACTTTTTGGAGAGAAACTTTGAGGACTTTCAGAAAGGAACCGTGAGAGAGAGGGAAATACCGGACATTGCAAACCTATCGTTTGGATTGAACCCAGCACCGACTGACGAGGAACAAGAACTTGGAGCAGTGGGTGGGAAAAATACCCAATAATAAAAATGTCCCTGCAACTTCTGAGTTGGAACTGCAATGGTCTAAACCATCCCCGAAAAAGAGATCAAGTCTTTCATATATTAAAGAAAGAACAGTTAGACATAATCTGTTTGCAAGAAACCCATATTGCCAGGATACACAGGAAACTTCTGATAAATAAGAGATTAGGACTGGAATTTGTTTCCTCAGACAAAGTTAAGAAAAGAGGGGTGGTGATTTATGCCAAGGAAAAATGGGAACCAAAAATGATTTTCAAAGATGATGAAGGAAGATACCTGGCAATAGAAATTCAAATTCAAGGAGAAAAGATTTTAATTGTTGGAGTTTATGCACCTAATGAGGGGAAGGCAGAGTTCTTCAAGAAGTTGCATGAGACTTTAATGGACTTTATGGACTTTAAAATTATATTGATGGGCGACTTGAACGGAGTTGTCTCCACAAATATGGACAAAGCTCAAAGACAAGTAATATCCAAGGATGGGAGACTACCAAAGACTTTCTTTGAACTCACTGACACCATGGACTTGATTGATATTTGGAGAACAAGGAACCCTCTGGAAAGAGAGGGAACCTTCTTCTCTGAAGCAAAAATGACCTGGACTAGAATTGATCAAATTTGGATTTCTAGCAATCTGGCACCAAGAGTGAAAAAAACAGAAATCTGCACAAAAACCTGTTCCGACCATAATGCAGTTAAGATGGAAATGAAATTAACAACGGCTGGAACCTTTAGATGGAGAATGAATGACACCCTATTTAGAGATGAAGAAACTTATCAAAAGGCCCAAAAAATAGTGAAGGACTATTTTGAGATAAATTTGAGAACGGAGGTGGAAAAAAGAATAGTATGGGACGCAAGTAAGGCCGTGATGCGTGGTTTCCTAATCCAGCAGAATTCTATAAAGAGGAAAAAACAAAAGATTTTGAAACAGATAAAAGAAGGAGAGAAGAAATTGAGATCTAAACCAAAGTCTCAGGAGATTTTAAGAGAAATAAAATATTACCAGACGCAATACATGGAATTGATGAATCAAGAAATAGAATGGAAGATAAAGCAAATGAGGCAAAAGACATTTGAATCAGCAGATAAATGTGGAAAACTGCTGTCATGGCAACTGAAAAAGAGACAAAAGTTAAATACTGTGACATCCTTGGAAATAGATGGGAAACTTGTTAACAAACCGAATGAGATAAGTAATTGTTTTCAAAGTTTCTTTAAAAAACTGTATGCACAAGGGCCTGTAAATGAACAAGAAATGGAGGAATTTGTTAAAGAGTACGGACTATCAAAAATTACAGAACAAAATAAAAGGATTTTGAATGGAAAAATTACAGAACAGGAAATAGAGGGTGCCATTCAGAACATGAAATTGGGGAAATCACCAGGACCAGACGGCTTGACTGCGAAATATTATAAAGCCCTTAAGGAATGGTTAATACAACCATTGAAGGAAGTATGCAACCAGATACTAGAGGGGAAAAAGGCTCCCGAATCGTGGAAAGAAGCATTCATCTCACTTATACCGAAGACAGAAACTGAGAAACATCAAGTTAAGAACTACCGCCCTATATCACTCTTGAACGTGGATTATAAAATTTTTGCAGACGTTCTAGCGAAAAGATTTAAGAGAGTACTGGCAGAGGAGATTCATAAGAATCAAACAGGCTTCCTCCCAGGGAGACACATGTCAGATAATGTGAGGAATATTATAGACATTTTGGAGTTGTTAGAGGTGGACATCAACAGAAAGGTAGTTTTGATTTTTGTGGACGCGGAGAAAGCCTTTGACAACATTTCTTGGAAATTCATGAAGAAGAATCTCCACGGGATGGGGGTAGGCCAGGGGTTTGAAAACGGTATAGGTGCAATATACTCTGAACAAAGAGCTAAGCTAATTGTGAACAATGTGGTAATGGACGAAATACCAATAGAGAAAGGCACACGACAGGGATGTCCTATATCCCCTTTACTTTTTATATCGGTCCTGGAGGTTTTACTAAATATGATTAGAAAGGACCAGCTGGTAAAAGGAATACAGTTCGGAACCAAACAATATAAGTTAAGGGCATTTGCAGATGATTTAGTGCTAACTTTGCAACAGCCAGAAGCTAGCACCAAAAGAGTTTTAGAATTAATGGAGATATTCGGCCAGGTCGCAGGATTTAAACTAAACAAACAGAAAACAAAGGTGCTGGAAAAAAATCTAACAAATGAGGAGAAAGATAGGTTTCAGAGTGAAACTGGGTTGGAAATAGCAAAAAAGGTTAAGTACCTGGGGGTAAATTTAACATCTAAAAATGTGAATTTATTTAAAGATAACTACGAAAAATGCTGGTCAGAAGTAAAAAAAGATCTAGATATATGGTCTAGGCTGAAACTTTCCTTGTTAGGCCGAATTGCTGTTATCAAGATGAATGTATTGCCAAGAATGTTGTTTTTATTTCAGACGTTGCAGATTCTAGACAAAATGGACTGCTTCAAGAAGTGGCAGAAAGATATATCTAAATTTGTCTGGCAGGGCAAAAAGCCCAGAATAAAATTTAAGATTTTAACTGATGTAAAAGATAGAGGGGGCTTCGCCCTGCCAGACTTAAGACTTTATTATGAATCAGCAGCATTTTGCTGGTTGAAGCAATGGCTACTTCTGGAAGATACAGACATTCTCGATCTGGAAGGATATGACAATAGTTTTGGTTGGCATGCATATCTGTGGTATGACAAGGTAAAGGTCTATAAAAGCTTTAAAAACCATATTGTCAGGAAAGCATTGTATAATGTTTGGAATAGATATAAGGATCTACTGGAAAGTAAAACCCCTAGGTGGTTGTCACCAATGGAAGCGAAAGCAGTGAAAAAACTTAACATGGACTCCAATTGGCCTAAATATTGTGAAATTTTAGAATACGATGGTGAAAAACTGAAGCTTCAAAGTTTTGAGAAGCTAAAGCACAAAGTTCGAGATTGGCTACATTATCGTCAGATAAATGAGACATTTAAGCAGGACAGGAAACTTGGTTTTCAGAAGGAGAGGTCAAAGTTAGAAACAGAATTGTTAGAATCCAATACTAAGAATTTATCTAAAATGTATAATTTGCTGCTGAAATGGAACACACAGGATGAAATGGTGAAATCAGCTATGATTAAATGGGCACAGGACATCGGTCATGATATTATGTTTGTTGACTGGGAACAGTTATGGACCACCGGTATCAAATTTACGGCATGTAGTGCCTTGAAAGAGAACATAATGAAAATGATCTATAGGTGGTACATGACCCCAGTCAAACTTGCAAAGATCTACCATTTGCCCAATAACAAATGTTGGAAATGTAATGAGGCTGAAGGTACTTTTTATCATCTTTGGTGGACCTGCCCAAAGATTAAGGCCTACTGGGAAATGATCTATAATGAAATTAAGAAAGTCCTTAAGTGGACATTTGTAAAGAAACCGGAGGCTTTTCTCTTGGGCATGGTCGGCCAATTGGTACCAAAGAAGGATAAGACATTTTTTATGTACGCAACCACAGCAGCAAGAATTCTGTTGGCAAAGTATTGGAAGATGCAAGAATTACCTACTCTGGAAGAATGGCAGACGAAGGTGACGGAATATATGGGACTGGCAGAGATGACCGGCAGAATCCGTGACCAGAGGAAAGAGACAGTGGAAGAGGACTGGAGGAAATTTAAAATATATCTTAAAAATTATTGTAAAATTGCGGACTGATAAGATGTCAAGGGGTAAGAAACAAAGAATTACAGCTGTAAATCCTAAACTTTAAGTAAATTTAAAAGGGACTTGATTAAAAACTGACTGATGAGTTGCTTGAAAAAATGGCAAAATAAGGATGTGGCGAAGGGAAGGTATGGGGAAGTCAAATTTTTGTTGTATGTTTTTGATGTTTGTGTTTTGTTTTGTATTGTCTTTAATATGTGTAAAAACCAATAAAAATATTATAAAAAAAAAATGAGGCTGTATTTTAAACTGTATTTTAACCCGTATTTTAAATTGTGTTCTTTTCCCTTCCCCTCCCCTTTTATGTTTTTAGTGTGATTTTCCTGGTGTTAGCCGCCCTGAGCCCGGCTCTGGTCAGGGAGGGCGGGGTATAAATAAATTATTATTATTATTATTATTATTATTATTATTATTATTATTATTATTATTATTATTATTATTTATTGCCACAATGGAGTGCCCCCAAATTCCATAATACAATGAGGGACAGGACGGCACGTTTCTCCTCCCTGATAGAGCTGGGAGCTGGGCTGTCCCTTTGTAATGGTCAGAGGATCAAATTAGGATCTGAGAGACCACAGTTCGAATCCCTGACTGGCCATGAAGCTCACAGGGTGAGACTTTGGTAGAGTCACTCTCTGTCTCCCCCCCCCCCCCTCAGCCTAGCCTAAATCCTTAAATGGGGGGGGGGAATGGGGCATACAGTTGTACCTTGCTTCTCGAACAGAATCCGTTCCGGAAGTCCGTTTGACTTCCAAAAACGTTCAAAAACCTGCGCTCAATTGGAAGCCGTGTCAGAATTTTGGGTTCCAAAGAGCATTCGCAAACCGAATGTTCACTTCTGGGTTTGCGGCATTTGGGAGCCAAAAAGGATGAGTACCAAGATATGACTAAATGCAACCAATCAATCAATTTTCTTTTTCTGTATGGTGTGTTAATGTGAACGGTAACAATAAAATTTAATAAAAGAAGAAAAAGAAAGTAAGTGACTATAAAGAGAGAAAGAAGAGAAGGATTACAAATGTAATTTATTTCTGAGAACCTGGCGTATAGAATATTCAAATTGCTGTTTGTATCCTTTGAACAATTTTGTGTACTTGACTCTTTTTCATTTTTTCCCCTTTCCCTCCTTTTTATTTCCTTTTTATATTTTTCCTTTTTTGCGTTTTTCTCTTCTTTTCAAATATTTGGATGCAATGTTTAATTCATGCTTTCTCTGCAATTTTTAAAAATGCAACAACAACAACACAACAGAAGCATCGCTGTCTCTGACTCTCCTATGATTCTATGACGGTTTAGGTCCAGTCTCCAGGGCTGGATCCCGAATATCCCCACAGGAGGACTCACCTTGCGAGATGAAGCTGGCGATCAGGAGCCCCAGGAGGAAGAGATGGAGGCTGGAGGCTGGACCCATCTGGGAGAAAGAGATAAAACAGGGAAGGGCAGGAACAGCATGGGGGGGGGGGGCGAGGTGATTTTGCTGAAGGTCCCTCGAAAACAACTTGCAATATGCGCCCAAATGTCAAATCCAGAAACATTTGCTTTTCCTTCTCCAAATGAGTTCATCCATCGCCCCCTTTTCAACTGCTGTGTCACCGACAGCGACTGAGCGCCTCTTAAGTCATGGGCAGAATGAAACCACGATACTCACTTCTTTGCCCGTGTCTGTTTGAAATGACGGCAACTTCCCTTCCTTAGAGAACTCAATCTTTCGGGCAGGGGTTCGAGGCGAAGGTGGGTGCTGTTTCTTTGCTCTGGTGCAAATGCTGGAAGTGACATCTGTGTTTCAACGCTACATCAAACTCAGATAATGTGCATTTTCATGCTCTCATGGTTGAGCAGTGATCTAGGTACCAGGAAGGACAGAGAAATGGGACTTGGCAGCTGGAATCGATCAATGGCTTTATGTTTTCAAGACAGCAAGTTATTTCAGTCCCCTGCAACTGGGGGAGGGGAGAGACTCAGCTCAGTTGGTGGTGGGCTGTTGTGGAGCAATCACTGATCCTGAATGGGGTAACTGTGCCCCTGAAGGACCAGTTGCGCAGCCTGGGAGTCATTTTGGACTCACCGCTGTCCATGGAGACACAGGTCAATTCTGTGTCCAGGGCAGCTGCCTACCAGCTCCATCTGGTACGCAGGATGAGACCCTACCTGCCCGAGGACTGTCTGGCCAGAGTGGTGCATGCTCTGGTTATCTCCTGCTTGAACTCCTGCAATGCGCTCTATGTGGGGCTACCTTTGAAGGTGACTCGGAAACTGCAATTAATCCAGAATGCAGCAACCAGGCTGGTGACTGGGAGTGGCCACCGAGACCATATAACACAGGTCTTGAAGGACCTACATTGGCTCCCAGTAGGTTTCCGAGCACAATTCAAAGTGTTGGTGCTGCTCCCCCCCCCCCCACAGAAAGACTCAAAGTAAGGAGAGGAGCACTAAGGCGGAAAAGACTTTGGTGTTTAAATAAATAGCTCTCATGAATTGGATTACAAAGTTATTGTGCTGGAGTGGAAAAGAGTAGAATCTCGGAAAATTTTCTTTTTCTTGGCAATCCCCCCCCCCCTGGACCCGGGAGTGCCCTGCATGTGAGCCCGAGGAAAAAGAATCAAGAGTTTGACAGCTGTCAAAAGAGCTGTCAAACGAGCGGCAAAGCGGAACTGTGTTGTCAGTATTTCTTTGGATTAAAAGAGCTACATTAAAATTGAACTTTTAGAAACAAAGTGATTGGGAATAACAAAGTGGCTGGAAACAACAGTAACGAATTGTTGGAATAGGACTATGATGGAAATCCCCCTGGAGGGAATTAAAGATATTGCAATGGCTGCAGAAGAGAAACTATGGGCAGAGATTGAAAGGATGTTTTTTCTCGTGGGAACTTTACAAAAGCAAAGTACCACAATGAGTAAACAATTGGAGACTTTCGGTTTGGAACTGAGCAACTCTGCTAATGATACAAAGTTGATGGAAAAAAACTCTGCAGCTGCAGAGGATGAGATAACTTTGAAATTGGGGGAAAAGGAAGAAGAAGAAGGAGAGGAATCTCTGATGGAAAAAACCAATCAAAAGCCGACAACCTTTGGGAATAAAGGAAACAAAGAAAATGACAAGTGGACCACAAATCTGCAAAAGGAGGGAAAGAGAAAAGAAGAAGTCCCTGGAATAACTGGAATATTGGACTATATAAGAGTAAACAAATATGATAGGGACTTCTTCATTTGGCTGGAGCATGGGAGAATGAGTGGTCCCGAACAGAAACTGATATTGATTGACTCAGAAGGAGAAAAACATGAGGGGCTGATGACAAAACCTCCCCAAGAAGAGAGGGCCAACAAAATGGACTATCAACAAAACTGGTGGAGAAAGACTAACTGGGGCTTAAGAGCCTCTGACGTAAGAAACCCGGGCTAAAGCAGCCAATCTATTGGGACATCGGTTTGGGAAGGGACAGAAACCGGGGCAGGGGGGGAGGGGAGAGTAGAATAGTTAATATCTGAGATTTTAGAATTGTTATAATATGATTTTTGGTGTAATATGGGAAGGGAGGAATTCATGGGAGAAAACCTAGGCCGTCCTTAGGGAAATGATTTATTGTGTAAAATTGGTCAGGTTAAACTGGGTTAAGTAAAGGAGACAAATATTAAGAAAAGATAAGAAATATTTAAGGGATGAGAGGAAATAACTTGCTGAGATAATTTATGAAATTGGAATGTGGGAGGGAGGGTGCGGGGAAGTCAATGAAAGAAGGTAATGAAAATAAGGTTATGAAATCATGCATGTTTTGTTTTGTCTTTATATGTTTGTCTGTCTGTTAAAAAAGTTAAAAACCCAATAAAAATTTTATTAAAAAAAAACAAAGTGTTGGTGCTGACCTTTAAAGCCCTAAATGGCCTCGGCCCAGTAGACCTGAAGGAGCGTCTCCACTCCAATTGTTCTGCCCGGACACTGAGGTCCAGCTCTGAGTGCTTTCTGGCGGTTCCCTCCCTGCAAGAAGCGAATCTACAGGGAAGCAGGCAGAGGGCCTTCTCAGTGGTGGCGCCCTTCCCGTGGAACGCCCTTCCAAGCAACTCTGATCCAGTGCAAGCAACTCTGATCCTTACAGAGAGATGCCAATCTGTGTTCACAGCATGATACTGTCATAAAAAGACTGTAAATCTACCAGATGCTGCTCATTAATTCTTGAGCTACCATGAGGGAGAGGGCGGACTCCCATACTTGACAAGTAGGCAGAGTGGGCTGAATCCACTTCTCAGTGCAAACCAACCTACTTTCCATTTCCTGAATGGATACCAGGGCCGTCTTAAGCATAGGCACCAGGGGTGCAGGGCACCAGGGCGCTAGGCTCTCAGGAGCACCAGGCCAAGAGTCCAGGGCCCGAGAGTTGGAGTCCAGGAAAGAGCCCGCCTGCCATTGTTTATCTTATATTTTGGAAATATACATCCAGTTTCCCCCCTCCTTTAAATTTTTTTTTGGGCCCCCCCAAGAGAGTGGGGTCTTAAGCTATAGCTTGTTCAGCTTATACATAAATCCGGCACTGGCTGGACTCCTTCATTGGTGGTTTTGAAACAGATGGTCACCTCTCAGGGGTTCTTTAGCTGTGATTCCTGCATTGCAGGGGGTTGGACTAGATGAGCGCTGGGGGTCCCTTTCAACTCTACAGCTCCATGATTCTATGAGTCCGCGAGGAGAGCTTCCGTGCAGAGCAGATAAAGGGTTGCTCAAGGGAAAGGAAATGCCCGTGGAGGTCAAAAACATATAGAACCACAACAAAGAGAAAAAAGAAAAAACACATACACAAAGATAAAGTTACAAAATACAAAAAATACAAACATTTAACTTATAGAAAAAGTAGAAAAAAGCAGAAAAAAGAAAAAAAAACACACTAAAAGAAAACACAAAAATCCCTCTTTTTGGTTTCTCCTCTTTGATTCACTTATTTTCCTGACTTCCTCACATCTCCCTTTTTTGTATCCCTTTTAAAAATTATTTCAGCAAATTCATATCCAATTAATTTATCTATTATCAATCCAATCCTATTTTTAACCTTGTTGCTAGAACCCCTTCAGTTCATTTCAATGTCATCAACATTCAAAAATTTTACAATGTTTCTGTAGATAGATTTTAAATTTCCTCCAGTCTTCTTCCACCAACTCTTCTCCCTGGTCTCGGATTCTGCCAGTCATTTCCGCCATTTCCATGTAGTCCATTACTTGCATCTGCCATTCTTCCAGAGTGGGTAGGGGAAAAAAAACACATATAGAACCAGCTCCAACATCTGCTGGAAATGCAAAGAGACTGAGGGCACCATGTATCATATGTGGTGGAATTGCAAAAAGATAAAGGGATTTGGGGAAATTATTTACGATGAATTAAAGAAAAAGAAAAAGTTTAAATTTAGCTTTTGTCAAAAGACCTGAAGCCTTTCTCTTAGGTATACAGTGGTACCTCGGATTAAGTACTTAATTCGTTCTGGAGGTCTGTTCTTAACCTGAAACTGTTCTTAATCTGAAGCACCACTTTAGCTAATGGGGCCTCCCGCTGCTGCCATGCCACCGCTGCGCGAATTTTCTTAACCCGAGGTACTATTTCTGGGTTAGCAGAGTGTGTAACCTGAAACGTGTGTAACCTGAAGCGTATGTAACCCAAGGTACCACTGTAATGAGTATACTGAGAGATCTGAGAAGGGTTTTCATGTATGCAGACACCACTGTGAGAACACTAATAGCCAAAGGATGGAAGAGAGAGAATATACCCACGAAACTGGAATGGTAGGTGACATTATTGGATTATGTAGAATTGGCAAAAATGACATGGAGAATCAGGAACCGATCCGATCAGAGGTTCAGAAGAGATAAATGCAGATTATATTTAAAAGAACATTGTAATCATATCTTTGGCAGACTTGGAATGACTCCTGCAACGTTATACAAATTGTGGATATTGTGGATAAACATAAGGTAGATATCAAATAATATGCAGTTGATAAAGAAAACTTGGAACCTGTGATGAGGAGAGTGGAAGTCAATATAGGTGGAATGAATTTTTTTTATGTCTAGAAATGTTTTTTTAATCTATGTTAATTGCTTTGTTATGCTGTTGACTGGTGATATTAAAATCAATAATTTATTATTATTATTATTTAAAGGAAATGCCCGTGGAGGAGATTTCTAAGCAATTTGAGGATGTCTTACCAGCAGTAGAGCATATGCCCACACTGCCCAGGGTGGGCGCGCTCCTAGGGGGCACAGGGCACGGAGGGTGCCCTCCCAGGCCCGGGATATCCGCTCGGGTGCACGGAGCTGTGTGCGTGTTCTGCAGCTGGGGGCGGAGTGAGCCGCTGATGGCGGATGTTCAGCGCACCACCCACCTGTGACTCCCAAGCCTCCCCCAGCTGTCAAAATGAAGGGGGGGGGATGCCGCTGGCAAAACAGCGCAGCTCCCCCCTTCCCCTGGGGCACGCTTGGGAGTCATGGGCAGGTGGCGCGCCAAATTGTTGGGATATTCCGTTCCACCTTAAGTACAGGCATGACTGCTGTGTGTCACATGCTGTTTACACTCCAGCACAGCTTGCTGGGAACTTCCATTTTGTGTGTAGCTATTGCTTAAGCTGCTTGCTTGGATATGAAGGGGAGAAGACATGTTTTTCCTTTTGTCCTGATCTATGCTGAATAAACTGCTTGTAAATATGCTCATCACAGCCTCTTCCTACCACTTCTGTTGCGTAGTGTTTACTCTACTGAATAGAGCATGCTCCATCTTCTGAAACTGGGGTCGCTGAAGCTGCTCCAAGGACTGGAGATTGCCCAGCACATTGGCCAATGGGCTTGGGAGTCATGGGCAGGTGTGTTGTGGACAGTTAAGGGTTAACACTCCAGGAAGCATTCTGATTCGCTGGGTGCACTGCCCACATGACCCGGGCATTTTCCTTTGATCTGTGCTCTGTGGGGGCTGAGCTCTCTCTGGGAGCAGTCTGTCTGAGAATGTGAGCAAGGTAGTGTCGTTTTGTTAGACACAGAAAGCTGCGAACATGCAGCTAGATTCTGTAGGTCTTTCTTTTCTGTTTTTGTAAGCTTCTAAATGTATGGAAGTATGATGTATGGAAGTGAGAGCTGGACCATAAAGAAGGCTGATCGCTGAAGAATTGATGCTTTTGAATTATGGTGCTGGAGGAGACTCTTGAGAGTCCCATGGACTGCAAGAAGACCAAACCTCTCCATTCTGAAGGAAACCAGCCCTGAGTGCTCACTGGAAGGACAGATCCTGAAGCTGAGGTTCCAAGACTTTGGCCACCTCATGAGAAGAGAAGACTCCCTGGAAAAGACCCTGATGTTGGGAAAGATGGAGGGCACAAGGAGAAGGGGACGACAGAGTATGAGATGGTGGGACAGTGTTCTTGAAGCTACAAACATGAGTCTGACCAAACTGCGGGAGGCAGTGGAAGACAGGAATGCCTGGCGTGCTCTGGTTCAGGGGGTCACGAAGAGTCGGACACCACTAAACGACTAAACAACAACAACAAACTTCTAAATAAAGAGTGATAGATTAGAAGCACTGGTGTCAAGCTGAGTTATTAAAGATGCCACGTTGACACAGACAAAGCCATTCTACGCTGCGTGTGCTCCGACAACTGAGAAGAGTGGCAGTATGTGACATTTGTTGGAGTGGCAATAAATCAAATTTATTGCAGTGCCGTTGCAGCAGTCTCCATGGGTCAAAGGATTTACGACCAACAAACTGTAACAAGGTGGCACGTTGAATGCCACTCCTCTCAGCGAAGACACCCCGGGGTGGTCCGTCCCCACCGCAACACCCTTCCCCTGTGTCTCCCCAGCTCCAGTTTGTCTGCAGGACAGAAAGGACTCAGCAGTTGAATGACCAAAACATGGTTTATTGGGTTCAGCAGGAGCCAGTTTGCCTCACCATAACCCCCATGATGATAGGAGAGGGGCCTGGTGTGCTGGAGTTGGGAAGAGGCCATTCTTTGCCAGTTTTCTTGTCCAAGGATTCTCCAAATGTTGCTTTTCTGCTGCCAGGGGTCCTTTGCAGACACAGTCAGACAGCTGCTTTCACCTGAACGTCATCTTGCACATGTACCTCATCTTTTCTGAGCATGGTGCAATGTGAAATTTTGCAAAATCTGGAAGATATGAGCAAAGGTACATTTATGCACATGTGGTGGGAGTGTAAAGAATAAGAGGATTTTGGGATGCCATATATAATGAACTTAAGAAGATTCTTAAATTTTCATTCCCCCCCAAAAACTTCCTGTTAGGGATAATGCCCACTGAAATAAAGTAAAATCTGATACCCCTTTTCATGTACGTAACCACAGCGACTAGGATTCTAATAGCTAAGAACCGGAAAAGTGACAACATCCCCGCCGAAACGGACTGGCGAGGGAAAATGATTGGATGTTTACAACTCGCAAAGATGACAGGGAGAATAAGAAGAAACTCAATATAAAAAGTTAATAAAGATTGGATAATTTTAAAAAGAATACATTAGAAATTACTGTGATAATGCTAACCTCCTGGCAGACATAGAATGAACCATAAAATATAAAGAAAGTATGTAATAAAATCAGTTGGAAGAAATGGAAACTAAAATAATGATAATGAAATGTGTATAGATTAACAAAACGTAAAATAGCACAATGAAAGGAATCGGAAGTTAGTGTCAATGGTGTGTGTGGCGTGTTTATGTTGTAATATGTGTAGTGTATTGTTTGTACTGTCTAGGTTGAATGTTATTACTAATATGTAAACTTAAACCACAGAGCCTAGGGCTTGCTGATCGGAAGGTCAGCGGTTCGAATCCCCGCAACGGGGTGAGCTCCTGTTGCTCGGTCCCTGCTCCTGCCAACCTAGCAGTTCGAAAGCACGTCCAAGTGCAAGTAGATAAATAGGTACCACTCCGGTGGGAAGGTAAACGCCGTTTCCGTGCGCTGCTCTGGTTTGCCAGAAGCGGCTTAGTCATGCTGGCCACATGACCCAGAAGCTGCACACCGGCTCCCTCGGCCAGTAAAACGAGTTGAGTGCCACAACCCCAGAGTCGTCTGCAACTGGACCTAATGGTCAGGGGTCCCTTTACCTTTACCTAAACTGATTTTAATTGATGTATAATAAAGTTCATTTTTTAAAAAGAAGAAGATATGAGCAAAGTAAGGCAGACACTGTCTCTACCTACACTGCCCTTGACAGTGAATGCATATTTCGGTTGAGATTCCTGCATTGCAGGGGCTTGGACTAGATGAAACTTGGGGTCCCACCCAATTCTACGATTCTACGATTCACCCAGAGGACAATAATAATAATAATAATTTATTATTTATATCCCGCAAATCTGGCTGGGTTTCCCCAGCCACTCTGGGCGACTTCCAACAGAACACTAAAATACAATAACCTATTAAACATTAAAAACTTCCCTAAACAGGGCTGCCTTCAGATGTCTTCTAAAATCTGGTAGTTGTTTTCCTCTTTGACATCTGGTGGGAGGGCGTTCCACAGGGCGGGTGCCACCACTGAGAAGGCCCTGTGCCTGGTTCCCTGTAACTTGGCTTCTCACAGCGAACGAACCGCCAGAAGGCCCTCGGAGCTGGACCTCAGTGTCCAGGCTGAACGATGGGGTGGAGATGCTCCTTCAGGTATACAGGACTGAGGCCATTTAGGGCTTTCAAGGTCAGCACCAACACTTTGAATTGTGATCGGAAACGTAGAGGAGAAGTTCCCCTCCTTCCAAGCACTGATGTGCCCTGAGGAACAGAGTTTTGCCGGTGCTTATAGACAGGGATGAGGGAGAAATTCGATCCAGCTCACGTTTAAAAGCGAAACCATCACTTTCCAACGCTATACGAGAACCAAAACACAGCTATCCTTCGGAAATCACATTCAATCTGAAGCTGGCAATCCGGAAATTTCACAAAAATGCACAAGTGCGCATAAAAGCCAACGCATTGGTGCAAAGGATAAGTGCATTATATTAGGGGAGGTTGCTTGTGTGTGGGGGGGGAATATTGCCTTAGTCAAAACTTGCAGCCCAAGATGTGTTTATTGGGGGAAGTGTGCAGTGAAACACTAGCAGATTTTAACGAGGATTTTTTTTTTTTAAAAAGGTCATTGCAAATTGCTGTAGAAATGTGGGGACGGAGGTGAATTTGGGGGAATCCAGACAATGGACTAGATAGTCCCACTTTGGCCTGATTCACACACAGAGCCACGGGGGTCGTAGTTTAGTTCCCCCCTTTGCCAGCAGAAAATGATGAGACTGGCCAGAGTTGGTACACTTGACTTTTGATTAAGAAAGGAGTGAAGGGGGCTTGTGGGACACCTGCTCCCCACTTGTCCCTGGGGTGAGATCCTTGACTCCCAGTTGCCTGAGGACCTCCTCACCTGTTCTGGCAGACAGGTAGACGCAGCCTCCTTTTGTCGGAGTACCAGGTTCAGGCAAAACCACCTCTTTACTCCAAGGTGAATAGTTCAGTATCGAAAGATCTGCCCATTTCCAATATCCCTTCTGCAAAGATGATGACGGATATTATTGTTGTTGTTGTTGTTGTTGTTATTATTATTATTGTTGTTATTACTGGTATTTAATACGTATGCCACCATTCCTCCAAGAAGCTGAGGGATGCTTATATAATTCTCATCCCCCTTTAATCCTCACAGCAAGGATCTGGGGGTCTTGGTGGACCACAAGCTTAACATGAGCCCACAGCGTAATGCAGCAGCAAAAAAAGCTAATGCTATTCTAGGCTGCAACTGCAGAAGTCTGGTGTCCAGAGCAGAACAAGGGAAGTCATAGTCCTGCTCTATTCTGCCTTGGTCAGACCACACCTGGAATACTGTGTCCACCACAATTTAAGAAGGATACTGACAAGCTGGAAGGTGTGAGGAGGAGGGTGAAAAAGTTGATCAAGGGCTTGGAAACTAAGCCTGATGAGGAACGGTTGAAGGAGCTGGGTATGTTTTGCCTGGAAAAGAGGCAGAGGGCCTTCTCGGTGGTGGCATCCACCCCGTGGAACTCCCTCCTGTCAGATGTCAAGGAAATAAACAACTATGTAGAAGACATCTGAAGGCAGCCCTGTTTAGGGAAGTTTTTAATGTTTAACAGACCACTGTATTTTAATACTTTGTTGGAAGCCGCCCAGAGGGGCTGGGGAAACCTAGCCAGATGGGCGGGGTATAAATAATAAATGATGAGGGTGATGATGATGATGATGATTATCCCTGGTGCCCCTCTTTGGCTCTCTCACACCTCCCTGCTCCTGCCTTCTCTGACCCACGCCTTCTACCCTGTGGGGCTTTGGCAGAGAGGGGTCTGCAGGTATGGGATTGGACGTTCACCTTGTTGGGGTCGTGCATTCCAATCCAGATACCGCTCGGAAAATCCTCTTCGTCCTCCAGGGTCTGGAGGTGGCTGCTGATCATCGCACCCTGGGACGAGGAGAGGATGGAGGCCAGGTGTCCTCGCTTGCTGTAAGCCATGCAGTCCTCCTGAATTGGTCCGAGAAAAAGCAGGGCTCATTATTATTGGATTTGTAGCTCACTGTTGCATGCTTGACGAAGCCACGAATGGCACACGCTGCTCTTTTTTTTAAGTAGGTCTGGCATATGTCTCAGATTTCCCAGACATATTCAGGATCCGTCTGCCGGAAATAGCGCCGGGGAAGAATTTCCGAACATCATTTAAAAGGTCGGGGGAAACCAGGGCCTAGGGCAACCAGTGTAGATTTTTTTGGTGATTTTCCTTAAAAAAAACTTTGCCAAAACAAAAGCTCAACAGGCTAAATATACCCAACCTACTTATCTCTTTGGCTCGGGTGTGTGTGTGTGTCACATAACTCCATACCCTCCAACATTTCTCCGGCGAAAATAAGGATGTCCTAAGGAAAAGGGGACGTGGGTGGCACTGTGGGTTAAACCACAGAGCCTAGGACTTGCCGATCAGAAGGTTGGCGGTTCAAATCCCGGTGACGGGGTGAGCTCCCATTGCTCGGTCCCTGCTCCTGCCAGCCTAGCAGTTCGAAAGCACGTCAAAGTGCAAGTAGATAAATAGGTACCGCTCCAGCAGGAAGGTAAACAGCGCTTCTGTGCGCTGCTCTGGTTTGCCAGAAGCGGCTCAGTCATGCTGGCCACATGACTCGGAAGCTGTACACCGGCTCCCTTGGCCAGTAAAGCGAGATGAGCACCGTAACACCAGAGTCAGCCACGACCGGACCTAATGGTCAGGGGTCCCTTTACCTTTTAGGACAGGGGTCAGCAAACTTTCCCAGCAGAAGGCCGCTCCACTGTCGCTCAGACCCTGTGGGGGCCTGAACTATATTTGGGGCGGGGGAAATGATGCGAGAGCACCATGAGCCCCAGTGGCTGCTTACCTGTGTCTTGTGAGTGGCAGGGGCTGGCGGAGGTGGCGGAGGGACGTTGAGCAGCGCACAAAAGGGCTCCGGAGAGGGGCTGCTTAAAATGGCGGCTGCCTGAGGGCTGCTGCTGGCAGCAGCAAAGCCCAGCCCCCTTCCTCCTCTAGGCAGGGCGGGGAGAAGCCGGGGGGGGGGAGGAGGAGGCGCCGCCGCCATCATGGGAGAGGGAGGGAGAGGGAATGAACGCATGCGCTGGTGATCCACGTGGCAATTCCCAGACCGTCCACAGGCCAGATTCAGAAGGCAATTGTTCCTGATCCGGCGCATGGCCCTTAGTTTACCAACCCATGTTCTAGGAGGAAGGGACGGAGCTTCGGTGTTTAATGGGAAGCTGCCAAGTGGATTTCACCTGGTCATCTGCTAGTCTCAACCCTGCCCTGCCCTAACTTAACCTGAAACTGTTCTTAACTTGAGGTACCACTTTAGCTAATGGGGCCTCCTGCTGCCGCCGCACGATTTCTGTTCTCATCCTGAAGCAAAGTTCTTAACCCGACGTAATATTTCTGGGTTAGCAGAGTCTGTAACCTGAATCATCTGTAACTCGAGGTACCACTGTAGTTGTTTATTTTTTTGACATCTGATACGAGGGCATTCCACAGGGTGGGCGCCACCACCGAGAAGGCCCTCTGCCTGGTTCCCTGTAATCTCACAGTGAGGGAACCGCCAGAAGGCCCTCGGAGCTGGACCTCAGTGTCTGGGCAAAGATCCCTCCGGTGCCTCTCCTCCATTTCCCAGAGTTGTCGACCTTTTCCCAAGCCTCTGCCAAAATCGCTCTCCTCCCACGGAGACTTGGGAAGGAAGTTGCATGCCTGCCAGCCATATGTTTGACAGAGAGCTGCTGGCGGGTGTTCAGGGAAAGGGGAGGCCACCGGCAAAGCCACGCAGCTCCCCTACTCGCTGGGGCACTCTTGAGAGGCCATCGCCCTGGTGCAACGAACCACTAAGCTGTATGGGAAAGACGGCACTGGTTGTGAGGACGAAATAGGGCAGGGAGGACTGTGGACTCTGCCTTGGAGCAAACCATTGACCATATGGCCATCATAAGGCCGCTGTGTTTCTAACAAAGGCCTTTGCTTGACGCAGCTCCTCCTGCCTGACCCTTTTCTGCTCGCAAGCATCTCTCGAGACGAGTTTCGGTGCCTTCCAAGCAACAATAACATCCCTCTTACATCAGCCTCTTTCCAGGATAATTTAGTGCCGAAGACTCCATAGCAGTAGGCTCCATGCAGCAGCCAGCCGTTGGGACACTCAACCGCCTGGGTGCCTGTATGTGGGGCACAGAAACATAGTCAGGGACACAATACTGGAACGAGAGGGGTGGAAATAGTTTCCTCGAACTGAAGAATGGCAGACGAAAACAATGGACTATGCAGAATTGGACAAAAGGACAGGAAGGATTCGAAACCTGTGGGACCAGAAGATTGGAAGAAGTAGATGAACTATTTGAAAAGCAATTGTAGCCAACAAATTACAGTAGTAGGACCACAAGAAGTTTTGTAAGGAGGAATATATGAAGTGCTGCAAAGCAGATAAAGAATAGAGATATTGGTTATGAGTTTTAAACGCATAAGAAATGTATACTAAGAGATTAGATTGGAAAGTTTTCAGACAGGACTGATGGAAGTCAAAAATATTGAGTAAGATGTAAAAATATGTTTAATTACTGTTGAAAATGGTATGTTTAAATAAACCTATACACACACACACACACGAGTCAAGAATGACAGAATCGTGGCCTTGGAAGGGACCCCCCAAAGGTCACCTAGCCCAACCCCGGGCAGTGCAGGGATCTCAGGAGAAGCCGTGCTAGTCCTGGACCAGTAAATGGAACTTGAATCCTGGGGTGACTGATGGTTCCCATGTCTGGATAGCCTTCTCTCAGAGATTATTTAGCTGCGGTTCCTGTATTTCAGGGGGGTTGGGCTAGATGACCGCTGGGGGTTCCCTCTGAGCTCTTCAAATTTGTGATTTGTTTGCTTTGTGTAGATTCTGAGGGCTTTAGAAAGGGGGACTCACCTCGCGGGAAGAAGCCGGTGGCCAGGAGACCCAGGAGGACACAGTGGAAACAGGAGATCGGAGACATCAGGATCGGGACCTTGGGTGGTGGAGAGAGGAAGGAAGGAACAAGAGGAACAAAAGCTGAGATGAGCGCCTTCTGCAGAACGTCTATCCAAACCAGCTTGTCCTTCCAGCAACCTTTGTTTCCCTTTTCCCCGTGGGGAGCACCTGTTCTTTCAAAGTGCTTCCCCTGAGGATGCAAAAAGGGTGCGAAGGGGTTTCACTTGCCTGTTGCACGTCTCTCTCCATTGCAAAATGCCGTCCTTTTTAGGGAAAATGAAGCCACACAGGTGAATGAGCAAATGTTCCCCGGGTTGCAGACGTCAGGCACAACCGCTGTGGCTCAACCCCCAGCCAAGCTCAGGTAGTTTTTTTTATTTCAGGGCTTGCATGGTTGAGCAGTGCCCCCGGAGCGGAGGAAGGAAATGGGCACAGTGAGAACGCAGGAAATTGGATCCCTTCGTCCTTGCAGGTTAGACGACCAAACTAAGCGTGCCCAAGCTTAAGAAGTTCTTATAGCTTCTCCGATAACCTTTAGAAATCCAGGACATCTGACGAAGCTGAATGTTGGCAGACAGAGGACAGAAAGTCCTTCTTCACATGGCACAGAGTTAACCTGCAGAACTCCCTCCATCAGGAGGCAGGTTTGCCCGCCACTTGGATAGCTTTGAAAGAGGATTGGACCAATTTCCAGAGAAGGAGAGTGTGCTGGGTCTGTGGGTAACTCGAGTAACGCAGTCCAGGTCTGGCCCCGAATCTAAGGGTTCCACATGGAGTCAGTCCGACAGGGTCAAGGCAGGAAACCAGACAAGGTCAGGCACAGAATCACAGGCAGGTTCTGGCAAACAGCAACGTTGCTCCCACAACCTGGGGCAGGGTCCAGCAGCATTTTATCTCTGTCGGGGTAACGGCCGGTCATGGTCCCCCGGCGACTCACCTCCCTGTCTTGCCCAAAGGTGAGCACTCCTCCTGTGAGTACTCAGGTCTCTCCTTCTCTCAGACCTCAGTCTCTGCAGCTTGGGAGACATTGGTGGGTTACTAGACCCAGAGGCCGCCTCAGCCTCTCCTGACCCAACTGGTAGTGGAGCAGCTGTAAGTGATGGCCCAGCTGGAGGTAACAAGGTCATCCCCACATCTGGAGCCAGCTGGTGTTTGTTGCCGGGTGACCTGTGCAGACTGGGACTCTTCAGGATCAGGCCCCAGATTTGGTTCAGCTGCCGCCTGAGGCACAGGATCCGGTGCAGACTGAGACTCCTCTGGTTCCGAGTCTGAGCCCGAGTCCCAGGCCATCACAGAGAGGGCTCTCGGTGGCTCCTAGCCAGGATGCCTCCATGATCAGAAGTAGCAATGATTGCGAGTATCAGTTTCTGGAAACCGCAAGAGGGGAGAGTTGATCGCTTCTGCCTACGCAACTGATGGCAGTAGTTGGCACCGGGTTGTTGGCACCGGGTTGGCGAAGGCTGAGTTAATATGAGCTTGATGGTTTGCTCCATGACACACAGCAGCGGTGGAGAGCCTCTGCTGTCGCTGGAATACAACTCCTATCATCCCCAGTGCCGGATTTACGTATAAGTTAAACAAGCTATAGCTTAGGGCCCCTCTCTCTTGGGGGGCCCCCAAAAAAATCTAAAGGGAAAAAACCCCTGGATGTACATTTCCAAAATATAAGGTAAAAAACAAATAAAATAAAACCTACCTACAGCAACCGTGTTTTGTGTTGTGTAGGCTCCTATGATGTAAGTCAGGAATAGGCAACCTTTGGCCCTCCAGAAGCTTTGGCCTACAACTCCCATGATCCCTAGCTAACAGGACCAATGGTCAGGGATGATGGGAATTGTAGTCCAAAACATCCGGAGGACCGAAGGTTGTCTATGCCTGATGTAAGTCATGGGCCCCGCCTGCTAGCCTGCTCCCTAAAATATCAGTGGTTTCCTCCTTTCTATATATAGGGTGCCTGCATTCTGCATGGACTGGTTGCATGACAACATGTGCAAATGGCTTTAGATACCTATTAGGTTCATAAATTACCATATAGTATATATTCAACACAAAAAAACGACCGTTTGTTGTTGACAAAGGACAGCTGGACATATAAAGGGCCCCATTACCTTCAGGAGCTTAAAGGTAAAGGGGCCCCTGACCATTAGGTCCAGTCATGGCTGACTCTGGGGTTGCGGCACTCATCCTGCTCCAGTCTTGCTACCTGCAGCGACGAGACTCGTTTCGGTGACCCCTGTTTTTGCTTCTATGACGCTAGGAACCTAAATCCAGCCCTGATCATCCCCGACCATTCACTGTGTGAGTTGCCAGGGCTAATGGGAGTTTTCAGGTCCAACCCCACTTGGAAGATACTAGCTTCCCCCATACTTGCCCTAGATGGCAAAACTCACTGAATGTCCCCTAATGTCAGGCCCCCCTCCTTCTCCTGAACCTTCCCAAGAACAGGAGAACAGTATAGATTTAAAACAGTGGTTTGCAGATGGGCACAGTTCAGAAGCTGCACAGGGGAGAACCTGAGAAATATTGGAAGATGAACAGCAGGAAGAAGCAGCAGGGGGGAGACAGCTGACAGACTCAGTGTCTCTAGAAAGCATTCCTGATCCCCTCTCTCCCAGGACCAGGCATGCATTGAGAGTAGGAGAACAGAAAGCTCCGAGGCAGAAAGCTCTGATTTGCGGGCGCAGGGGTGACGTAGAATAAGGATGACGTAGAGGGGTTGGCCTTGGAGCAACACCATCATGGCTTAGAGACTACATTCCTTTGTCTCTCTGTGTGAACACTGAATAAATTACGTGGTAAGGCCTCTTCGTGTTATCTGCTTTTTCGGCTGCCACCGGGGGAGGGAGCCTTGACACTGTGGAGTTTGGAGTTTATAGGGTTAAAACTCCTTGGTGTCCTGTATCTGGGGAGGGAGGGGCCTGACGCAGGGCCACACGTCAGACGCTTTGTCCATCTGTGTCTGTGAAAAGCTACTTTCACTTTAGACACAGACCTTCATCTGACCTTGCTGACCTTCTCAGCATGAACTCTGGAACTGTGCCTGATTCACTTGAGCCAGCCACACCATCCCCTATGACCTCCTCCCCCTCTGACCTGCTACGCCTTTTAGGCCTCACAGCTGGTTCTGCAGGCGAGGATGGCTCACTCCTGGGCTCAGACTTGACAGAGATCAGGGACTGGATCACAGTGGCAGAGCTGCGTTTCTCCGCCAGGGTGGTGAGATTGAAGGAAACCACCCTTGCGGAGAAACGCAGCTCTACCGCTGTGATCCAATCCCTGATCAGTGCAGCCACCTCCCACTTGTGTTTAAGTGTAAAGACACCACCCCTACCAAAAATATGTCGGAACTGTTGGGATACTGCCAGGGAGACATAGGCCACCACTGCCTCCACGTCGTCTCCGGACGTCCATCGACCTCCCGTAGATACAGTATCAGCAATTAGCGACATGAGCTCCAGAAAATAGCCTTCCACATTCCAGAACTGATGCACGCTCTATCAGCAGATAATGCACAGCGAAAGTTGCACTCAGGAGAGCATTATTTACAAAGTTTATTCAGCGTTGGTCAGAACAAAGAAAAAAACATGACTGCCTGCTTTCGTGTTCTGGCGCAGAGAGAAACGAAAGCAATAGGAAACATAAACATCCTGTGAACAGGAAATACGCAGACTCTGTGACTCACAAAGCCTGCTCCCTTTTAAGGTGGAACGGAAATATCCTAACAGGAACCTCCATACGACCGAGCTGTAATTGCTACTCCTCCACGTATCTTCGGAACCCATCCAGGCTCTCCTCTGACGGTGATTAATGACCTAAGCCTTTGAATGAGGCTTCAGGCACACTCTCCATTGCGCAGAGTACTCAGACAGCAGCAGGAGGAGCCGGAAATATGTGCTACATTGCTACTTTATTTCTAGCTACGTAGGACAGAAAAGAATATGCACCTGCTCTCTGTGAGAGACAGAAAACATCAGGAAAAGAAACAGGAAACCAGTATCATCAACATGCGTCTCCCATCTCCCGTGAGACTTCCAACTGTCTGGAATGTCAACAGAGTTCTGTGACTTCAAGAACTGCACAGTGGCACAACAGAAACCTAACAAAATAATTGCAAAACAACCCAGGACAGCAATGCAACTGTGTGTGAGGAGGAGAGATTCCCCCTGCCCAACCAAACCCAATTGACTAAATTTTGCAGGAAGGGGAGTCTGGGAACCGAGGCAGTGAACGGTGATGAGAGGTAATTGCACCTTGCAAAGTTCTCCTTGCTTTGGTTTTTAATGGCTTGAGGAAGTTAGTGGCCAGATTGCAAGCTGGTCTGGGGACTTTAGGTCCCCTGGTGCATGGCGTGACTTCCTGATGGCATCATGTTTCTGAACCATGAGCAGCCGATTGGAGATAGCCATCAGTAGACGGCTCCCT
Organism: Podarcis melisellensis; assembly: GCF_964234715.1. Taxonomy (NCBI): domain Eukaryota; kingdom Metazoa; phylum Chordata; class Lepidosauria; order Squamata; family Lacertidae; genus Podarcis; species Podarcis melisellensis. Next base: position 72,321,671 of record NC_138542.1, read on the forward strand.
CTCATCGCACAATGCTATCAGTACACGCCGCAGCTGGGGTAATCTTTGTGCTGCAGTTCTGTGAGATCCTCTGCAAGATCTGGGATGTTTGAAAAGGGTTCCCAAAGTGGGAAACGTGAAGCGGGAGAGAGCCAGGATGGTGTGGGAATCCAATGATATCAGTGGGAATCCAATGATAACTGCACTTCCTTTGTAGACCAGCAAATTCTGGAACCATTTTGCAGTTTCTCGTCTGAGTTCTTTAAGAGGCAACTAGATCCTGCAATTAGTTAGCTATAAATTTACCTCCTAGATCCTCTAGCCCTACAAAGGCCCACTCGGCTGCATCCATCAGTGCAACTGGTACAGTTAACCAGTGCCACATAATCACCCGTTCCACTTGGGCAAGAGCCTTCACCAAACCCCTTTCTGTGCCTGCTAATAATAGTACACCTAAAAAAGCATATACCTGAAGGATTCCTGAAGGCCCAGCATACCTGAAGGAGCATCTACACCCCATCATTCAGCCCACACACTGAGGTCCAGCTCCGAGGGCCTTCTGGCAGTTCCCTCCCTGTGAGAAGCAAACTTACAGGGAACTAGGCAGAGGGCCTTCTTGGTAGTGGCACCTGCCCTGTGGAACGCCCTCCCATCAGATGTCAAGGACATAAACAACTACCTGACTTTTAGAAGACATCTGAAGGCTGCCCTGTTTAGGGAAGTTTTTAATGACTGATGTTTTAATGTATTTTAAATCTTTTGTTGGAAACCCAGCCAGATGGGCAGGGTAGAAATAATAAATTATTATTATTATTATTATTATTATTATTATTATTATTATTATTATTATACACGGGTGGTTCTGTGGGTTAAACCACAGAGCCTAGGGCTTGCTGATCAGAAGGTCGGCGGTTTGAATCCCCGCAACAGGATGAGCTCCCGTTGCTTGGTCCCTGCTCCTGCCAACCTAGCAGTTGAAAAGCACGTCAAAGTGCAAGTAGATAAATAGGTTCCAGTCCAGCGGGAAGGTAAACGGCGTTTCCGTGCACTGCTCTGGTTCGCCAGAAGTGGCTTAGTTATGCTGGCCACATGACCCAGAAGCTATACGCCGGCTCCCTTGGCCAATAAAGCGAGATGAGCGCCGCAACCCCAGAGTCTTCCGCGACTGGACCTAATGGTCAGGGGTCCCTTTACCTTTTATTATTATTATTATTATTGAGAAGCCCACCCAGTTGTTCGGGAAGCTGGTGCAAGTTTTAACCTTGCTTTTAGCCTGTTGCCATTTTAACTTTCCAAAGTCTTAAATTATTGGCGTTCGTTCCAATTACGGATAATTTTATAACTTTACTAAAAAATAAAAATAATAAAAGCATTAGGCAAACTCATGGAGGAGAGGGCTAGGGATGGACACGATGGCTCGGCTCTGACCTCTGCAGTTGGAGGCAGCCATGCTTCTGAATCACAGTTTCTTGAAACAGCAGGAGGGGAGAATGGTCTTGTGTTCAGATGCCGCTTGCTGGTTTCCTATTGGGCATCTCTGGCTGTTAGAATTCCTGCTCCATGATTGCAGTCATGGGATTGTTGTCTATCACATGACGGTGTAGGTTTTGACTCCACAGAGTGGGAAGTGACGGAGACAGGATGTTTGTGTTACTGTGTTCCGTGAAGTGGGACAATGTCCTTTGTTCTCTCTCTTTGCTGTCTGATGCTAGAGAGAGAGGGAGGGAGCCATGTTGCAGTGCTCCGTGTGTGTTTATATGTAAACAAAGCAGATTAGCCAAAATGCTGAGTTGCTGAGGTCTGTTACGCAAGCTGCGAAGACGCTGCAGATCCCTAAGCGTGCCGATGTCTGTTGGCATCGGTCGCTGTGATGTTTGGAAGTGAAGAAACCTTTTTTTTTAAAAAAATCTTTTTATTAAGTTTCAGTTACAACATCAAAGAAAGAAAAAAAGAAAACCAGAAAAGAACACAAAAGACAAAACAACAATTTCAAAAAGAAAAAGGGAGAACAAGAAGAAAAAATATCCACACCTAACACCAGAGAACATCAATCTCTGTTACAATTCTATATCTTATTCTTTAAAACTGTATATATTTAGGTATTTAGATCTTTCTTCTACACCCCTGTTGACCTCCTTCCCTCCCGATTTCGGGCTTCTTGATGAAAGGAAATTTTCCATTTTCTGCAGCTAGTAATTATGGAAGTGAAGAAAGCTTTTGAAGCTCCCGAACGATCGACCAGGAGGGAGAGAACATGCCGGTCGGGCATGTGTCTCTGTCAGGGTCCTACTCGAGTGTAGGACGAGCTCCCGACACTGGCCACTCACAGTGAGAACATGACACTGGACCAGAGGGGGCGGTGGGCCTGATCCAGCAGGCCATTCCCATGTTCTCATGGATTCGCTTCCCTTCCAGATATGCTCAAAGAAATTGATGTGGGCTGTGTCTGCCTCTGCAGCTGACAGACCCCTCTGGCATCCCTGGCAGGCAGCACTACGAACAGAGACAAGGAGACAGAGGCAGGCATGGAGGAGACTTTCTTTATTGATTTCCTATGAATGTAGGAGCTGCTACAGAATTGGGGTGGGATGTTGCAGTTGGGACAGAAGGTCTTGGGCCTCCATGGAAGGGCCTTAATCCCTGTTCTCCAAGGCACTCATTTTACCGAACGCTTGTCCGAAGACCCCGACACCGGGATTTTACAGATGTAATAGTTCTCTGCCTCGCAACTATCGTCCTCCCAGAACATGTATTCTAGAAAAACAGGGAAGGAGAAGCATTAGAAGACACTGCCCTTCGTCACCTCCTCCTGACTCATCCTTCTAAACTGGGAAACCAAAATGGATCAGTTGAAAGAGGGGCTGTCCCGGGATCAGGGAAAGTAGAATCAGAAGGGATCCCTAGGGACCCCAAGTCCAACCCTTGCAAAGTTAGTTTTGACGTGCTTTGCTTTCTTCTTAGCAAGTAAGTAAATGGGGGCTTCTTGATCGTGAACTTTTAAAAATCAGTTTGACGTTATAGTCCATGCCCACTTAATTTTGCGTATTGATATAATCTGATCTAAACTGAATTTGTAACTGATCATTTTTTTGTGATATTATAAATATTATCTATTAAATTTGTATAGCCACAGATATATTAGGTATATAGGTTAACCTGCCCACTTAACTGGGAGGGTTAAGATTTGAATGGATCTTCTTTAAAAATTGGGCATCTTTTAAAGAAAAAACAATGCACACACGTCTCATAAGCCTCTGAGTTGAGAGTAATAGGGAGCAGGGTTCAAACTGGTATACAAATTATGATACCACGGCTCTTTGCCGGTCACCCTGAATACCTTTTGCAGTACAGTGGTGCCCCGCAAGACGAATGCCTCGCAAGACGGAAAACTCGCTAGACGAAAGAGTTTTCCGTTTTGGAGGTGCTTCGCAAAACGAATTTCCTATGGGCTTGCTTCGCAAGACGAAAATGTCTTGCGAGTTCCTGCGGGTTTTTTTCCTCCCCCCTTTTTTCTAAGCCGCTAAGCTGCTTATCCGCTTAGCCGCTAAAAGCCGCTAATAGTGCTAATCCGCTAATCCGTCAATGGGCTTGCTTCGCAAGACGGAAAAACCGCTAGACGAAGAGACTCGCAGAACGGATTCTTTTTGTCTTGCGAGGCACCACTGTACTCTGTTCCTGGCTGTGTCCTACACAGCTATGAATGTGAAAAGAAAATGCTCCGAGCTGTATATAAACTGAAATTTTGCATTTGAGTAGATTTGGGGATTGTGGAGTTAACTCATTAAACTTGGCCTATTCAGGGTTTGCGACCATGTAGACACTGCTTTTGGCTAATAATTGCCACACTCTAACTCAGGGGTCCTCAAACTACGCTCCGCAGGCCGGATGCGGCCCGCCAGGCTCATAAATCTGGCCCGCAGGCCGCCCGCTCAGTCAGTTTCCGTGCGATGAGGTAAACCCGGCGCGGTGTTTCCCACAATGCACCGTGAAAGCAGGCTCAGTTCGGCCATGCCCCCTTCCCCTTCCCACTATCCCGTAATCCATTGCAGGGAGATGGGAGCTGTAGTGTCGGCGATGTTGTGCTCAAGGGTTAGATATCAACGAGGATAGGTTTGATCAAACGAAGTGTCAGTGATGTTACGCACAAGAGTTAGAAACAGGTGACAAACGCTGGCACCCTGTCTAACTCTTGTGCGTAACATTGCCGACACTTCGTTTGATCAAACTTACCGTTGTTGATATCTGCAGGAGCCTGGCTAAAGGAACTTTAAAGACTGAATCTTCCTTTTGGACACAATTGGAATGAGTTCTCTCTTTGTGGCTTCTGTAGTAGACCTTGTACCTGGCTCTCTCAATTTTTGGATTATCAATATAAGATTTGGAATTAGAATGGTTTGGTAGTGTTTTATGTGCTGCTTACTTTATACTGGCCAGGTAAGGCCAGCAGCCCCGTGGAGAGGCGTCCGCGTTCCTCTCGCTTCTGACTGTTGGGGGTCCTTCATCGAAGACCTCTCTCCCGCCAAGTGCTCTTCACTGGCTGCAAGGCAGGAGGCAGCGAAGAGGACCCTCGGAGCCTCTTATCTTTGTTTATGTAACTGTGCAAACCAAAGGCTGTGTCTAGTTGCAGTGGGACAGCTCGATCTCTCCAGCGAGAGTCTGCTTTGCCTTCAGCACTGAAGTTGGCGTTCACTGTAGGCCGAACTGTGGTAGTTTTCTCCTTCCTGCATCCCTCCCCCCTCCCCCCCCTCTCTCTCTCTCTCTGTCTCGTATTCAGTAGTGCTGTGTAGTTCTTGGAGAATGCTTTTAAGTGCATACTTGCCCATTTCAGCAGTGACCTTGAAAATCAGCGTACACTGGTACCTCGGGTTAAGAACTTAATTCGTTCTGGAGGTCCGTTCTTAACCTAAAACTGTTCTTAACCTGAAGCACCACTTTAGCTAATGGGGCTTCCTGCTGCCTCTGCGCCGCCGGAGCACCATTTCTGTTCTCATCCTGAAGCAAGGTTCTTAACCCGAGGTACTATTTCTGGGTTAGCGGAGTCTGTATCCTGAAGCGTATGTAACCCGAGGTACCACTGTATAAAAGTTCAAATTGGTCGTACTTGGCACAGATCCTCTCTGATGAACACTTGCTACAACTAGCAGTGACAAATATGGAACCGGATATTGACCATCTCCTTAGCCAAAAGCAGGCCCATACTTCCTATTGAAATACTCATAAGTTTATGTTTATTAAAATTGTTCTCCATTTTAAATTTTGTGTTGTTTTTCCTGTTTTTGTGAGCACTAGAAATAAAATAAGTGCACTGTGCATAGGAATTCGTTCATCCACCCCCAAAATAAATATAGTCCGGCCCCTAACAGTGTCTGGGGGACAGTGAACCGGCCCCCTGTTTAAAAAGTTTGAGGACCCCTGCTCTAACTTGTGAGTCGCAAGTCATGCGGCCACAGACAGTATCTGGTCAGTGATGTGACCCAGTGGATCCCTTCCAACTCTACAATTCTATGACTTGCTGCTTCTATGCTAGCAACGCAGAACTTTTCATTTTTCTTTTAGGAAACTTTTATCTTCATTTCATACAAACCTCATGGTCCCCCTTACTACTCTGAGTTGTTCTGGAGGAATTCTAAGGCTGTTTTGGAGAAAGACAGCCCAGGTCTGGTGGGGGGCATAAATAAATTTCACCCAGTGACAGGAGAAAGGTTGAAGATTCCCCACCCCCTCAGAGGACAATATACAGTACTGCTGTTTTGTGGTGAGGGCTCCAGGAGTCAGAAGGAAGCAGAGTAGGAGCAACTATGATATCTGGGGAGAACCAGAAATCTGCAGACCAGATTTGGCCTACTAGGTTTCCCATTTAGCCTACAAGGTCATGTTGGCCAAACCAGGTCCACCTCTCCTATCCCTGTTATCATGTACCATGTCAGGTGAGGAGCATGTAAAGATGTCTAACCCTGTCAAAAGTTGGCCCATAGAAGTGAGGGGGTGAGGTGACCATCCCGTCCCCATGTCTGATCCAGTTGCCCACCTATGACCCAGTCTAGCTAGTCTTCCTCCTAACCAGCCTGGTCAATCTGCCACAAAATGTCCCGTGAGGTGGACACAGTTCTTGGATTCACATTGTTGACTCTGTTTTCTTTCTTTCTTAGCAGGCAAAACATGAATAACTTGTTATCAGAAGCATGGAAACAAGGTTCAAGGAAGCTCTCCCAGAATCCCCATAGAACTTAAGATCCTGGAACCCTCTTCCTCACCTGCGCCGTACAACGCGATGCAGAATTCTTGTTTGTGAGAGGAGGAAGGCTGTCCAGGCCCCCAGGGCATATAGTCGACCACAGCATTATCGGTCCATTTCCACACTATAATCTGTGGAGACAGCCAAAAGAGACAGGGTCTCAGCTGAGGAAGAAGGAGGGCCCTTTGATGTCCTCCCTAATTCTCAAGCAGAAATAAAACATTCAGACGCTCAGGACCCCAAACCTATTTCAAGGAGGAGGAGGAGGAGGAGGAGGAGGAGGAGGAGGAGGAGGAGAAGAGTTTGGATTTGATCACTTTATCACTACCTGAAGGAGTATCAAAGCGGCTCACAATCCCTTCCTCCCCCACAACAAACACTCTGTGAGGTGAGTGGGGCTGAGAGACTTCAAAGAAGTGTGACTGGCCCAAGGTCACCCAGCAGCTGCATGTGGAGGAGCGGAGACGCGAACCCAGTTCACCAGATTACGAGTCTACCACCCTTAGCCACTACACCACACATACAAGTGGATAGCTCTGAGGATAAGAGACCACCAAGACTTCTGTGGCCCACACATGGGGCCATGTCAGCCTCGGGCAGCAGAATCTACAGGAGCAGCAGAGCGAGCCTCCAAGGAACAGCAAGGACTCTTGGGATGGGAGGCAGGAGAGAGCCCGTCCCTCCATGTCCCTGTTTCCTTATTTGATCCCGCACCATTGATCTTGGAATGTCCCGCTTTTCCTTAGGACATGGGTAGGCAACCTAAATAAGGGACGCGGGTGGCGCTGTGGGTTAAACCACAGGGCCTAGGACTTGCCGATCAGAAGGTCGGTGGTTCGAATCCCTGTGATGGGGTGAGCTCCTGTTGCTCGGTCCCTGCTCCTGCCAACCTAGCAGGGGTCAGCAAACTTTTTCAGCAGGGGGCCGGTCCACTGTCCCTCAGACTTTGTGGGGGGCCGGACTATAATGGGGGGGGGGATAAGTGAATTCCTATGCCCCACAAATAAACCAGAGATGCATTTTAAATAAAAGTACATATTTTATGGGCTAATAGCCGTAAATAAATATAAGATAAGGTTAAAAGCACACATTCTACTCATGTAAAAACATGCTGATTCCAGGCGCGTCCGCAGGCCGGATTGAGAAGGCGATTGGGCCAGATCCGGCCCACAGGCCTTAGGTTGCCTAGGTAAAGTTAAAGGGCCCCCTGACTATTAGGTCCAGTCGTGGCCGACTCTGGGGTTGTGACATTCATCTCCTTTACTGGCCGAGGGAGCTGGCATACAGCTTCTGGGTCATGTGGCCAGCATGACTAAGCCGCTTCTGATGAACCAGAGCAGTGCATGGAAACGCTCTTTACCTTCCTGCCAGAGTGGTACCTATTTATCTACTTGCACTTTGACGTGCTTTCGAACTGCTAGGTTGGCAGGAGCAGGGACCGAGCAACGGGAGCTCACCCCATCGCGGGGATTTGAACCACCGACCTTCTGATCAGCAAGTCCTAGGCTCTGTGGTTTAACCCACAGTGCCACCTGCGTCCCAACAATAATGGGATAGGATGTCCCTAATATCACAGGAGACATGTTGGAAGGCATATGCCAGTTAGCGAGTGCATGACAACCTTAAGTCCAGTGTGTATTAGCTGAACAAGCCTTAGGAACTTTTTTGTTTTAAAGGTTGATGCAGCAGCCATGAAATTCAGAGCTCTCGTCTTCTGGACTGCTCCTCTGTGTGCTTGCAGGCTGATGTTTCCAGCCAGAGGCAAATGAAAAGCAGAGGCTGCCCCCTTTACTTACCTTTCCACCGCGTTTGACTCTGAACAACCCAATCCAGATGTGGAATCCAGGGCCTTTGCCTTGTATTATAACACTGGCTATATACCTGTGCTCTTCCCAGTTAAGGATGGAGGCCAGGTGGCTGTCAGTCCCAAACCTTTGGCAGTCTGCCTGGGAGAGAAAAGAATAAGGGGTTTTACCCTGCAGGTGAGGGAAAGCTGCCTGGTTGCATCGAGCGGCTCCTGTAAGATTTCCCAAGCAGGATTGTGCAAGGACCACAGCACAACGATAATATTTTTGTGTAGATCACTGTGACCTCATAACCATGGATGGATCTGCAGTACCAGGTGCCAGGGATATACAAAGCAGTGTGATCAAGACAGTTATTGGTTCTGCTTCTCTCAAAGATGGCATCTGAGGCCAGAAAGAGAGATCCGAGGTGGGGAATAAATGGAGGGCAGGTGTACTTAGAATCCTTTCCCTGGTTCAACAGGTGCTCTTTGTCTGCTTACTAGGTGGAGGTGAAACTCTCCCTTTTGATTCCCCCCAATTTCTCATTTTTCCAACATTAAGTTTAGCGCCACCAGATTTCCACATCCCTTTGATTGGTTTATTAAAGAAGAAGACCCCGTGGAAATTGTTTGATTTCTCCTTTTTTATTCCTCCTTTCTCTATTTTGGTTCCCCCAGTTTCTCCTTTTTGCAACCCCACATTTCTACATCAGTTTGGGGGGGGGTGGTGTGTTTTTTTTTAATCCTCATGAAAATTCACCAGCACTTTATTGCAAGTTTCCTCTAAGAAACCCCCCTTTTTTTTGCAAGTGTTTTCCCCTAATATATTGTATTTTTGTACATCACCAAGCAGGTCTTATGCACTAGTGATCACTAGAGATCACTAGTGAAGTTCTGCATGGGTGTGCCTGTCTGTCTCTCTGACACCAAACATGGTTTCTTGAGGAATTTGCAACACGGGGCTTCCGAGAATCTCTCATTACCTCTGCATCATTCCAGTTCCGCTTCACTTTTCTTAATAAATAACAATGTCCCTGAAACCTGAACCAATTCTGAGGGCAGCCTGATGCTTCTGTGCCTGCCAGAAAAGAGGGAAAACATTATAAAGGTCGGTTTGGGGAGGAGATCTCTACGAGATGAATCCACAATCCAGATCATTAGCAGGAGGGGGATGTTCACCCAGGACTGAGGCTTGAAACTGGAAATTCCGGCTGACAAAGAGCCTTGGTTGGCAAAATATTGCTCAAAAAAAGATGTGCTAATATGCCTAAATTAAAATGTGAAGTTACAGATAGGTAGCCGTGTTGGTCTGCCATAGTCAAAACAAAAAAAATTCCTTCCAGTAGCACCTTAAAGACCAACTAAGTTAGTTCTTGGTATGAGCTTTCGTGTGCATGCACACTTCTTCAGATACACGAGATGGACTTCCATTTCATGCGGCTCAATGTGGTGCCTTCCATAGTTCCAGTTACAGATAGGTAGCCGTGTTGGTCTGCCATAGTCAAAACAAAAAAAATTCCTTCCAGTAGCACCTTAAAGACCAACTAAGTCAGTTCTTGGTATGAGCTTTCGTGTGCATGCACACTTCTTCAGTTACACTGAAACGTTTCAGTGTAACTGAAGAAGTGTGCATGCACACGAAAGCTCATACCAAGAACTGACTTAGTTGGTCTTTAAGGTGCTACTGGAAGGAATTTTTTTTGTTTTAAAATGTGAAGTACTGGATGGAAGAAAAATCAGTAAGGAAAGATAATAAGAATATATAGATGACTTGAGAAGGCTGTAGAATGCACAGATTATTGTAAATTGTATAACGTGAAGGAAATCGAGTGGGGGCGGAGGGAAGTGGGAGGAAGGAGAAAAGAATAATATGATGGATTGAGGAAATATAAACGTAAATGTATGGGGAGATGGGGAGGAAATGGTTTGGCTTTGGTACATTTGTATTGTAATGTAATAGGTGAAAACCAATCAAGAAGGAAGGAAGGAAGGAAGGGAGGGAGGGAGCCTTGGTGCCCCTGTTTCGTCCTCTGCTTCATGTTTCAAATCTATATTACTAGGATTTGTAATGCCTTTTCTCCTAAGGTTGGCTTTCTGCTTGGCTTCTCCCAGTCCAGGTTTGTGGAGCCCAGTTGGGATGTACCTTGTAGAAAGGAGCAGGCAATCAGGAAGCCCCAAATGGAGAGGTGGAAGAAAGTGATGCGTCCCATCGGCACCTTAGGAGAGAGAAGAAAAGAAGAAGAGACTCCTGAGATTTGTGAAATGGGATTGTGCATTTTGTTGTATCCTCTAGATCTGTCATCTATTGTTAGGAAGGTTGCTCAGTCCCTGCTCCTGCCAACCTAGCAGTTCAAAAGCATGCAGTGCAAGTAGATAAATAGGTACCACTCCGGCGAGAAGGTAAATGGCGTTTCCATGCACTGGTCTGGTTCGCCAGAAGCAGCTTAGTCATGCTGGCCACATAACCTGGAATCTGTATGCCGGCTCCCTTGGCCAGTAAAGTGAGATGAGCGCCGCAACCTCAGAGTCGGCCACGACTGGACCTAATAGTCAGGGGTCCCTTTACTAGATCTGTCATCTGTTGATAGAAAGGTTATGGGTGGCAGGCCAAAAGAAGAAGTCACCTAATGGAGTTAATGGACAACAAGTCTGCAGCAGACAAAAGGCAGTCCTTGTTCGCACAACTCGTGATGAAAACCCCCTACTTCAACGTAAGGAAGGCTACTAACTGAGGAGCAGCTTCCCAGCTGTGAGAGATGGGATGGCAGCTGTTGGGAAGACCAACTGCTTATTATTAAGGCATGGAGAAAGTGGAGAGGGATATGTCTTTCTCATCACACTGGAACTCGTGGGGATTAAACGGATCCGAATGTTGGAAGATTCAGGACAGATTCAAGCAGTTCATCACTAAACTATGGAACTTGTTCCCCCAATAGGATTAGACAAATTCACAGAGGCCAAGGTTTTTGATGGCTATTTATTCTGATGTTCTACCTCGCCTGTCCAATGCCACAATATGGCACTGAATACCAGTTGCCGCAGGAGGGGATGTGCTGAATAAATTTGGTTTAGAATTTATTGGACTCCACTACTCTTGCTTAGAAAGAAGAAGAAGAAGAAGAAGAAGAAGAAGAAGAAGAAGAAGAAGAAGAAGAAGAAGAAGAAGAAGAAGAAGATGATTTTGGATTTGATATCCCGCTTTATCACTACCTGAAGGAGTCTCAAGGCGGCTAACATTCTCCTTTCCCTTCCTCCCCCACAACAAACACTCTGTGAGGTGAGTGGGGCTGAGAGACTTCAAAGAAGTGTGAGGAGCCCAAGATCACCCAGCAGCTGCATGTGGAGGAGCGGAGATGCGAACCCGGTTCCCCAGATTACGAGTCCACCGCTCTTAACCACTACACCACACTGGCTCTCAAGGGACTGTCTACACCAGGGGCGCCCAAACTATTTTTCAAAGAGGGCCAGATTTGATGAAGTGAACATGTGTGAGGGCCGACCAAAGTTGTTGAGCTTTTTTACATTTTTTAAAGGGTTTTACCATAGGACATATACTGCCACGGGGGCCAGATTAAGCCTCTGAAATGGGCTTTGGACATGACTGGTCTGCAACAACACGCTGCTGGAGGATGTGAGAAGGATCTTACATTCAGGGCCGTCTTAACCATAAGTGTCAGGGGTGCGGGACACCTGGGCGCTGGTCTCTCAGGGGCGCCAGGCCAAGAGTCTGGGGCCCAAGAGTTGAGTCTGGGGAAGAGCCCACCCGTCGGTCGGAGCGCTGTGGGAGGATCGTCTGCTGCTCTGCACCATGAATTTGGGGGCGACCGAGCCAGAGAGATGCTGAGGCGGCCAGCCACCTCCGTCCTCCTGAACGCCTGGGACTGGGCAACCTGGGGGCGGCGGTGCCAGGCAGATCTTTGCACCCCAGCGCATATGCTTAAGACAGCCCTGATTACATTATAGCATGTGTTATATGCACGTAACTGATATCAAGGCTTCTTATAAATGTCACACAGCCCATCATTCTCTCAGCACAAAACCCACGTTAATTTTCAGCACTACATTGTGCAAAACGAGGAGCCAGTTTGAAGAATTGTGAAATTGCAATAAAAACACAACAAGATAAATTTCCCTAGCACAAGCGACGCTTGGGTAAGGGGCTACTTATATTTCCGCAAGTGACGTCACCTTCAGCGTCTTACTCCTGTGAAAATGGATGGAAATATCTATTGCAAAAATATATGGCAATTACAAATTTATTTATTTATTAATATATATATATTTAAAAGTAAGCATGAGATCACATTATGAAGAATTGTTTCCCCCCCCCTAATTTCCGTTAGTCACAGCAAATCAAAAGGGTTTCTTTTTCAGAGAGAACCAGACGCCACAGACAGACAACAAGAACACAAGGAAATCACCTTCATCATCTGCTGAGGGGCTTTCTAAAGGTATCTGTGTGGGTGCTGGCCCTTCCTATGCAAGTTACTCACCTGGTGGCCCATTAGGCTGTATTGTCCAGAGAGAGGGGAAGGCTTGTCTAAAGGATATGATATAGTCCTGAATCTTTCATAAATGAGCAGGCAGGGAGCCGTGAGTGCATGTGGCCCCGTCATCAGGAAGAACTACTGAACCCAAAAGCACATCTCGGCCATTTGGGAGTTCCATGGCTGAGCAGTGATCCATACGGAAACTCGGGAGAAGAATGACCAGAAAATATCCAGCTTCGAGGAAGGATCTGATAAACCATGTGCTCAAAATACACCCTTGCCACTTCTGCAAACATCTTAACATACCCTCCAACATTTCTCCGATAATAATAGGGACATTCTCTAGGGACACCAGGAAGTTTCTTCGGCGTTTGATCTCGCTGAACACCTAGGCACCAGGCACACGCCTACATTGATCGCCTTGAGCCAATTGCAACCTCTCTGCCAAAACTCCCTTGCCAAATTGTTGTAAAGAATTTTTTTTTGCCTTCCACAGATAAATGGAAAGAAAGAAAAGTTTGGCTGTAATCTGCCTGGAGCCCCTGTCAGGGAAAAAGGCAGAAAAGAAGAGGAAGAAGAGGAAGAGGAAGAGGAAGAGGAAGAGGAAGAGGAAGAGGAAGAAGAAGAAGAAGAAGAAGAAGAAGAAGAAGAAGAAGAAGAAGAAGAAGAAGAAGAAGAAGGATGATGGTGGTGATGATGATGATGTTTAGGAACATATTAAAGAGTAAATCCTGTTGAACTCAGTGGGACTTGAGTAAGAATGCTCAGGACTGCAGTGTAAGGCTGGACAGTCTTTACCCAGTTACCTGGGAGTAAGCTCCATTGAACATAGTGGGACTTACTTCTGAGTAGATAGTGTAAGACTCCCTGTACAATTGAACAGTCCCTGCATTTTTGCTAAGAAATGTCTGGCTGTGGAAGCATTGCAATATAAGAAATCAAAATGGATTGCTTACATTCCCTTCAGAATCACAGGAAGGGCTTTTTATGACAGCTTCAGTACGTCCTTCATTTGGTGGAGGTATTTTCTTCTCAGTAGAAATGGGACTCGGTTTTTGCACCCACACACCACTTTGTTTCTGTTGATCTTTTTCCAGCTCTGATTTTATGTTCTCCACATTTCCACGTCAGTCTGCATTATTTTTAAGTCCTCGTGAAAATTTGTTGATATTTTGGTGCGAATTTCTCCCAAAGCACACTTTCTTTCCCTGTGCAATTTTGCCTAATATACTCCCCCCTGCAAACCAATTTTACCTGATAGAAAGCATAATATATATACTTTTTTTTGCATATTTTACCCCAGTGTTTGCATTTCTGCCCACATCGTGTGGCTGGAGTATCGCATTCCAAAACTCAGACAACTCTGGATTTTGAAGGACGGTTGTGTTTTGGTTCGTGGGTTGTTTAGGAAAGTGTAGATGAGTGTGATATAGTAGTCAGAATGCCTGGCCAGGACTTGAGAGAGACCCGAGTTCAAATCCCACACTCGCCCATGAAGCTCACTGCCTCTCAACCTAACCTAGCTCTCAGGGTTGTTGCAGGGATCAAATGAGAACTCTGCACACCACCTTTAGCTTGGTGGAGAAAAAGGTGGGATATAAATGTGGTAAACAAACAAACAAACCAGGTAGGTTCATCTTTAATTTCAAACTGAGCAGAGTCTCTCTGCTCCCCTAGCTGCAGGGGACTGAAACAGCTTGCTGTCTTGAAAACATAAAGACATCGATTGATTCCACCTGCTAAGTCCCATTTCTCTGTCCTTCCTGGTACCTAGCTCACTGCTCAACCATGACAGCATGGAAATGGACATTATCTGACTTTGATTTGATGTTGAAACACAGCGGTCGCTTCCAGCATTGGCACCAGAGGCAAACAAGAGCACCCACCTTCACCTTGAACCCCTGCAAGAAAGTCTGAGTTCTCTAAGAAAGGAAAGTTGTCATCATTTCTAACAGACACAGGGATGTTGAGTACACTGCAAAATGGGGGGGGGGGAGAATGGGGATATTTTCCAAAGCTATCCCATTGATGATGACTCAGATGTAGAATCTGACGTTGACAGTGACATGGAGAACACTGAGGTGAGTTCCACTGATACAGTGGAGGGCATGCGCCTGATGCGCAGATCAGAAGGAGCTACGAAGGGTGAGAGACTCAGCAGGTATGCGCGCAAGTTTGCTAACACAGTTGTTGCAGATTTAGCTGCGGCTAGTAGCTTGATGCAGGTCTTGGAACCCAAAGTCTTGAAAGAGGTACAAGGTTTGTCCTCAAAGGACGGGAAACCACGCCCAAAGGTTGTAAGGGTAGACACTGCTTCCTCAGAGAGGAAGAGAGCTAGAGCTCTAGTCCCATGGAAGGAGGGTAACCAGAAGTGCAAGGTGGTAAGGCCCAAGGCTAGTCCTGTTGCAGGTAGTTCCAAGGGTGGAACGGGGATACAGGGGTATGTGGAAGATATCGATCTTGCCTAATCGATAGGGCCGCGACGTCAGACAGCTTTACGATCCGCATCAATCACCTACAGCGGTCCGGCAGGCTTCCTCCCAAGCTGCGCAATAACTCCTGCTGTCTCTTCTCAGTCACGGCTTTTTAGCAGAGTAGAAGCACAGCGTGTAAAGCAGCCTAGTTTCCAGGCAAGCACACATAGACAGGTGTGTCTATTTACAGCTCTTTATTAAAACATTACAGCATCAAAGACCAGGGCTTCTTTCAGCCATATCCAAAGGCACGTCTTTCTCCCCTCAGGATCACAGGGGAACTGAACAATACAGGGATTGTCCCGCCCAGCTTCCAAAGCTTCTATCTCCGCCCAGCTGTAAGCTGACGTTAGCAGGTGACACACACCAGGGGAATTTAACCAGATAAATTCTGAACCATAACACCCCCCCTTGTGTCTCTGCGTGATACCTGTGCAACATCTTCAGTAACACTTTGTGAGATCGATCCCTTCCCCAATGCCTTGTGCCCTCCTTTGGCAAACCTGTTTGGCATTTGTGGAACCACCTCACAACTCTCAGAATCGCACTGTGCGAAACTTACCCACGCACCTGTGGCCTGGTACCTTTCTGGTGGGATACCTTTAGTTGTGCGACTGGACCTCCTAGGCACAAACTCAGGTGTTTCCTCTGACTCACTTTGATCAGCAGGTGAGTCCTCTGCATCATGGAATTCACCCTCTGACTTAAAGCGTCTTCGAATCCTCTCCATCACACTCACAGGAGAACTAGGCTGACTTTTGGGCACTCTCTTAACAACTTGTGGAGATGCCACATCCTGCTCTTGACCCTGGTCAGTGACCTGGTCGTCATCAGCAGCCTCAGCCTCTTCTTCCGCCTCATCAGAACTGTCTTCTGGGTCAGAGAGACAATCTGAGAGAACATCACGCCTGACAGGAGTCTTTGACTTTACACCCTCCTCTAAGAACTCAGCGTGTTTACTGATCAGCACCTTACTCTGATCACCTGACGGGTAAGCAAACCGCCACGCACGGGCTTCTGGCTCATACCCACAGAAGATCATTTTCTGGACTTTGGCTCCATCTGGCCCTTGCAAAGCTTTAGGCACAGAGACAAGCGCAGGAGTCCCAAACGTCCGCAGAAAGTGAACCTGGGGTTTGCGGCCATTTAACAAAGAGAACGGTGTGTCGCCTACCAGTGAGTTGTAGACACGATTCCAGGTGAATGACACAGCCCTAGTAGCCTCCAGCCAAAACTCAGGAGGTAACCTGGCTTCTTTCAGCATCACCTGTGCAGCCTTAACCAGAGCTCCACTCCTCAGCTCTGCCACCCCCCCTTGCTGGGGTGAATTAACTGTGTGGCGTATCCCTCTCTTCTGCAAGAACTTCTGCAACGCAGAACCAGTGTACTCAGCATTTCTGTCACTGATGATCGCTTGAACCCTGGTGGAGAACCTCTGTTCCACCCCCTCAATCCAGCTCTTGATCAGCTGTGCTCTGCATCCTCCCTGGATTTGAGACCGTGAGCCCAGGAACTCTGCGAGAAATCATCCAGAAAAGTTAGCAGAAATCTGGCCCCCCCTAGACTTGGTTCCTTGACAGGACCGGCCAAATCTATGTGCACCAACTCAAAAGGTTTAGTGGCCACACGTTCCACCTTTGGGTAACTGCACCCTATCACCTTTGCTTGCTTGCAAGTGTCACAATTAATGGCACTTCCACAATTTTGAATCCTACACCCCGTGGCAACCTCGGGCAGAGTCTGCAAGTCCTCTACCGACCCATGAATTGTTCTCTGATGCCATACGCATGCACATGTAACATTATGAGCGGGAATTGTAGCACGCTGGTTGGGAACTGTAGCACGCAACGTTTGTGCTTTCTCAACCTTCCCCTCACCTCCAAGAGACGTTTTAAGAATGAAAAGATCATTCTGTCCCTTCCGCACTTTGGCCAATAACCTCCCCCCTTTGGAGATTGTGCAGACATCATTTTCAAAACAAACTTTGAACCCCTTATTTAACAAATAAGGCACAGATAACAAACAGTGATGAATTTCTGGAACAATACAAAAATCCACCGTCTCCTGTAAAACAGAAAGATAGGCATTAGTACATTTGTGAACTCTAGTTTTATGTCCATTCGCGAACTTAATAGTTTGTCCCTTCGGAACTGCTGTGCAATTCCACCTCTCGACTGCAGGGGTCTCTGGAACCATGTTGCGGTTAGCTGCAGAGTCTATTACAAGGCTGAGCCCGAAATTTTCCACTCGGCCGTCTTCAAACACTGCCATACTCGCAGAAACTTGATAAGACTCTTCCTGTTGTTTACCCCGACCACCTGGCTCAGCTCCACGCCTGCCTGTCTTCCCAGGCCTGTTGCCATGGAAACCTGCCTGAGTCCCATGGGAAAAGTCCTTGAAAACATCCTGCATCGGCTCTCTGCTCCGGTGGGGGCAACTGCCACGTCGATGTTGAACTCCAGTGGAAAAACACTGCCCGGGGCTCCTCCCAGCTGGCCTGGCCTTCCTCCTTCTGGAACGGCTTCTCCCACCAGCTTGGCCCCCCCTGAAGCTCCTCTCTGCTTCAGCACAAAGCGAAAGCTCTTTAAACTTGCCTTTGGAACTCTTCACCCCCCCGATCTGCTCTCTAGCGCTCCTAGAGGCCAAGACATCGGGAACAGGGCCTGCCAGTCCAGCCTCTCCAGGACTCAGTCCATCACACAGACGTGTAGAAGCATTACAACAGCTCCCCAACACTGTCCCAGCCCCCATTGGGCTTTCTGGGCATCCTTCAGCCCCCCCAGGGCTTCCTCCAGGGCTCTGGCCTTTCGCTGACGCCTCACACAAGCCCTTCAGCAAATTCCAGGCAGCCCACGCTGTCGTTACGCCCTCCAAATGAGGCCTCAGTGATGCATCAACGCATGCTTTGAGCACTTCTAGCTCTTGATGCAGCCTCTGACTGTCTTCAGCCAATACAGCCCCACAGCTTGCTTCACCTGCTCCAGCTGCTGGCCGGCTAAGGGGTGATTTTGGCTCCCATTGGTCTGCTTTCCAAAAGCCTTCAACCAAGAACAACCCCCTTATTTGTCTGGACCACGTTGCCCAACTCTTTAGAGTGAGCTTTTCCAGCGGTATATCCTGGCCTTTGGCCATCTTCTCCCGTTCTCCCAAGGGGGCCCAAGCTTACTTGCGATCAGTTTCAGCTTCCTCCGGCCTTCCCTTCCGTGGAGAAACGATATTTCAGCTGCGTCTCAGCTCCCAGCTTTTAGCTGCTTTTTAGCTTCTTCTTTCTGTGTATCAGAAGCTCTCACTGTCTCACGGAAGCAGGCAATTCATCATCCTCGCTCTCCGTCACCCACGCTGACTTCAAAGCGTTCCTGGAGCTCACACCGACTGCTTTACGAGCGTTGTCTGACACTCCATAACCTGTGGAAGATATCGATCTTGCCTAATCGATAGGGCCGCGACGTCAGACAGCTTTACGATCCGCATCAATCACCTACAGCGGTCCGGCAGGCTTCCTCCCAAGCTGCGCAATAACTCCTGCTGTCTCTTCTCAGTCACGGCTTTTTAGCAGAGTAGAAGCACAGCGTGTAAAGCAGCCTAGTTTCCAGGCAAGCACACATAGACAGGTGTGTCTATTTACAGCTCTTTATTAAAACATTACAGCATCAAAGACCAGGGCTTCTTTCAGCCATGTCCAAAGGCACGTCTTTCTCCCCTCAGGATCACAGGGGAACTGAACAATACAGGGATTGTCCCGCCCAGCTTCCAAAGCTTCTATCTCCGCCCAGCTGTAAGCTGACGTTAGCAGGTGACACACACCAGGGGAATTTAACCAGATAAATTCTGAACCATAACATACTATGTGTATGACACCTGTGGGAGGGGAATCAGAGCTTACAGGGTTAACACCTCAGAGTCCAGTGTCCTGCCTTTTCTAGGGAGGAGCTTTCTCCACTTCCAGAGAAGCGTTTCTTTGTTCTGTCTGACTTTCGTTTTCTGCCGAGGCAAGCAAGTCGCAATGTCTGCCGCTTTGGATGGACTGTTTATTTTTGCTGCTCTGCTGTACGTACAATAAAGCTTTTTTAGTTTAGAACAACACCGTGTGGACTCTGTCTTCTGCAAGCTTACACACCAAGCGGCACGCGCTGTGCACACTCTGATACAAGTCCGGGTGAAGCTGTGTGCAGGGAAGTGTACTGGACCTCCACAGGTTTTGTTGTTATGCAGCCATGTTTGTGCCATGTGTGTGAAGAGCTGCAGAGCTGCAGTCCAGCTTTGAGATCCTACCTGCTGCTGTGTGCTTAGAGCAAGGTAGTGAACTCTCTGGTGAAGGAAGGAGCCTGCTGAAGGAAGCATCTTCGAAGGAACCAGCTGGCAGAAAGCATGAGTAAGCTTAGCCCCGGGGGAGAAGATGGCAGAGGATCAGGCTCAAGAAACATTCACTCTCCCTTTTGAGAAACTTAATGGGCACAACTGGGGGGACTGGCCCCAAAGAGTGAAATATTGGCTTATAGCCAAAGCATTTTGGGACTGTATGCAGAATGAGCCCATTCCGGCAGCTGCTGGGGCAGCTGCTGTGTGATGGCCTGGGATTCCGATTCAGAGGCTGAACCAGAGGAATCCCAGCCTGCACAGGAGTCCCCGCCTCCAGGGCCGGCTGAACTGGGGCAAGGCCTAGATTCTGAGGAGCCTGCACCTGTGTCAGATCCTCAGGAGCAGGCACCAGGTGAAACCATTCTGGCCCCAGAGGTGCTTGAGGACTCAGTGTCTACAGATGAGCCTCCTCCGGGGCCCAGTAACCCTTCCGCCTCTCCTGAACTGCAGAGGCTTAGGGCAGAGAGGCGAAGGGAACTGGTTGCTCCCAGGAGGAGTGCTCGCCTTAAGGCCAGGGGAGGCGGGGCTCCTGGTGGCCGGGACCGCCCCTGGCCTTAGAAGAAGATAAAGGTCAGTCAGCCCGGTCCCAGGTTGCGGAAGCAACATCGTTGTTGGCTTCAGACCTTCCAGCATTCCTGTTCCCTGCCCGGCCTCCTGCTTCTGACCTTCCAGCATTCCTGTTCCCTGCCCGGCCTCCTGCTTCTGACCTTCCAGCATTCCTGTTCCCGCCCGGCTCCCAGCTTCAGACCTTCCAGTGTTCCTGTTCCCTGCCCGGCCTCCTGCACCTGACCTTCCAGCGTTCCTGTTCCCTGCCCGGCCTCCTGCTTCTGACCTTCCAGCGTTCCTGTTCCCCGCCCGGCTCCCTGTTTTGGACCTCGCCTCTTGTCTTGTGAACTCGGACTACGGTAACGGTACATTCCCCCCGGGACCAGAACATGCTGCTGCAATTTCCAGAGCTGCTGCTGCAGTAAGTAGGGACCAGAGGACAATGGCTCATATAGTGCTTGCCCTAGACTCTTCCCAATTGCCTCATGTTGATGGACTAACAATGTCCAAAGCTGTGTGGGACACCCTGGAATGCGTGCACCTATGCACAACAGCAGGAGCCAAAATCCACATGACACAGTCTTTTTGAGATGAAACTGGCTCTGGGGGGGCTGTCTGTGAGAGACCACATCACACAGATGCTGGCTACTTTTAATAGGCTCTGGCAGCTGAATGTACCTTTCTCTGAAGAGCTTAAGGTCTACATTCTGCTGAGCTCATTGGACAGGAGCTATGAGAATTTAGTTCTGACCCTGAAAGCTATGCCGACTGCGCAGCAGGATCTGGACTTTATTGCAGGGAGGCTTTGCGATGAAGAGCAACACAGGCAGAAAGCTGGAGGGTGAGCTGGCCCAGGCTGTGCTGCACCCAAGAGTGGGGGTGCAGGGAGAAGTGCAGAAACAGTGAAAGCCTTTTCCTCCAGGCGTTGTTTCAGATGTGGGTCTCTTTCGCACCTTGTGAAAGACTGTCCAGTGGAGGCCCCGGAAGGCTTCAAGGCCATCTCCAGTAGCAATCAGATAACGGAAGCTGTGAAGCATGGGAAGCCTCGCAAAAGTTCCAAAGGAGCTGGCAGAGACACGTCTTCACAGCATCATCTGGCGGCTTCCATGGCAACAGAGACCAGAGCAGCGTGCTGAGCTGGGTGATTGACAGTGGAGCTTCACATCACCTGGTGCCATCTGGTGGTTTGCTGCAGAACTGCAAGGCTGTGAAAACTGGACACACTGTTTCTCTTGCAGATGGATCCAAACGTGAACTAATCATGTCTGACTCACTGTATTGTTCTTTCTTACAGGAGGAGATTCAAGCTTACGTCGTTCCAGAGATGACTTGGTGTCTGTTATCTTTTTCTGCTCTTGTTGCTGACGGTTTCAGAGTGTGTTTTGAAAATAACATATGTTCAATTTCCAGGGGTGGGCTTCAACTGGTCATTGTTGAATACAAAGACAGGTTGTTTGTGCTAAAAACATCTGCTGCAGGTAAAAGTCCCAATGAGTCAGCACAAGCACAGAGTGCCAACGTCCCCATCCATGGTGGGTGTCAGCATCTTTGGCACAGAAGATTAGCACACGTGAACTGGGGTTACGTGAAGAAGATCCCTGGGTGCACTGAGGGGTGCAAAATGAAGGCATGTGACAAAAACCTAGATTGCAGGGCCTGTAAAAAAGCCAAGGTAAAAATGTGCTCTTATCCTAGGTCTGATAGGGTAACCAGCAAACCTTTTGAGCTAGTCCATGCAGACCTGTGTGGCCCTATGCTAGTAGCCAGTCTGGGCAGAGCCAAGTTCGTTCTTTCACTAGTGGATGGTTTTTTCTGAAATGCCTGGGTTTTCATACCGAAGCACCGAAGAAACTTCAGCTCGGGTGAAAGACTGGGTAACTGCAGTTAAGTTACAGCTCTCACTGCGTGTTAAGATCTTTCAATCAGATCACGGTGGAGAGTTCACCACGTCTTACACCAGAAAGAGATACGTCACAGGTTGACTGCTCCAAATTCTCCCCTGGAGAACGGAATTGCAGAACGCCGGAACAGAACGCTGCAGGAGGCAGTTGAGGCACAGCTTTTTGGTGCAGGTTTGCCTCAGCGGTTTTGGGGGGAAGAGTGGAAATCTGTGTCATTCACTCTTAACTGCTCTTATTGTTCTGTTGTAGGGGACACACGCTATTTTCTGCTGCACGGCAAGAAGCCCAAGGTGCATTTCTTCCATGTATTTGGCTGTGAGACTTGGGTCCTTGTGCCAAAGGCCAAGCACAGAAAAGGTGAACCTAGGTCCCGAAGGATGATCTTCTGTGGGTATGAGCCAGGAACCAACGGGTGGAGATTTGCCTATCCAGAAGGCAATCAGTCCAGGGTTCTAGTCAGCAGGAGTGCTGAGTTCTGTGAGCAGAGTGGGTGGAAACGCATACATGGGAATCCTGATGTTCTTTCAGAGAGGCTGCTTGCCTCTGCTGATGAGGGAGAGCTGGAAATTGATCTTGCTGCTGAGGCACAGAGTCCAGACCCAGAGCAGGAACAGCCAAGTGCATCTTCTAAAGTTGTCAAGTTAGAGCAAAAGAGTGCCCCTTCCTCACCCACATGTCCAGTTGAGAAGTCCAGGAGGCACAGAAAGTCAGAAGGGGAGTTCTCTGAAGCCAAGGACACTCTAGCTGTCCCTAGTGGGTTAGAGGGGGTTCAACTCGCGCCACTATGGGTAAACCATCCAACAGGTTTGAGGTGACTAGTGTGTAGGTTGGTGTAGCTCAGTGTGAACCTGAGAGTTTTGAGGAAGTTCAGAAATTCCCTGAAGCAGAAGCCAGGAAATGGCAAGAGGCAATGCAGAAGGAGATGAACTCAATGGAGTCTCTAGGTGTGTTCTCCATCACGACGCTGCCAGCAGGTAAGCAGTCCGTGAGCAGCCATTGGGTTTACCATCTTAAACCCACAGCAACTGGAGAACCACAGTATAAGGCTAGGTTGGTAGCCAGAGGGTTCACACAGCGGAAGGGGCTGCATTACACTGAGGTGTATGCTCCTACTTCCCGGAGTGAAACTCTGTGCATGCTCTTAGCCATTGCTGCACAGAGAGGTAATCAAGTGCATCACTTTGATGTGGATGTAACCCACTTGAACTCAGACCTAAAAGAGCATCTGTACATGCTTCCTCCTCCAGGGTTTGACGGCAATAGGCCAGATGCAGTGTGAAAGCTGAAGCAATTGGCCAGGAACTGCAACTTGTGTCTGAATGAAGCCTTAGAGATTTTAGGTTTGAAGAGGAGTCTTGCTGACAGCTGCCTGTACCTGAAAGGGTCAGGAGAGTCACAAGAACTGGTCTTGATCTTTGTGGACGATATATTTTATGTGGCAAGGACAGAGAAGCAGGTTCAAGGCTTTGCCACAAGGCTTGGAAAAAGGTTCCAACTCAAGAACCTAGGTTCAGTCAAAGTTTACCTAGGAATCCAGATGGAGAGGTCTGAAGACGGAAGCATCTTGCTCAGTCAAAAAGGTAAGATTGAGCAGTTCCTTGAGAAGTTCAGAATGTCTGAATGTGCACGGGTCAGAACACTCATGGAGACAAGCTACGTGAAAGACAGTCAGCAAGTAGAACGCGCTGAGTTTGAAAATGCTGAAATCTTTCAGTCAGCTCTGGGTAATCTGTTGTATCTGTCCCAGCAGACATACATAGCATAACATAAAAAATACCGGACAGGGGCTACCCAATCTCCCCTGTAGCTGGGATTCAGAAACATTAATGCCCCTGGCTGTTGAGTCTGAGCACAGCCATTTTGCCTGCTAACCCTCTCCTCCATGAATCTGTCCAATCCCCTTTTAAAGCCAACTAAGTTGGTGACCTTCACGGCCTCCGATGTTATACTTGTTAACGAAGAAATCCGAGCGCTCCCTTGAACAAAAAAACAAGGACACCAGCCAGGAATACCAGAGCAAAACAGCAGCCAGTAGGCTTGGTCTTTATTGAAGACTGTCATGACAGGACTCCCACCTGCCACCAGGAGGAACAAGATGGAAGCCCAGAACAAAAGAAGACCCCAACTTTTATTAGTTACTAATCCCCCAAGCTACACCCCTAGACCTACATCACAACTACATCATGATTACATCATTGACACATCACAAAAAGGAGGGGTTGCGGGAGGGGTTGTGGTGGTAACCTGAGTATCTTGTCACCTGGGTGGTTCCTCCTTTCCCCCTCCCCATGAGTCATTTCCAGAGGATAAAGGGGAGTTGGCAGTTTCCTGCCCCCCCCGGTGGGAAGAGCTGATCATTGTCCTTTGTTCCAGTCCATGCTGAATTCACTCCCATATGCAAGTTCTTTGTGACCTTCATGGCCTTCTGTCTAGGACCATCAGGGTTGGCATAGCAACTGGGCAGGGCTCCTGTGGATGTGCTGGTATGCTCAAGAGATTATGGCTGCCCTGTATCAAATCTTCCCAATTTTGTAGTCCTTCCTTCATGGAATAAAATAAGAGTGGAACGGTGCGGATCCGATGTATGGTTGATTTTCTATGAATTTATAACAGAAGTGTAGAGTATGTTGTGTGTGTGTGTGTATGTGTCAGAGTTTGTAGAAACTGAATGATGGGGAGGGAGGTTTCCTGCAACATACTGTTGGGGGAGTGGTGCAGGAAAAACAACTTACTCCTTAACTTAAAGAAAACAAAAGATATTATTGTGGTCTTTAGGAAATATAAATTGAATATTCAGCCACTGATTATTGAGGGGAAGTGTGTGGAACAGGTCTCAGTGTTTCAATTTCTGGGAATGAAGTTGAGAGATGACCTAACCTGGGCAGAAAACAGCAAAGACCTGATGAAGAGAGCGCAGCAGAGGTTATATTTTCTGAGAATCCTCCAGGAAAACAATCTCTCAAAGGACCTGTTGATGGCATTTTACCATTGCACTGTTGAGAGTGTATTAACTTATGGTCTATGTGTGTGGTTTGGGAGCTGCACGGTCAGGGGAAAAACAATACTGTTCAGCATTGTAAAGACTGCGGAGAGAATAATTGGGTACACTCTTCCCATTTTGGATCAAATCTACGCTTCCAGGTGCCATAAGAAAGCTGAAGAGATAGCGTAGGATAGTGCGCACCCCGGAAATGATCTCTTTCAGCTTCTGCCTTCTGGAAGAAGGTCCAGGGTTATAAAGGCCTGGACTAGCCGCCTGAGAAACAGTTTCTATCCAAATGCAATTTTGGTTTTAAACGCAGGGTAAGGAGTCTCTATGGGAGTATATTGTATTTAAAAATGAGGCATCAGAGTTTTTAGGGGGCTAACCAGGTTGGGATAGCTGGGATAGCAGGCTTGTTGGTTTTTGAAAGTCTTAAGTAGATTATTTCAGTTTTGTTGTTCTGTATGAGACAATGACAATAAAGATTATCGTATCGCATTGTATCATATTGTATCGTATCGTAATATAAGCCTCACCCCCCCCCCAATTCTGAATGTGAAAAGTTAAAGTGTGGCTTATATTTGTGACCTTATGCTATGCAGCCACGAGCGCTGGGCAAACAGCGCCAGGAGCATGGCAAAATGGCGCCCGCCCCGTGCGTACTCCCCCGTCCGGAAAGGGAGAGAGCGAGGAAAGGGAAAGGCTGGTGGCAACCCAGCCCGGCTCACCCCCCCCCCCCCGCGCACCCAGTATGCAGCCAGGAACAGCGAGGAAAGGAGCAGCTAATATTCAGGTATTTTTTCTTTTTTTTCTCCCCACCCCCTCCAATTTTCAAGGTGCGGCTTATATTCAGGTGCGGCTTATATTCGGGTCAATACGGTTTGTTTTGTTTGTGGTGATGTAATTTCTCTCCACCCCAAAAACATTACGAGTCCTCTAGTATCCCCACGGACATTTTGAAGGAGACAGAGGCCGACGTGTAGGAGAATCGCTTTATTAATTTCTTGACACAGAGGAGAGCAAATCTGGCTCACGAGCCATCTCAAAATCTGTGACGGCTGGGCAGGCAGGTGGACTTGGGCAACTGTGGAAGACAAGGACCCACAACTTGGTCCCGTTCTCCAAAGCGCTGAAATTGCCGGAGCCCATTCCTACAGCGGGGTTTTGCAGATGTAGTAATTCTCAGTATTGCAGTTATTTTCATACCAGTCCATCAAGTCTAGAAAGACGAGGAAGAAGAAACATCAGTTGGAGGAAGCAGTGTTTCTGAATAACAGCTGCTGGAAGCCAGAGGAAGAGAGAGGACTCAGAGTCCTACTTGTGGGTTTGCAATTGCTCTAGGAAGCATTTTTTTAAAGGGAGCCTAGTATCACTCATGCTATCCAGTTTCATCCAGTATAGGGCTGGAGCTACATGCACACTGGTTTGTAAGGAGAAGGGCCTTCTCGGTGGTGGCGCCTGCCCTGTGGAACGTCCTCCCATCAGATGTCAAGGAAATAAACAACTATCTGACATTTAGAAGACATCTGAAGGCAGCCCTGTTTAGGGAAGTTTTTAATGACTGATGTTTTAATGCAGGCTTCCTCAACCTCGCCCCTCCAGATGTTTTGGACTACAATTCCCAACATCCCTCACCACTGGTCCTGCTAGCTAGGGATCATGGGAGTTGTAGGTCAAAAACAACTGGAGGGCTGAGGTTGAGGGAGACTGTTTTAATGTATTTTTAATCTTTTGTTGGCAGCCGCCCAGAGTGGCTGGGAAAACCCAGCCAGATGAGCAGGATATAAATAATAAATTATGATTATGATTATTAGCCCTGTTTCAGCTCTTAAAAAGGGGGCGGGTGTAGCTTTGGAGACAAACAACAGTGCTTTCAGGAAGGAGTTCTGACGGGAGGAGATTCCTATATCCCCAGATTTCTGCACCGTACAATAATTGTGGCAATATCTTCTTTTGAAATACCTCAACTGTGGGGGCTACTAAGCTCTCCCCGTCCTGAACTCTGGAAAACCGTAATAAACAGTGGATAGAGTATGAGGATTTCAGTTTAACTGCAAGTAAGTGTGACTTCCAGGACAGTTTTGAATTAAAACCCAAGCTCAGGTACTTATAATAGCATTGTTGTTCAATAGGTTTACAGTGGCACCTCCGGTTCGGAACTTAATTCGTTCTGGAGGTCCATTCTTATCCTGAAACTGTTCTTAACTTGAGGTGCCATTAGCGAAAGCGCACCTCCCGCTGCGTGAAGGCCTCCAGTGCGCGGTTTCCGCTTGCACTCTGTGGCAAAGTTTGCATCCGGGAGCAACTTCTTCCGGGTTAGCGCAGCTCGTAATCCGACGCGTGCGCAACCAGAAGCGTTCATATCTAGAGGTATCTGTGAGGTTTTCTCCTCTTCCCCAAAATCACCACTTTAGGTTTAGAATGATTGACTGTCAACTGCTCTTCAACTTCCCCAAAAGTCTCCACATCCCAATTAAGGTAGCAGAAATCAAAACAGTACCATCGGCATACAAAAGAACTGTGAGTTTGACATCCTCAACAGAAACAGGAAAATATTCTAGACCTCTTAGGTCTTGAACAATATCATTTATATCAAAATTGGGTGGAAAGGGCGCTAGGAGACATCGCTGTCGGACTCCCCTGTCCTTGTGGATTTGACTAAATAGGCCATTGGAATGACCCAACCGCATCTTCTTATGTTCACATGTACTGAACTTTTCCTCCATAGGGTCGCTGCTTCTATGCTAGTAACTAAGAACCTTTCACTTATCTTTAAGGAAACTTTAATCTTTGTTTCATACAAACCTCCTGGTGTCCCTTCCAGTGGTGTCCAAACTTTTTTCAAAGAGGGCCAGATTTGATGAAGTGAAGGGCCGTGAGGGCCGACCAAAGGGCCAACCAAAGTTACTGACTTTTTTTTCAGGATTTTACCCCAAAGTTTTTTTAAGGATTGATGTTGTTGAGTTTTCTTAGGGTTGAAATTCTTGAGCATTTTTTAGGATGGAAGTTGCTGATTATTTTAAGATTTTACACCAGGAAACAAACCACCACAGCGGCCGGATTAAACTGAGCAGTGGGCTGAATTAGGCCCCCAAAGCGGACTTTGGACATGCCTGTGAGTTGTTCTAGAGGAGAGAGAAAACATCTGGGAAACCCTGGTTGCCATATATCTGGGAAACCCAGGACATGTCCTCTTTCTGGGGGGACACATGCCCATCCGGGCAAATGTTTCCATTTTTTTTTTTAAAAAATATTTATTACTTTTAAAACTTACAAGAGAAAAAGAAAAGAAAAAAGACGAGAAGAAAAAACAAAAGAAAGAAAAAAGACAATACAATACAATATATAAAAAATACAAAACACAACCTTAACACACAAAACAAAACAAAACAAAACAACTTCTGGAATGGATTAAGTTCATAAACCGAGGTACCACTGTAATATATTTATATGCCACTCATCTGACTGGGTTGCTCCCGCCATTCTGGGTGGCTTCCAACAAATTAAACCCATTAAGCACAATCTCTACAACTTGTGAAACCCCCCTCCTCACCTGGACCACGCATCTCGACACAGTGTTCGTCATTTCTGCGGATGGGTTGTCCAGGTCCCCAAGACAAGTAGCCGACCGCGGCATTATCAGTCCATCTCCACCGTACAATCTGTAAAGGTAAAGGGACCCCTGACCATTAGGTTCAGTCATGGCTGACTCTGGGGTTGCGGCGCTCATCTCACTTTACTGGCCAAGGGAGCCGGCGTACGGCTTCTGGATCATGTGGCCAGCATGACTAAGCCGCTTGTGGTGAACCAGAGCAGCACACAGAAATGCCGTTTACCTTCCCGCCAGAGCGGTACCTATTGATCTACTTGCACTTTGACATGCTTTTGAACTGCTAGGTTGGCAGGAGCAGGGACCGAGCAACGGGAGCTCAGCCCGTCACGGGGATTCGAACCGCTGACCTTCTGATTGGCAAGTCCTAGGCTCTGTGGTTTAACCCACAGCACCACAGCAAAAAGAGTTGGGGTCTTGACTGAGGAAGGGATGTCCCAACGTGAGGTCAGTCTCCCTTCTGCAGTAAGCGGCTCATGAAAATATAGTGTCTGGTTTTCAGCTGGAGGGATGGGAACAAATCCCAAGGAAGATGAGGCAGCTGGACCTCTCAGACTTGTAGTGGATGGGGGAGATCTAGGAAGGATCAGCTGTTCCCCATCACCCTTCCTACGCCCCTGCCCAAACCCTTCAGCTCTTCTCCCCAGTGTGATTTTACAGCAAGGCTGTCAATGAATTGATTTTCATCTGGTGGGATCAAATCCCAAGGAAGATGAGGCGGTTGGACCTCTCAGATTTGTACTGCTTGGGGGAGATCTAGCCGGGATCAACTGTTCTCCATCACCTAGCACAAGAAATGCACCCCGATCCTCGCTTACAGAGATGGGAATATCTGCCCTTCCCTTCCCTGCAGGGAGCTCTCATCTTCTGGACTGCTCCTCTGTGCCCTTGCTGGCTGCTGTTCCTACTGAGAGGCCAATGAAAAAGAGAGTTTGCCCCCTTTACTTACCCTCCCACGGCTTTTCCTTCTGTACAGTCCAATCCAAATGGGCCGATCGACCTCATATGCCCCTGTTATCGCAGAAGCTATACTTCTGTGCTCTTCCTCGCTAAGGATGGAGGCCAGGTGGGTTTTTCGCCCATATGTTTGGCAATCCGCCTGGGAGAGAAAAAGAATAAGGGATTTTACCCTGGAGGTGAGGGAAAGCTGCCTGGTTGCATCGAGCACCTCCTGTAAGATTTCCCATGCAGGATTGTGCAAGGACCACAGCACAGCTATAAGCTTTTTGTGTAGATCACCGTGACCTCATAACCATGGATGGATCTGCAGTACCAGGTGCCAGGGATATACAAAGCAGTGTGATCAATACAGTGATTGGTTCTGCTTCTCTCAAAGATGGCACCCCAATTTCTCATTTTTCCAACGTTAAGTTTAGCCCCACCAGATTTCCACATCACTTTGCGATTGATTGGTTTATTAAAAACGAATTCCTCATGGAAATTCATTGATGAGACTTCCCACTTAGATGCACATTTTTGCAAGCAATTTCCCCTAACATGATTCAAGTTTGCACATTTTGTCTCGCTAATATCTTCTCTGTGTACTGTGCAGCCACCTATGTGGACGTCATTTGGATGAAGAACTTCATGCATTGGCAACTTCAAGGCTGGATTGCTGCAATGTGCTCTATGTGGGGCTACCCTTGCGCTTGGTCCAGAGGAATATCTATGGAGGAAGCATATAATCCTGTCCACACACATGTCTATCCTCATTCAGGCAGGAGTTGAAGAAATAAAGATGGATTTGATGTGCTTGCCTTTCTGCAGCATCCATGGCACACAGTAGGATCCATTCAGTGGGCTTCTGATTTTGCTGCACTCGTTAAAGCACACTTAAGACAGTCATGGCTGCCTGCAGAGAACCCTGGGAAATGTAGTTTGTTAAGAGTGCTGATGTCACGGAGCTCCAATTCCCAACATCCTTATCAAACCACAGTTCCCAGGATTATCTAGAATTGTCAATATGATAAAGGAGTGTTTTAAATGTGGTGCGGATGTGAGCCTAATCTTCCAATTCAGAAGGAAAATAATCAACTGGTTTCTACTCTTCATTGAGAAACCAGTTTTATATATTCCTTTTGTTATGTACTGAGTTGAATAGGATTCAGAATGCAGCAGTCTGATTGGTTCTAGAACAATAGGATTCAGAATGCAGCAGTCTGATTGGTCCTAGAACAACAGGATCCCGATTGCTGCAGTCTGATTGGTCCTAGAACAATAGGATCCAGAATGCAGCAGTCTGACTGGTTCTAGAACAATAGGATTCAGAATGCAGCAGTCTGACTGGTTCTAGAACAATAGGATCCAGAATGCAGCAGTCTGATTGGTCCTAGAACAATAGGATCCAGAATGCAGCAGTCTGATTGGTCCTAGAACAATAGGATTCAGAATGCAGCAGTCTGATTGGTCCTAGAACAATAGGATCCAGGATGCAGCAGTCTGATTGATCCACAGGAGCCACCCAATCCAGCTCCAGGTGGAAGTGAATCCGCAACCTGATTGCCCTACAGGAGAATCTCAGAATTAGCCAATCATGTGGGGCCCATTGTGTAAATAATGTACCTAAAGCAGACATTTCGGGGGAACTCCCATTCCTCACTACTATGAGCCAAATAAAGAGCATGAAATCCACACTCAACTCTGAGTATCTTTCACCTTTATAGCAGCAGCAGCATCTTCCTTTCATTATTTTTTTAACCTGCCATGTGACATATGCAGGGATAACTTTGTAGTCCAAGACTATGCTTCATTTGCTGTGAGTTGCTTGAAAGTGAGGAGAGGAAGGGTGTGTGTGTGTTTGACATTTGACCAGAAACAGGGTGTCTGGAGGAATTTGCTACACAGGGCTTCCAAGAATCTCTCCTTACCTCTGCATCATGCCAATTCCGTGCAGTTTGCCTATATATATAGCAATCCCTCTGAAAGTTGATCCAGTCCTGGGGGCAGCTAAGTGCTTCCGTGCCTATCAGAGGAGAGGGAACACAATGTCAAGGTTGTGGAGGACGTGGCTGGGTCAGAATCCGGACTATTCACAGGAAGTGGAGAGGGGCCTCACCCAGGACCTAGGGGTGAGACCTGAATGGCTGTGTGGCCAGCAGAATCTCAAGGATACTGAGGACCTGTGGGAAGGGGGATCTAATATCTGCTGTGATTGAGAAGCCAGGATTTGAGCAAAATGGCACTTAGGGAAGAAGATGCAGGAGCGAGGTTGATACAGCACCCACGGGAGGTAAGCTGGGTGAGGGGGAAGATAAAAGCGCTTTCCCCATATTGTCCAGAAATGAAAATAAAGAGGGCATATAATTTCTCTCTATTCCTACCCCCTCTGAAATTCAGTTAAGGATCTCTCCAAACAAATAGACAATAGGTTAAAGACAAGTTTGGTTCCTCCTTTGATGAACTAGGAAGAAATTTTACAACTTAAGTCCTATGAGCTTAGGACAATAAAGCTTACATCAGTATGTTACATTGGTCACAAAAACATATAATGCCCCCGTTTCATCCTCCGATTGATGTTTCAAATCTGTATTACTAGGATTTGCCTTTTCTCCTAAGGATTGCTATCTGCTTGGCTTCTCCCAGTCCAGGTTTGAGGAGCCCAGTTGGGATGTACCTTGCAGAAAGGAGCAGGCAATCAGGAAGCCCCAAATGGAGAGGTGGAAGAAAGTGATGCGTCCCATTGGCACCTGAGGAGAGAGAAGAAAAGAAGAAGAGACTCCTGAGATCTGTGAAATGGGATCGTGCATTTTATAGAATCCTCTAGATCTGTCATCTGTTGATAGAAAGGTTACGGGTGGCAGGCCAAAAGAAGAAGACACCTAATGGAGTTAATGGACAACAGGTCTTTAGCAGACAAAAGGCAGTCCTTGTTTGCACAACTCGTCATGAAAACCCTCTACTTCAAGATATAAGGAAGGCTACTGGCACTGTGGGTTAAGCCACAGAGCCTAGGACTTGCTGATCAGAAGGTTGGCGGTTCAAATCCCCGCGACGTGGTGAGCTCCCGTTGCTCGGTCCCTGCTCACGCCAACCTAGCAGTTCAAAAGCAAGTCACTGTGCAAGTAGATAAATAGGTGGGAAGGAAACTGCATTTCAGTGCGCAGCTCTGGTTCGCCAGAAGCGGTTAGTCATGCTGGCCACATGACCCGGAAACTGTACGCTGGCTCCCTCGGCCAATAAAGCGAGATGAGCGCCGCAACCCCTGAGTTGGCCACGACAGGACCTAATGGTCAGCGGTCACTTTACCTTTACTTACTAACTGAGGAGCAGATCCCCAGCTGTGAGAGATGGGATGGCAGCTGTTGGGAAGACCACCTGCTTATTATTAAGGCATGGAGAAAGTGGACAGGGACAGGTTTTTTCTCATCACACTGGAAGTTGTGGGCATTAAATGGATCTGAATGTTGGAAGAGTCAGGACAGGGAAAAGAAAGAACTTTCTCATGCAGTTCATCATTAAACTATGGAATTCGCTCCTCCAATAGGATTAGACAAATTCACAGAGGCCAAGGCTTTTGAGGGCTATTTACTCTGATGTTCTACCTCCCCTGTCTAACGCCACAGTATGGCATTGAATACCGGTTGCCAGAAACAGCAGGAGGGAATGTGCTGAATAAATTCAGTTTAGGATTTTATTTTATTTTCAATTTTTTTTATTAATTTTCCAAAAATTTAAATTCAATAAACAAACACACACACATCCTATTTATAATTAAACCAATCTTTGTAACATTATTAAGTGGCTTCCTCAGATCCCCTTGGCTGAATTTCATTATATATCATTATAACAGATTTCCAAAATCAATTTTCTCAAAAAATTAACTTGATCACTTAACATCTTCCACTCTTTCTAATTTAGCTTTAAACATCTTGAATCCTATCCTTATATATTTAAATCCTAAGCCCATCTAATATTTGCAAGCTTTTCCAATTAAGTTATCTTAACATATTTAGCTAAACAGTTTTTAAATTTCATCCATTCTCTGTTGGAATGAAGCTATGTGGTTTTAGCAGAAAAGTTATAAAGGTTTAGGAAAAAACAGACTGTTAATTGGTGAAAGGAGGGAAAGTTAAGTTATATTATATTAAGATAAATTACAGGACAAAAATTGGAAAAGATGGAAAGGATTTGCTGAAATAGCTAACCGAACTAGAATACAAAAAAGGGAGGTGTGAGGAGGTCAAGGAAACAAGCAAATGAAAGATAGGTTATGGGAAGGCTTGATGTGTTTTTTACTTGTTTCTATTTTTCTGCTTTTTTCTGTTTCTTTTCCCCCTTTTTTCTTATTGTGATGTGTTTTTGTTCAATACGGTGTTTTTCTTTTTTCTTTTTGTAACTTTTAAAACTTTAATAAATATTATTTTCAAAAATAATAATAATAAACCATCCATTCTCAGTTTAGAATTTATTGCACTCCACTACGCTTGCTTAGAAAGGGACTGTCTACAACAACCCACTGTTGGAGTATGTATTAAGGAAAATGCTTCTTTGAAACATGTGTTTACATCATGGCAACACTCACACATTTTTGGAGAAAAACACTAAGAGGTATAAATACTACTTGGGGTGAGGGAAATAACATTATCAGATGATGATATTATTTTAAACTATATGCCAACTATATGGGGTTTGACAAAGGGTCACCACAAATGGATTCTCCATGCTCTTATTTCTGCTAAAGGCTGATTTTAATTCCTTGAAAAGATAATACCATGCCCCCCTTTGATCAATGGATAGAAGATATGACAGTTCTAGCAACATATGAATGGATTGTTTTTAGCTGCGGATTTTGTATGGATAAATACAACCATATGTGAAATCCATTAATAAAGCATATAATGTCTTGATAATAATTTTACATTTATTGGATTAATTGTATTCCTTATATACATATATACTCTATTGTATTGTTTATGGTTATTTTATCTCCTCCCCCCTTTCACATTATTCACGTTTCCTTTCTTTTCTATTATTTTTCCACTGAACGCTTATAATAGAATATAAATATTAAAAATTGTATACATTTATTCTCATTATCATATCACATTCTCCCCTGCTCTGAGATTGAAAATATTCAGTTAATAGAAGGTTAGAAAGGAATAAAAAAGGAAAAAATGATGATGATATAAAGTAAATTATGAAGAATTACAGACAAACAACAAGCCAAGGCATCACATTCATACCCTGCTGAGGGGCTTTCCAAAGGCAACTAGGGGGCTGTTTCTGGCTATTTCTATGAGCGTTACTCACCTTGTGGCCTATTAGACTTTCTTTGTTTGGCAAGTCTGGAGAGATGTGAAGCTGGTCTCTTCTGCAACTGCTATTATACAGTCCTGAAGCTTCCTTAGGCGAACTGGTGGGAGTGGTGTGTGCATGTGGCCCCGTCATCAGGAAGAACACCTTATTGATTCAAAATTACAGCCGGTTATTTGTTTATTGAGTATGTCACTGAACTGCAGAAGGGGCAATAAAATTCTTATGATTGCTTCTGTTGGTCCTATGCCCTGATGAAGGAGCTGCCAAATTGTTTGCCATTTACTCTATTTGCTTTTGTGTATTTTTTTTTCAATTGTGTGCACTGTTAGAAAAAGGTAGCTCCTTTCCTCATCGTTTTATTTTGCTGCTTCTTGCTCTGGGACTGAATGTATTCAGTGAAAACACACGCAAACACACACACAAACACATGTATGGATGTATACTGCCCTTCGTTCACAGATCTCAGGTGGTAACAACAACAAATGATGATATAAAAAGCACAAAATACATAGTAAAAATAAGAACCAAAACAAACCATTAAACGCCCCCCTCTCCGCCAGAATACATTTAAAAGGCCCAGGAGCGCAGATTAGACTGCTACTTGGCCCATGAAGATTTGGCAATCCATACTTCTGGGTGGTTAGTGAAGTTCCACAGCTGAGGCACCACAACCGAAAAGGCCCTGCCCTGGGTCACCACATAGTGAGCTAGGTTTGCTGGTGGGACAATAACACCCCTACTGGGCAGGCTGATATGGCAGGAGATGCAATTAGCTGCCATAGCCATTACATTCAGGGCCGTCTTAACCATAGAT
The DNA here is from genome assembly GCF_964234715.1 of Podarcis melisellensis. NCBI lineage: Eukaryota > Metazoa > Chordata > Lepidosauria > Squamata > Lacertidae > Podarcis > Podarcis melisellensis. Next base: position 72,357,103 of record NC_138542.1, read on the forward strand.
ACCAGGGGTGCAGGGCACCCGGGCGCCGGGCTTTCAGGGGTGCCAGGCCAAGAGTCTGGGGCCCGAGAATTGAGTCTGGGGAAGGGCCCAAGTGTCGGTCGGAGCGTCGCGCAGGCTCTTTTGCTGCTCTGTACGAATTTGGGGGCGACCGAGCCAGAGAGACTCTGAGGCCGCTGGCCAGCTATGTCCTCCTGCATACCTGGGCTGGGCAACTTGGGGGTTGGACCATTGCACCTCGGTGCTGCATATGCTTAAGACAGCCCTGATTACATTATGGCCTGCATTCTATGTACGTAACTGATATCAAGGCTTCTTATAAATGACACACGGCCCATCTGTCTCTCAGCACAAAACCCACGTTAATTTTCAGCACTGCGTTGCGCAAAACGAGGAGCCAGTTTGAAGAATTGCGAAATTGCAAAATAAAAACACAACAAGATACATTTCTCTAGCACAAGTGAGGGGCTACTTATATTTCCGCAAGTGATGTCACCTTCAGCGTCTCACTCCTACGAGAATGGATGGAAATATCTATTGCATAAATATGTGGCAATTACAAATTTATTTATTTCTAAATATATATATAAAAGTAGGCATCACATTATGAAGAATTGTCCCCCCCCCCTCTAATTTCCGTCTACAGACAACAAGGACATAGGGACATCACCTTCATCATCTGCTGAGGGGCTTTCTAAAGGTATCTGTGTGGGTGCTGGCCCTTCCTATGCAAGTTATTCACCTGGTGGCCCATTAGGCTGTATTGTCCAGAGAGAGGGGAAGGCTTGTCTAAAGGATATGATATCGTCCTGAATCTTTCAAAAATGAGCAGGCAGGGAGCCATGAGTGCATGTGGCCCCGTCATCAGGAAGAACTACTGAACCCAAAAGCACATCTCGGCCATTTGGGAGTTCCATGGCTGAGCAGTGATCCATAAGGAATCACAGCGGTAGAACGATCAGGAAACTCTCTCCTTCAGTACAACAGCAGGAGATTATTGAGTCGAGTAGCACATCACAGCAAACGTGGCGCCACTGCTCCAATCATCCTTGACCATTGGTCTTGCTGGTTGGGACTGATGGGAGTTTGTAGCCCACCAACATGCAGAGGGCACCACCTTGGCTTGGTGTGATGAAAAGTGGTCTTCCCAGGAGAGGGGCTCTGCTGTTCTGCTAGGGAATTCAGAACCCTGGACAGCTCTGTGAAAGGATTTCCAGAATATTAGCCTTGTTTCGCCATCCTATGCTTCTTCAATAGTACAGGCCCATATGTGATATTGCAGGATAGTGGATCTTAGAGCAACCACTACATCTATGGACCTTATGCATGAACTGACTAGAGAATGAACTCACCCACTGGATCTTCTGCTTTTTTGTTGAACTTTATGAAACTTCTGTTGAACTCTACAATTTGATACAGTGAATAGTACACCTTATTTATTCAAAATTACAGCCGGTTATTTGTTTATTGTGTATGCCACTGAACTGCAGAAGGGGCAATAAATTTCTTATGATTGTCCTGAAGCTTCCTTAGGCGAACTGGTGGGAGTGGTGTGTGCATGTGGCCCCGTCATCAGGAAGAACACCTTATTGATTCAAAATTACAGCCGGTTATTTGTTTATTGAGTATGTCACTGAACTGCAGAAGGGGCAATAAAATTCTTATGATTGCTTCTGTTGGTCCTATGCCCTGATGAAGGAGATGCCAAACTGTTTGCCATTTACTGTATTTGCTTTTGTGAATTTTTTTCCAATTGTGTGCACTGTTAGAAAAAGGTAGCTCCTTTCCTCATCGTTTTATTTTGCTGCTTCTTGCTCTGGGACTGAATGTATTCAGTGAAAACACACGCAAACACACACACAAACACACACACACACACACACATGTATGGATGTATACTGCCCTTCGTTCACAGATCTCAGGTGGTAACAACAACAAATGATGATATAAAAAGCACAAAATACATAGTAAAAATAAGAACAAAAACGATAATGGACAATGAATAAAAACTAATTAAGAAACCAAACAGTTCGAAAATAAAAGAAAATATTAAAGCCCTAAAAGCTCAGTTCGTAACCATAATAAAGAGAGAAGTGGAATGGAATATCAAAAAACTGAGACAAAGAAATTTCGAATTTTTGAACAAATCAGGAAAATGGCTTGCATGGCAAATTAAAAAAAGAAAGGAACAGAGTACAATAACCAACCCAAAAGATATTGGAAAGGGGTTCTTGGACTATATAAAATGCATGTGGCCTCGTCATCAGGAAGAACTACTGAACCCAAAAGCACATCTTGGACATTTGGGAGTTCCATGGCTGAGCAGTGATCCATACGGAAACTCGGGAGAAGAATGACCAGGAAACCCAGATGAAAATATCCAGCTTCAAGGAAGGATCTGATAATCTGTGTGCTCAAAATACACCCTTGCCACTTCTGCAAACATCTTAACATACCCTCCAACATTTCTCCGATAATAATAGGGATATTCTCTCCCCCCTTTTAAAAAAAGTAATATTTATTAACAGTTTAAAGATTACAAAAAGAAAAAAAAGAATTAAACAAGACGATACGATACATTACAAAAACAAAAACACTACATAAAACATTGAATTAACAAAACAAAACAATTAAAAACACATCCAATAATTTCAACATCTTATCTTTCATTCACTTGTTTCAACGACCTCCTCACACCTTCCTTTTTGTATTCCACTTCAGTTAGCTGTTTCAGCAATTCCTTTCCATCTTCCTCTGTTTTCTGTTTTATAATTATCTTAACATATTCTAAACTTATTTTTCCCTTTAATGTATTAACAATCTATTTGTACTTAATTCCTTATAACATTTCTGCTAAAGCCATATAACTTCATTCCAACATTTTTCTAACATTCATTAATTTTACAGTATTTCTGTAAGTAATCTCTAAATTTTTTCCAGTCTTCTTCCACCAACTCTTCTCCCTCGTCTCGGATTCTGCCAGTCATTTCCGCCAATTCCATATAGTCCATCAACTTCATCTGCCATTCTTCCCGGGTGGGTAAATCTTGTGTTTTCCAATACTTCAAAATGAGTATTCTCATTGTGGAACAGGGATACAGGGGTATACTATGTGCATGACATCTGTGTGAGGAGAATCAGAGCTTACAGGGATAACAGCTCAGAGTCCAGTGGCAACAGAGACCATGGCAACAGAGACCAGCTGTGACCAGAGCAATGTGCTGAACTGGGTGATTGACAGCGGAGCTTCACATCACCTGGTGCCATCTGGTGGTTTGCTGCAGAACTGCAAGGCTTTGAAAACTGGACACACTGTTTCTTTTGCAGATGGATCCAAACATGAACTAACCATGTCTGGCTCTCTGTATTGTTCTTTCTTACAGGAGGAGATTCAAGCTTATGTCATTCCAGAGATGACTTGTTGTCTGTTTTCTGTTCCTGCTCTGGTTGCTGACGGTCTCAGAGTGTGTTTTGAAAATAACATGTGTTCAATTTCCAGGTGTGGGCGTCAACTGGTCAGTGTTGAATGCAAAGACAGGGGGGGGCACTCGGTGGCGCATCGGAAGATGGCTGACAATAACATCTCTCCGACCCACTCGAGGTAATTTGGAGGCTATGATGGGGGTAATTAGCCTCCTTAAACCCCCCCCAGGATTGTGGGGGGGGGCGGCCCTTGCCTGCTGTGCGCTATACCACCCCCGAATTTGTGGGGGTGGGGGCACTAGGCACAAAGCCCTCCTGTGGGATTCCGGCACTCCTTGATACTGTCTCTGACCCACGCCTCTAGTTGCAAGAATCTTCAAAAGAAACAATTTGGATGAGATAAATTGCACATACTTCAAGGAAAAAGGGGGAGTAAAGACTGCTGACAGAAGAGATCTCTGATAACAAGACAAGAATAAAATATGAGAAGATACGTCAAGATACGGTAAGGCAAATGACTGAAGGGGGAGGGGGGGGAAACCTTCCTTTCCTTTTTTATGTGATTAAACAAGAATCCCCTCCCCTAATGAGTCAGAAATGCCGCTTTAAGGACTTAAGCTGTGGATTTAAGGCTGTGTGGAGATAAACTTTCAAACCAAAACAATGTTTCAAGACGAAGCTGGAAAGTTAAGAGTTTTGGAATGACGCAGTTAAAAATGCCGTCGCCATTTTGGGAGGCATTGTGGGAGCTCTTAAGTCTGGGAGGAGAAAGAGAGAAATAGAGCTGTTTACATACTGTGGATTAACTCCTCAGTGGGACTTAAGTGTGACAAATGCCTAATTTATGATGGAAAGAGCAATGTTATCTACGAAGGAGATATATGGAAACCATCTGGAATTAGATTGAAAGAACGGGAAATTCACACAGGATTATTATATTTGCTTATCGGCTTAAGGAGACTAACAGAAGAGATCGTAAAAGAAAAAGAGAAATTATATGAACAAGATATGATGTGGAAACACCAAGATAAGACTGGATAGAATTATGAACTTTGACTGGACTGATTGGGACTGATTTGGACATTAACGCAGTAATAAGAAGATGATTTGAAACCCCCTTTGGATCTTGAAGTATGGGTTCCCCCAACAAAATTTAAAAATTTGGCTTTGTAATTTGGAATTTATCTGATGTGATTTAATTTGATGTGATTGGCCAGTTAATAAAAAATATTTTTTTTAAAAAAATGAATGCAAAGACAGGCTGCTTGTGCTAGAAACGTCTGCTGCAGGTAAAAGTCCCACTGAGTCAGCACAAGCACAGTGTGCCAATGTCCCCATCCATGATGGGTGTCAGCAACTTTGGCACAGAAGATCAGCACATGTGTACTGGGGTTACGTGAAGAAGATCCCTGGGTGCACTGAGGGGTGCAAAATGAAGGCATGTGACAAATACCTTGATTGCAGGGCCTGTAAAAAAGCCAAGGTAAAAATGTGCTCTTATCCTAGGTCTGACAGGGTAACCACCAAACCTTTTGAGTTAGTCCATGCAGACCTGTGCGGCCCTATGGCGGTAGCCAGTCTGGGCGGGGCCAAGTTCATTCTTTTGCTAGTGGATGATTTTTCACGAAGTGGCTGGGTTTCCATAGTAAAGCACAAGGGAGAAGCTGCAGCTCTGGTGAAAGACTGGATAACTGCGGTTGAGTTACAGTTCTTACTGCGTGTTAAGATCTTTCAATCAGATCACGGTGGAGAGTTCACCGGGTCTGCGCTGCAGAGCTTCTTTCACCAGAAAGGGATACGTCACAGGTTGACTGTTCCAAATTCTCCCCAGGAGAATGGAATTGCGGAATGCCGGAACAGAATGCTGCAGGAGGCAGTTGAGGTGCAGCTTTTTGTTGCAGGTTTCCCTCAGCGGTTTTGGGGAGAAGCATGGAAATCCACAACATTAACTCTTAACCGCTCTTATTGTTCTGTTGTAGGGGACACACCCTATTTTCTGCTGCACAGCAAGAAGCCCAAGGTGCATTTCTTCCGTGTATTTGGCTGTGAGCCTGTTGCGAATTCCTCGCGGCGCTTTTTAGTGAAACGCTCAGAGTCCCAGGTTTCTTTTCAGTGCAGTCTTTTTAATGTGAGCTATATACAAGTATTTACAAAAACAGTCCATACAGAGTACCTGCTCCTTAAGGCAAACGAATACTCTCCACCACAGCATCACCACACACTGCACAACCACCACAACCACTGTTGAGCAGGCTTTCCTTTTTAAAACAGGTGATAGCCAATCACATCCCCGCTGAGTCACTCTGACCCAGCACTTCACAGAGTATTGCATCAGCCTGTTGAAGCCTGCAGACTTACTCAGTATCCTGCGAATCCCAGCACTCCTCCTTAAGTCAAAGGCTTGAGACCTAATAATTCTCTTAAGTCTCGAAATTTAGGAGCATCCAAACATTTTGTATACAAATCTGCCACATTACATTTTGTGTTACAGTGCTGTACCTTTAACACATTTCTTTCCAAAGCATTTTTCACATTTCCGTATCTTATAGCAATATGTTTACTCTTGCTCTTAAAGTTCTGTTGGTTAGCAAGCTGTTGTGCAGCCATGTTGTCACTTAGCACAGTGATTGGCATTTCAGAAGGTATTCCAAGCTCTTTTGTTAGGCAAGCAAACCACTCTATTTGTGACACACATTCGCTTATGGCCGAGTACTCTGCTTCACAAGTACTTGTGGCAACAAATGTTTGTTTCTGGGATTTCCACTGAACCAGGGCATTTCCAATATATACGGCATAGCCAGTGGTAGACTTTCCATTTTCTCTGTCCCCCCAGCTGGCATCAGCATATGCATACACTTGCTGATCATATCCTGTATCCAGCACCAGTTTGTAATCTTTTGTGCCTTTCAGATACCTTAGGATTCTTTTAAGTGCTACCCAATCTCTCTGAGCCAGGTCTGCACTTCTTTGGTTTAACATGTGCACTGCCAATGTTATGTCGGGTCTTGTCCAACAACTTAAATATAACAGAGAACCCAACAGAGAATGAAACGCTGTTGCATTCTCACATTTTTGCCCTTCTGGTTCATTTTTGTACTGGGTAGTTATGGGAGTGTCAACCTCATTTGCCCTCGCCATTCCATATGTCTTCAGTAACTTTTCGATTTTTTCCTTCTGACTCAGAGAGTAGATGCCCTCTTCATTTCTCTCAACCTCTACTCCTAAGTAATTCTGAATCTCTCCCAATTACTTCAGTTTGTATTTGTTACCTAGGCTGTTTATAAACCAAGACACTTGCTTTTGTGCAGTTAGACTGGGACTTTTGCGGCAGCTAGACTGGTGACTGGGAGCAGCCGCCGAGACCATATTACACCGGTCTTGAAAGACCTACATTGGCTCCCAGTACGTTTCCGAGCACAATTCAAAGTGTTGGTGCTAACCTTTAAAGCCCTAAACGGCCTCGGTCCAGTATATCTGAAGGAGCGTCTCCTCCCCCATCGTTCTGCCCGGACACTGAGGTCCAGCTCTGAGGGCCTTCTGGCGGTTCCCTCACTGTGAGAGGCCAAGTTACAGGGAACCAGGCAGAGGGCCTTCTCGGTAGTGGCGCCCGCCCTGTGGAACACACTCCCATCAGATGTCAAAGCGATAAACATCTACCTGACATTCAGAAGACATCTGAAGGCAGCCCTGTTCAGGGAAGTTTTTAATATGTGACATTTCAGTGTATCTTTTATCTTTGTTGGAAGCTGCCCAGAGTGGCTGGGGAAACCCAACCAGATGGGCGGGGTACAAATAATAAATTATTATTATTATTATTATTATTATTATTATTATTATTATTAAACAGATATCATCAACATACAAAAGTAATTAACAAACACTTCCTTGCACCATTGCTGAATATAAACAGGAATCAGACAGGCTTTGTTTGAATCCCATCTTTTTCAAAGTTGTGTCTATGCATTCATGCCATAGACGTGCACTTTGGTGTAAACTGTATAGTGCCCTTTGTTGTTGTTGTTTTTTCCATATGTATAGTGCCCTTTGCAGCTTTAACACCATGCTGTCTTTTTCCAGCTCATAACCTGGTATTTGCTGTAAATACACCTTGGCGTCAATAGGAGCATTTAAATATGCTGAGGCAACATCAAAATGATTAACTTTTAACCCCCTCAGACTTGCCATTGCTAAAACTGATTTTACTGTTTCAGCCTTTGCTGTTGGGGCAAACACTTCATCATAATGTATCATTTTTCTTTGTGTAAAGCCCCTTGCAACCAACCTGGCTTTCCTCTCACAACTACCATCAGCCAGCTTTTTCACTTTAAAAACCCACTTGCAGCTTATGGGCTTTTTACCTTCAGGCAATTCTGTAGGTACAAACACATTGTTGTTGTTTAGCAGGGAGTTATACTCTGCCTGCATTGCCTTTAACCACGCCTCTTTCTCTAGAGTAGGTAACTCTTGCACTTCTTCAAAGTTTTCTGGCTCAGTTACACAAACCTGGTTTATGGTGGCTGGGAACCCATAACGATCTGGAGGTTGACCTTTATTACTTCTTGTAGACCTCCTTGGTCCATTAATCTCACCCCCTGGGCTACCTTCAGGACTGCTTTTGGGGTGGATTGACTCTGTAGATCTACCTCCTCCTGTCCCTGTTGCACTTTCTTCTCTCCCCTGCTCCATGCTAACAGCTGGAGAAAAATGCTCAAACTTTACCTCCTCCCTTTCAGTTTCTCTGGGAGAGCTGCCAATTCTTAGCTTTGTTTCAACTGCTTTATCAGGTACGCTCGGCAGCAAAACTTTTTCTGGCAGCAGGTTTGCATGTATCTTGGGCCAATTTCTCTGCTCGTTAAAGCTGGCTGATCGACTATAACTCAAAAGATTTTTATCATCTTCAAACCTGTAGGCTTTCGTACCACTTTCATACCCAAGAAATAGCAACTGCTGTGCCCTTTTCCCACCTTTTCTTCGGTTCTTTACAGGTATGTCAACCCATGCCTTTGTCCCAAAGATTCTCAAATGTTGCAAACTGGGACTTTTGTTATAGAGAATTTTATAGGGTATGTCATCTAGTACCCTTGACCACGAGCAATTCCCAATATAATTCGCGGTCTTAATACTCTCAGCCCAGTACTCAATTGGAAGATTTGCATCTGCTAACAATGCTTTCATTTGTGTCTGCAAGACACCTCCCCTACGCTCTGCTACTCCGTTCTGAGGCATTGCCACATTGGTAAGTCTATGTTTAATCCCTTGGGAACGCAACCAGTTTCTTAGGGAGCTTGCCATAACTCTCCTCCCCTGTCTGTCTGAATAGGGCACACCTTTTCGCCAAGTTGCCTTTCTACCCTTCTTACCCAGAACTTCAAAGTTTGGGCAACGTCAGACTTTTGCTTTAATGGATAGACCCAGCCAAATCTAGAATAGTCATCCACTAGGATCAAACAGTACTTGTTATGGGAGACACTTGGTGGAAAAGGACCAGTTACATCAGCATGAATCAACTCCAGTGGTTTTCCGGTTTCTCTCTGGCTTGCTCTTGCTACTGGGCAAGCCCTGCTTTTAACCTCCTTGCAGATATTGCAATCTAAGTAATTATCACAACTTTTTATGTTTTTCATCCCCCCACACAACTCCAATGTTTTGTTTAGCACCTTATAGCTAGCATGAGCCAGACGCCTGTGCAGAAGATGAATACACATATCATGGGTTGGGACATTTTGCACATTCGCAACCTTAGACTCACACTGCAGTACATACATATTAGTTCTAAGGTTAGCATTTGCCAACACTGCCCCATTTTGCTTTATCTGGCACTGATCTCCCACAAAGTTTACTTCAAAGCCTGCTTTTGCCAAGTCAGGAATGCTCAGGAGATTGTTTGCAAACTAGGCACACACAACACATTCCTGAATGTGTGTCCCAGCTGTGGGAACACAACCTCCCCCTCACAAACCTCATTAGCTTTCTGGCCCGTAGCAAGACTTACATGTTTTTTGTTTGAAGCCCTAGCATCAGTTAGCAGTCCTTTTCTTTTACAAAAGGTTTGAGAAGCTCCACTGTCCAGAACCCACAGCTCTTCTTTTTCTTGACCATCTGCAGACACCCAAGCGGTAGACTCTCTCTACTGCCTCCTGTGCTTCTGCTGTTTTTGTTGTTTTCTCGGGCAGTCCCGCAGCAGATGTCCACTGGACTTGCAGCAAAAACAACTTTTTACTTTGTTGACCACCGGCTGGTCTGCAGCAGCTCCTCCTGGCTGTTTCTCTGGCTCCCGACACCTCTGCTCTTCCCGGCTGTTGTTCCCTCTGGGATGCTCCAACAGCTGGGATGAGGTCATCTTTCGCTCTGCACGCCTGTCCTCCTCTGCATACAACCGTCCAGTAATGTATTCCAGAGTCAGCTTATCAGTCTCTACCGACTCGAGGGAGTTGACCAGCATATCATAGCTGTCATCAAGGGAACTCAGGACTATAAAGACTTTGTCCTCTTCCCCCACAGGCCTCCCTCTTAAGGCTAGCTCCTGAAAACAGCCTGTTAGGAATTTTAGGTGGTTTACCAGGGAGTCCCCCGGTTTCTTCCAACACCGGTACAGTCTCCTGGTCAGTGTTATCAGTGAGCCAGCTGTCTCTCACACATGGACAGCCTTGAGTGCATTCCATGCCTCACTTGGCGTCACCTTATCAGCTACATAGACTAGCTGGCTGTTGTCCACTCCAAGGATGATCGTAGCCAAAGCTTTCTCATCCTTTTCAACCTCCTCAGGGGGCTGCGGTGGCTCTTCCACCACTTTCCACAGGCCCTCACGCTTGAGGAAGTGTTGCATGCGGACCGACCAGATGCTGTAGTTCGTGGCCGTCAGCTTCTCCAGCAACACGCCAGTTCTGGACTGCTCCATCCCTGCAGCTCACCTCCAGCACCCACGGCTAGATAACTGCCACCTGTACTCTTGCGCAGTGGAAGCATGCTGGGCCCATAACCCTGACGTGAATTCCTCACGGCGCTTTTTAGCGAAACGCTCAGAGTCCCAGGTTTCTTTTCAGTGCAGTCCTTTTAATGTGAGCTATATACAAGTATTTACAAAAACAGTCCATACAGAGTACCTGCTCCTTAAGGCAAACGAATACTCTCCACCACAGCATCACCACACACAGCACAACCACCACAACCACTGTTGAGCAGGCTTTCCTTTTTAAAACAGGTGATAGCCAATCACATCCCCGCTGAGTCACTCTGACCCAGCACTTCACAGAGTATTGCATCAGCCTGCTGAAGCCTGCAGATTTACTCAGTATCCTGCGAATCCCAACAGAGCCTTGGGTCCTTGTGCCAAAGGCCAAGCACAGAAAAGGTGGACCTAGGTCCCGGAGGATGATCTTCAATGGGTATAAGGCAGGAACCAAGGGGGGGAGGTTTGCCTATCCAGAAGGCAATCAGTCCAGGGTTCTAGTCAGCAGGAGTGCTGAGTTCTGTGAGCAGAGTGGGTGGAAATGCATACATGGGAATCCTGATGTTCTTTCAGAGAGGCTGCTTGCCTCTGCTGATGAGGGAGAGCTAGAAACTGATCCTGCTGCTGAGGCGCAGAGTCCAGACCCAGAGCAGGAACAGCCAAGGGCATCTCCTAAAGTTGTCAAGTTAGAGGAAAAGAGTGCGCCTTCCTCACCCACATGTCCAGTTGAGAAGTTCAGGAGACACAGAAAGTCAGAGGGGGAGTTCTCTGAAGCCAAGAACACTCTAGCCGGCCCTAGTGGGTTAGAGGGGGTACCTGAAGTTGTGCTGAGGCGTTCAACTCACGCCACTAAGGGTAAACCACCCTACAGGTTTGAGGTCACTAGTGTGTAGGTTGGTGTAGCTCACTGTGAACCTGAGAGTTATGAGGAAGTTCAGAAATTGCCTGAAGCAGAACCCAGGAAATGGCAAGAGGCAATGCAGAAGGAGATGAACTCAATGGAGTCTCTAGGTGTGTTCTCCATCACGACGCTGCCAGCAGGTAAACAGGCTGTGAGCAGCTGTTGGATTTACCATCTTAAACCCACAGCAACTGGAGAACCACAGTACAAGGCTAGGCTGGTAGCCAGAGGCTGCATTACATCAAGGTGTATGCTCCTACTTCCCGGAGTGAAACTCTGTGCATGCTCTTAGCCATTGCTGCACAGAGAGGTCATCAAGTGCATCACTTTGATGTGGATGTTGTGAGGAGAACCTGAGCTTACAGGGTTAAACAGCTCAGAGTGTACGCCCTGCCTCCTATTTGGGAGGGGGGAGATTCTGCGTCATATCCGAGAGTCTCCAGCCTTTGTTCTCTCTTTCTACTTTCACTCTTGAGGAGAGTGGATGTGTTTTCACGATGCTGTTCGACAATGGATAGTCTGCTGTAAATAAAAACTGCTTCTAGCTGCTAATATCCTGAGTGGACTTTATTTAAGCACACTGAAGAAAGCACTGAAGTTTGCAGCTTTCTCCTACCGCTGCTTAACTCTGCGTTTGCTCAGAGCATCGGAATGTGGCCCTTTGAAGTGTGGAGACCTGGCTGGTAGCTGCGCAGCTGAAGCAGGCTGGACGCCAGGACTTATCTGAGCAATAAATCTTCTTCAGGTTATGGACGACAGTAACTGCAATTAGGGAAAGCCTGCTTTGAAGTGCTGTGTGCTTAAAAAGGCTGTGAAAGCTGAGAAGCTGCTGTTTTTTGCTGCCGGAAGAAAGATCTGCTTTGAGGCTTTGCCTGGGAGAAAAGCAGGGAGCCTGGCTGTGAGCTGTGTGCTGCAAAGAGTCACTGGAGGCCTCTCCTTTGAAGCTGGCTGGTACGCGTGAGTACTTCAAAGCCCCAATGGGAGTACTGGGAGAGGAGATGGCTGAGCTCCAGGACTTTTATGATGTCCCGTTTGAAAAGCTCACAAGCCAGACTTGGGAAACCTGGTCTAGAAGAGTGAAGGGGTGGTTTGTGGCCACAGGGTTCTGGAGTATAGCCCAGAAGGAGCCGGCCCCACCCATGCCAGTTGCTGCTGAAGATGGCGCAGCAGACCTGGAGGCTGCTTTGCTGGAAGATAGAGAGCAGGGAATGCAAAGAGAGCTCTGCATGTTGAGAGCAAGCGTGGACGCTTTGCTGTTGCCCCACCTGGAGGGCATTGAGTCGGCTCAGGCCGCCTGGCAGGTGCTGAGGAGTCTGTGTGAAAGCTCAGCAGGAGCCCAGGGCCGGGAGGAAGCCGGGTGCAGGGAGGAAGCCGAGAGCCCAGTGGGGGCTTGTAGGGATATCACGGAGTGGGGAGTGGGGTCTGGAGGGAGCACACTTCCCCACCAGCAGGCAGTGACAATCTGCCTGCACGTGTGACCCTGGGGTGCAGGGAAAATTCCCCCTCAGACAAGTCATGGCTGCCTAGAACATCGTCCCCTATGTCTGACCTTTTGCGGTCTCAGAGTCAGCAGAGTCTGTAAGTTTTTCCCTGAGACCTTTTGTCTCCTACGTCATACACTGTGCAAGGGGAAAAGGACGCTGTGGAACAGGTGCCAAAATAGCTTTGTACCACTCCACGATTTCGGGACGGAAGATGTGTAAAGGTCACAGCCCAAAAACGTATTTGCCTACCTTGCATATTTGTCTCAATAAAAAGAGGCTTCACAGGAATGGTGGTAGCTCGCTCACTCGCTTCAGACCACCTGTGCGCAGCTCACATGATGATCAACACCTGTCTCGTGCCTTCACTTCATCTGGCGCCCAACGTCTCTGGGGCTAGACTACTCACTTTGCTCGGCTTGAGCTACAGACGCGTCCACGCATCCTCTATAAAGGATCCCGGTGAGTATACGAAGGAAGGGAGATGGGGGGTTCCGAGTCTGTCCAGCGACTGAAGCATCGTAAAGATCTTCAGTATTTGCTCTCAAAAGCAAGGCATCTCTGTTCCTGCAAAGCACTTGCTGCTCTTTTGCAAGAAATTGATGCCCGGTGTTCCTGGTATCTGGAAAGCGGGTCTCTCTGGCTCAGGGACTGGGAGCAAATAGGGCAGACCCTGCACTCGGCGCCGCGATCACCAGTGCAACTGCTTCAAACGTGGCACTTCTGCAGAGAAACGTGGCACTTCTGCACTTCAGCGGTTCAGCCCTGCAGAAGTTCAGCCTGTTCTTTCTCTTATAACCCTCCTGTTGCTCCCACCCTGACGAGGGTGGTGGTTGCAGTTCCGCTGAGCCTGGCTTGTATGCAGCCAGTGCCTGAGAAACCAACAGCTGCAGCTGTGGTTTTCCAGGATTCTCAGCAATCCTCTCTTGTATCTCAACCCAAAAACCTTTCTTCTGATACTTCATTTCAGCCCTCAGGTCTGCCTGGCTTGGCAGATCCAGCGGTGCTTTTTGAGTTGGTAAAGGCTCAGAAGCCAAATCTCGCCGCTGAAGAGCAAATGGTTAAGGAGGGAAAAGCATCTTCTCGCCTAACTGTGGAAGAGCTTGCTGACCTAACTATGCTGAGTCTGGCCGCAAGGGCACCAGACGCTCAGGACCAACAAGTTAGCTGTTGGGACCCTCTGCCTTATTCTGTAATCAGAAAGGTGGAAAAAGCCGATAATGAATTGGCTTTGACCAGTACCCATTCATGTGGACTGGAAGAGGATAAGTCCTCAATCCTTGCATTGACTCCTGATGATTGGAAATCTGTAATGAAAATGCTCTTGAATCCTGGCCAGTTTGTCAGTTGGCTTAGTACATTTTGCCAAGCTGCAGAGCATCAAGCCTGTACGCATGCTGTCCAAAGCCTTCTCCTTGAACATCTGGCAGGAGGAGCACAGTCTAGTACTTTGGACAGGCAAAGTCAACTGCCTCAAAAGTTTTTCCCCTTAATTGATGCAAACACTTTGCAGGCTTTTAAAAAAGCCGTTGTGAACCTGCAAACTCAATTGCTCCAGAAAATGTTCCCTGTGATTTCTGCATGCACCCTACATGCCTTTAAAGCTCATAAAGCTAGTCTGCTTGTAGGTGCTTTGTTTTACCCAGGGAACAGCCAGTAATCGGGTCACCCTCTGACCCAGGACCAAAAAAGGGGGAATGTTTTCCTGCTCAAATAGCCCCACAGCCAGTAACATCTCTGAAAAGCCTGCCACCAACGGCAGTGCGGGGCTGAATTTACTTATGAATTTACTGAGTTTAATTATGCAGGAAGACATCATTTTTTCATTTACACGGGGAGGTTCATCTCATTCCCATTTAGGTCAGGGGGCTCTCTTTCCCCTGGAACTGTGAGTTTGATCCTCCACTAGTCCCACGCAGTCTCTGTTGCACCTACTTTTTTTCCTTTCTGTGCTGGCAACTGCAGACAGCTCACTGAGAAGGGGGGTTTCTACCCTTCCGGCTTCTTCTATAGTTGTGCTTTACAGAAGCCAAATTCAAACCTTGAAATCATGTCTGATTTTTTCTCAGCGTTGCCCTTAAAGTGGCTGACGCAAGAGGCTATTTGGATGGACCAATGACCAATCTCAGGGCAAAAATTAAATGCTTTATATGCCCTGGTAGCAGAGCAACTTGAAGTTCGGACTAGGTCCTGAAATCTGCTTCTGCTTGCCCAATTAGAATTTCCCAAACCCACTGTACAATTTCAGCCTCTGCTGAGTTGCAAAGAGAAGCAAAAGCCGCTTCAGAGGGTATTTCCATAACTGCTAGGCAACACCAACAGGGAGAAGTTTGCTTTTTCACCATCCCTGTGTTAAACAATAAATGTCCAGCAAAAAGATACCAGTGGAAAGGGTATGCTAACAGTCCGACCTCGTGCCAGTACTTTGTAGATCAAGCACTGCAACTTTTCCGAGACAAATACCCTTAACTGCTAGCCATTGCACATGTTCTGCTGAACTAAAATGCCTCACTGGCACAGCGCTTATAGATGGATCAGACTCTGTTAGATGCTTGCACTTAGCGATCTTATTAACCACACACACAATCCCAGCAGACGTGCTTTACGTCCCACGAACACAAAAAGCAGTCTACATTATAGGAATAGCTGTACCTTGCCACCATTCATCCCAAAATGCCCCCACATTGAAGCTGTGGCAGAGCTCAGTAGGAAGGGGCGAGCTCGATTGCACTGCCCTTTTCACCAAGCCAATGTGGTCATCTTAATGCAACATCCTGTAACTTTGGCAAATTGCTCTCGCAGTTTGTAAGAAAATTAAATTAATATTTCAACTTATTAGTGTTTTCAGAACTCAGAGGGTTAAAGAGTTCTGTGTGACGTCTGTCCATTCTGACGTGTGATTTGGAAGGTGGGAGGAGTTTTTTCCTCACTGTCTCTTTGTTCTTCGAGAGAGACGGCAGCCATAGTCATGAGTGCAAGAAGCCCGGGAGTGTCTGTCTGAGAGATGTTGATTTGCAAATATACTACTGAAATAAAGGACTGATAAATGAGCACACAAGACTGGTGTGTTTGCATAGATCTAAGGAAGCAACAAGCAGCAGTTTTTTTCCGCTGTGTTTTTACTCTGCAAGGTGTGACGGAGAGCATAAGATCGGCGCAGCTTTGAGAGAAACGTGCCGGACTGCTGTAAGCTGCACCTAATTGGGGTCGTAAACCAATTAGTTACGCGTAATTATTCAACAGGTTATGGGACTAATTACCGTTATAAAACTGTTGCTGAGTCTGCCGGCGTGCTTTGAAGTCAGCTGGGTCAGCTGGGAAGACGCTACCGAAGCGGAGGTCTGCGTTCTGAGGCAAAGCAGCTGGCTGAAAGACGCTGATTTCTGCCTGATGCTGAGAGGCAGAGGAGTTTGCTGAAGGAATCGCTTCTTCAGAGACAGGTGCCGGAGAGCTGTTGATACGTGAGTACAGCTTGGGGCCCTGGGGAGAACATGGCGGACGGCCACGATTCATACGTAGTCCCATTTGAAAAATTGGACGGCAAAAGTTGGGCAACCTGGTCCAGAAGAATGAGGGGTTGATTTTTGGTCACAGGGCTCTGGAATGTAAGCCAGAAAGAGCCACTACCCCTCAGTCCAGATGCGGATGGGACAGACGCTGCAGGCTTTCAGGCTGCGTTGCCAGAAGATAGCCAGCAGAGAATGCAAAAGGAGCTTTGCATGCTGAAAGCAAGTGTTCATGCATCGCTGAAGCCTCATTTAGAGGGCGTAGAATCAGCAAGGGCTGCCTGGGAGGTGCTGAGGGCTTTGTGTGAAAGCTCAGCAGGAGGCCAGAGCCCTGGAGAAGTAATGAAAAGCCCAGAGATGGCTGGAGCCCCAGTCCCTGATGATTTAGCCTCAAGGAGCGCTGATGAGCAAGTCGGGGGGGTGAGGAATTCCAAAGGCAAGTTTGAAAAGTTTTCCACTGTGAGTGCTGAAGTGGAAGGCCGTTTCAGAGGGGGCGAGTCTGGCAAAGAGTGCTCTTCCGGAAGAAGGGGGGCCAAGCCGGCTGAAAGAAGCCCTGGCCAGTGTTTTTCCACTGGTGATCGTCGTTGTTGTTTCATTTGCAATTCAACTGAACATCTGCGTCGCTTTTGCCCCCACCGGAGCAGGGAGACGAGGCAGGATGTTGTCAAGGTCGCTTCTCATGGGAACCAGCCAGGTTTCCATGGCAACCAGCCCGGCAAGGGAGCCGGGCATGGGAATGCGCAGAGCGGACGTGCTAAAGACAATGAGGATGCTTATCAGCTGACAGCGAGTCTTGCAATGTTTGAGAACAGCTCTGAGAGAGACACTAAGCTATGCTTTGTAATCGACTCAGGAGCGAACAGAAACCTGGTTCCAGAGACCCCTGCTGTCGAGATGTGGAATTGCAAGGCAATTCCAGCTGGAAAAACTGTTCAATTTGCAAATGGGGAAAAGAAAAATGTAACTAATGTTGCCAATATTTTTCTTTCTGTTTTGCAGGAGCAGGTGGAGGTTTGCACTGTACCTGGGATGCATCACTGTCTTTTATCTGTCCCTTATTTGTTGAAAAAGGGGTTTAAGGTTTACTTTGAACATGATGTTTGTACAATCTCCAAGGGGGGGAAGCAGCTGGTCAAGGTTGAAAAGGGGCAGAATGATCTCTTCATTCTTAAAACGCCTCTGGAGGGTGAGGGGAAGGTTGAGAGAGCACAAGCCCTGCGTGCTACAGTTCCCACTCATGTTTCATGTGCATGTGCTTGGCACAAGAAGACAGCTCATAGTTCTCTTGAAGAAATCCAGGTGTTATCAGAGTACACAAAAGGCTGTAAAATCAGGGAATGTGGAAGGACCCTACGTTGTAAGGTTTGCGAAAAGGCAAAGGTAAAAGGGTGCAGTTATCCCAGGGTGGAGAGGGTAACCACAAAACCTTTTGAGCTTGTTCACATAGATCTGTTGGGTCCCATGGAGGAACCAAGTCTGGGAGGAGCCAGATTTCTGCTAACGATTGCAGATGATTTTTCGCAGAACTCCTGGACACATGCTCTCAAATCCAAGGAGGATGCAGCACAACTGATTAAAAGTTGGGTTGAGGAGGTGGAACTAAGGTTCTCCACCAAGGTGCAAGCAGTCACTAGTGACAGAGGTGCAAAATTTACTGGGTCTGCTTTGCAGAAGTTTTTTCACCAGAAAGGGATACGTCACAACGTGACTTCTCCTCAAAAGAGGGGGGTGGCAGAGCTTAGAAGTGAAGCTCTGGTTAAGGCCACACAGGTGTTGCTGTCAGACTCTGGGGTACCTCCAAGCTTTTGGATGGAGGCAATCAAGAATGTAAGCTTCACCTGGAATTGGACCTACAATTCAGTGGTAGGTGATACACCTTTTGTCATGTTACACGGCAGGAAACCCCAGATTCATTTTCTGCGTCCTTTTGGGTCAACCGCATCTGTGCCAGTGCCTAAGGCTTTGCGAGGGCCAGGTGGACCCAAGTTCCAGAAAATGATCTTCTGTGGGTATGAGCCGGGTTCTAAAGCATGGAGGTTTGCGTACCCAACAGGTGATCAGAGTAAGCTGCTGATCAGTAAACACGCTGAGTTCTATGAGCAGGATGAAAGGTCAAAGACCCCTGCAAAGCGTGATGTACTCTCAGAATGTCTTTCTGATTCAGAGCAAGAAGATTCTGATGAGGAGGAAGGAGAGCCAGGTGCTGAACCTGCTGATGAAGACCAGATCACTGACCAGGGTCAAGAACAGGATGGGGCATCTCCACAAGTTGTTAAAAGAGAGCCCAAGAGTGAGCCTAGTTCTCCTGTTAGCGTAATGCAGAGAATTCGAAGACGCTTTAAGTCAGAGGGGGAATCCCGTGATGCAGAGGACACACCTACTGGCCGCAGTGAGTCAGAGGAAATACCTGAGTTTGTGCCCAGGCGGTCTAGTCGCACAACGAAGGGCATTCCACCTGAGAGATATCAGGCCACAGGGGTGTGGGTTGGTTTCGCACAGTGCGAACCTGAGAGTTGTGACGATGTTCCACAGGTGCCTGACAGAAACGCCAGGAAAAGGCGCAAGGCATTGGGGAAGGGATTGAATTCAAAGAGGTCTGTAAAGGTAAACACCCAAGTCACCTCAGGAATGGACAGAAGAGGGGGTATTAGTGTTTTCAGAACTCAGAGGGTTAAAGAGTTCTGTGTGACATCTGTCCATTCTGACGTGTGATTTGGAAGGTGGGAGGAGTTTTTTCCTCACTGTCTCTTTGTTCTTCGAGAGAGACGGCAGCCATAGTCATGAGTGCAAGAAGCCCGGGAGTGTCTGTCTGAGAGATGTTGATTTGTAAATATACTACTGAAATAAAGGACTGATAAATGAGCACACAAGACTGGTGTGTTTGCATGGATCTAAGGAAGCAACAAGCAACAGTTTTTTTCGCTGTGTTTTTACTCTGCAAGGCGTGACGGAGAGCATAAGATCGGCGCAGCTTTGAGAGAAACGTGCCGGACTGCTGTAAGCTGCACCTAATTGGGGTCGTAAACCAATTAGTTACGCGTAATTATTCAACACAACTTACCCAAGGATGTTTTGCCTGCTTGTCACCAACGCATTCCCCTCAGACAACTCACTTGCTCTGCGGCTCAGTACCCATCCCCCAAGCTATCTACTGACAGGGCACGGGGGACGGGGGGCTGGGTTAACCAACTTCCTGGAACTGTAGAGTTCGGTTTCTTAAAAGTTGTTCCACCTCAACCTGTTTCCCTCACCTCATTGAGCGGAATTTGCTGTTTTGATTTTTAGTTTTCTAAACTTTTCAGCCACACCCTTCAAATTGGTGCTGGACTCACAATGTGCTTATCAATTGATTCATCGATTGCCAATAGCGCAAATCATGCATTTAATAGCTGAAAATTAATTGAGTTCTTTTTTTCCCCCTTTACTGTGTCTAATCAGCTAGCATGCTGTAAGTATTTGTGGTTACCCACATCCGTGCGCAGCCTGCAAGGGCCTTGCTCAGTGCAGGAAATGAGAAGGCGGATGCACCTCTGCGTAACTTGGTAACCAAAGGCTTTGTTTTCGGACCTGGTAGAAGTTTTGATGTTTTTTTCAGCTATTAGGAAAAACCGTTAGCTGAACAATTTCGTTTACTGCCAGCCAGAGCCCGGCTAGCTCAGTTGGTAGAGCATGAGACCTTTTAATCTCAAAGCTTGCTCACATTGCTCCATGTAATCTCAAGCATTTCCACATGCTGTGACTTCCTAGCGACGCAGAAGCACTGCACTTGTGGCCAAGGAACTGTGTATTTTTAAGCCATATTCCACAGTCCACACTTGAAACCCTTTCAGGGTTCATAACAACTCAAAAGGTTATTCAGCATGATTGCTTGTATTGCTGTTAATGGGCCAAGCCCAAACGCTTAAACATTCCTGCTTATTGTTTTCTGTTTATTGCTCACATCTTTTCCAGCAATCCTGCCTCCAATGGGGTTCTTCTCTTACCCACAGTATTCCCCGTAATTCCACAGGTTAAACAAGTGTGGAATGGGCCAATTACTCCCCAAAGACACTTTTGGAAAACATCAGGAAAGGGGGAGAAGTGTAGGCCCTAGGCAACATCCAGCATAAATTAAACACCTTGCGGTTTTCGTTTAACCATCTTGCTTTGGATTCAGACAGGTTTGCACTAGCAGATGGACATCTCCACAAGTCCAAAGACCTTGAGCTAACAACCTTTTATATCAACAGCTACCAGATCCACAGTGGACCTGAAGTGGCGTGGCCTTGTGGCCCATGACCACCTGGGGGTAGGGCTATGCTTTATTTCTACCCCTACAGGTCTCCTGTGAGTTCCAGTTCGGTGTGTGCGATTCGCTCTCCAGCATGGTCTGGCATCATGGCCTGACCAGTCCAGCTCCAGTCCAACTCCAAGCTTCCAGCTTCCTATGGGAGATGCCAGTAAAGTACCACCAAGTGCAGACCGGGAAGAAGTCGCTTCAGTCACTTGGGTGACATCAAGCCCTTGTTCATGTTGGACAATATCAGTTCTTTCGAGCCTGAACAACCAGAGACATTTCCTTACATCAAGTCCTTGTTCCTGCTGGACAATATCAGTTCTCTTGAGCCTGAACAACCAGAGACATTTCCTCACAGACTTGCTGCCATAGAATTGCTCAACTTGCTGATGACTCCATGCTGCTTCTTTTCATGCCATGCCTACCTTTGCCAATGAAGGATCTGACAATCTGTGGACTGCCTCACTAGCTGACCTCCTGATCTTCTATGACTCAAACACATCGTCACCTATGCTGTAATGTTTCCAACCTGCCTTATTTGCAATAATAATAATAATAATAATAATAATAATAATAATAATAATACAATTTTTCCCACTATTTTAAACCTCTGCAAAGTTCGCTCTGGTCCCGGCGTCATGGCACTCTCTGCTCCTGATTCAATTTCGGCTTAACACATTACTCCCAGCATTATAAACTCCTCCAATTTGGAGTATGCCCGGCTTCACACACACAGGGCGCGGGTGGACTCGGGATCTGCTCTTTGATAGACAGAAAAGGGGAGATGTAGGGATATCGCGGAGTGGGGAGTGGGGTCCAGAGGGAGCACACTTCCCCACCAGCAGGCAGCCACAATCTGCCTGCACGTGTGACCCTGGGGTGCAGGGAAAACTCCCCCTCAGACAAGTCATGGCTGTCTAGAACATCGTCCCCTATGTCTGACCTTTTCCGGTCTCAGAGTCAGCAGTGTCTTGTCTGTAAGTTTTTCCCTGAGACCTTTTGTCTCCTACGTCATACACTGTGCAAGGGGAAAAGGACGCTGTGGAACAGGTGCCAAAATAGCTTTGTACCACCCCACGATTTCGGGACGGAAGATGTGCAAAGGTCACAGCCCAAAAATGTATTTGCCTAGCTTGCATATTTGTCTCAATAAAAAGAGGCTCCACAGGAATGGTGGTAGCTTGCTCACTCGCTTCAGACCATCTGTGCGCAGCTCACATGATGATCGACACCTGTCTCGTGCCTTCACTTCAGGGGCTCCTGGCCATGTCCCTGAAGTTGGGAGTAGCTGCTTTGTCTCCGAGGGGCCGTGTGATGTAGAGGCCCGCAACCAGAGTGCTGGGGAGCGTGCAGGCCCAGGCTGTGCACCCAAAGGTGGGGGTGCTGGGAACAAAGGAATGGCTGAAGAGGGAGCTGTGAGAGCTTTTGCTTCCCGTCACTGTTATTGCTGTGGCTCCCCCTCCCATCTGGTGAGAGAATGTCCAATGGAGGCACAGGAACAGCCGAAGGCCATCTCCCGTAGCAACCAGATAAAGGGCTCTTATTCGAAGCGTGGGAAAGGCAAGCCGAAGGCAGCTGGCAGAGACACTGAACATAAACATTTAGCAGCCTCTATGGCTGCAGTCAAGAGTTGTCAACAGGATGCTGTGCTGGCATTTGTAATAGACAGTGGCGCCTTCCATCATCTCGTGCCATCTAGTGGATTCCTGGAGAACTGCACCTCTGTAACTTCTGGGAAGACTGTTTAGCAGATGGGACTCGACACCCACTCACGCAGACTGGCTCACTGTTTTGTTCTTTCTTACAGGATTCAATCCAGGCTTTTGTTGTTCCAGGACTGTCATGCGTGTTGCTGTCTGTCAGCGCTTTTCTTGCTGAGAACTACAGAGTGTGTTTTGAGAACAATAAGTGTTCTATTTCTAAGAATGGACAGCAACTAGTCAGTGTTGAATGTAAAGACAGGTTATTTGTGATAGATGCTTCTTTTGCAGGTATAGGTGACACGGAGATGGCTCAAGCACAGTGTGCCAATGTTCCAGTTCATGATGCGTGTGCTCACTTATGGCACCGACACATGGCTCACGTGTCCTGGGGGTCAGTGAAGAAGATCCCAGAGTGTACGCAAGGGTGCAAAATGAAATCATGTGCTAAGTTTCTAGATTGCAGAGCGTGCAAGTCTGCAAAGGTAAAAACGTGCACAAACCCTAGGTCTGAGAGGGTGACCACTAGGGCTTTTCAGTTAATTCATGCAGATTTGTGTGGTCCGATGTCTGTGACCAGTATGGGCGGAGCCAAATATGTGCTGGTTCTGATTGATGACCATAGTGCAACTCCTGGATCTTCACGATCCAACACAAAAATGAAGCTGCGCCGCTAATCAAAGAGTGGATTGCGGCTGTGGAACTGCAGTTTTCCACACGGGTGCAAAACTTTCAGAGCGATCGCGGTGGGGAGTTCACCGGGTCTGCACTGCAAAGTTTCTTCCGCAAAAAGGGGATTCAACACAGGTTGTCCTCTCCACACAGTCCCCAACAGAATGGGATTGTGGAAAGACAGAACAAGACTCTAGGGGAGATGTCCGCAGCTCTTTTATTTGATGCCGGGCTCCCACAGCATTTTTGGGGGGAGGCTTGGCGAACGGCCAACTTTATTCTGAACAGGTCGTTCAATTCAGTGGTAGGTGACACACCGTACTTCTTGCTGCACGAAAAGAAGCCGAAAATGCACTACTTCTGCGTTTTTGGCTGTGAGGCTTGGGTCCTCATACCAAAGGCCAAACGCAAGAAAGGTGAACCCAAGTCCCAAAATATGATTTTCTGTGGGTATGAGCCAGGGATCAAGGGGTGGAGGTTTGCTTATCTGTCAGGGAATCAGTCCAGGATTCTGCTCAGCAACAGTGCTGAATTCTGTGAGCAGAGTGGCTGGACAAGGATACATGGGAACCCTGTCAGAGAGTCTGCTTGACTCTGCCGATGAAGGAGAGGAAGACATTGAACCTGCTACTGTGGCTCAGAGTTCAGACCCAGTGCTGGCAGAGGGGAGAACTTCTCCCAAGGCTGTGAAGATTGAGCAACGCAGTGCTCCATCTTCCCCCACAGGTTTGGCTGAGAAGTCCAGAAGGCGCAGTAAGTCAGAGGGGGAGCTCTCTGATGCCAAGGACGTTCTGGCTGGCCCCAGTGGGTCAGAGGGGGTTCCTGAAGTAGTGTTGTGCCGTTCAGCTTGGACGACCAAGGGGAAACCTCCTGAAAGGTTTGCTGTCACTAGCATGTGGGTCGGAATGGCACAGTGTGAACCCGAGAGTTTTGAAGATGTTCAGAAACTGCCTCAGGAAGAAGCCAGGAAATGGCATGAGGCGATGCAGAAGGAAATGAACTCAATGGAGTCTCTAGGCGTGTTCTCCCTCACGATGTTGCCGGTGGACAAACAGGCCGTGGGTAGACACTGGGTTTACCGTCTTAAGCCCACAGCGACAGGAGAACCGCAGTATAAGGCCAGATTAGTGGCAAGAGGATTCACGCAGCGCAAGGGGTTGCATTATACGGAAGTTTATGCTCCCACCTGTAGGAGTGAATCTTTACGCTTGGTCTTGGCCGTTGCTGCACAAAGAGGGTTGCTGGTGCATCGCTTTGATGTGGATGTTGCTTACTTGAACTCAGACCTCCAGGAGGATCTGTACATGCTTCCTCCTCCAGGGTTTGAGGGCAATGAGCAAGGTACTGTGTGGAAACTTCACAAGTCAATTTACGGCCTGAAGCAGTCGGCCAGGAATTGGAACTTGTGCCTGAATGAAGCTTTGGAGAAGCTAGGTTTCAGGAAGAGTCTTGCTGACAGTTGCCTGTTCCTTAGAGGATCAGGAGACTCACAGGAACTGGTGTTATTTTACATTGATGACATCATCCATATTGGAAAGGCAGACAAACAGGTGCAGAAGTTTGCCAAAGAGCTTGGGAAACGGTTTCAGCTCAAGAACCTGGGTGCAGTAAGGATCTACCTGGGCGTGCAGATAGCGAGAACATAGGATGGTAGCTCCTTGCTCAGTCAGAAAGGCAAGATTGAGCAGTTGCTTGAGAAGTTCAGAATGTCAGATTGTGCAGGAGTTCGGACACCTATGAAGATGAACTTCGTGAAAGATAGCCAGCAAGCAGAAAGTGCTGAGTTTGAGAATGCTGAGCTCTTTCAGTCAGCTCTAGGTAGTCTGTTGTATCTGTCCCAATGGAGCAGACCAGACATTGCCTTTGCTACCAACCTGCTAAGTAGGGAAGCGTCAAAGCCCAGTGTGAGTGCTTGGCATGGTATCAAGTGGGTACTGCGCTACCTGCAGTATACCAAAGACTTCTGTCTTAAGCTGCCAGCTGAAGGTGATGCGAAGCTCACATGCTATGCGGACAGTGACTGGGCGAATTCGCAGGACCGCAAGTCTGTGTCTGGGTTGGTGGTAAAGTTTGGGAAGTCACTAGTTGGGTGGAAGTCCCGGAAGCAAATTCTCATTGCGCTGTCTTCTACTGAGGCTGAATTCAGCGCACTGTCAGATTTGTGCCAGGAACTAGAGTTCTATAGATGCTGGTGCAAGAGATCTATGGGGATTGTAGCTTGCCCATAATGGTTTGGGAGGACAATCAACCTTGTTTGAAATTGGCTGAATCTGCGCAATTTAAGGCCAGAACCAAGCATCTGGACATACGTTTCCAAAATGTGTGTCAGAGTGTTCAGTCAGGTTTGATTTGGCTGAAGTATTGTGCCAGTCACATTAACTTGGCCGATGAATTTACCAAACCTTTAAGCTTCCAGCGCCATGGGGAGTTTTGTGGTGGTTTGGAGTTGAGGGTAAGTTCTGTACATACTTTCCCCAAAGTAGCGCAGGGCGAGAGGGTGTGTGTGGAGAACCTGAGCTTACAGGGTTAAACAGCTCAGAGTGTACGCCCTGCCTACTATTTGGGAGGGGGCAGATTCTGTGTCATACCCGAGAGTCTCCAGCCTTTGTTCTTTCTTTCTACTTTCGCTTTTGAGGAGAGTGGACGTGTTTTCACGATGCTGTTCGACAATGGATAGTCTGCTGTAAATAAAAACTGCTTCTAGCTGCTAATATCCTGAGTGGACTTTATTTAAGCACACTGAAGAAAGCACTGAAGTTTGCAGCTTTCTCTTACCGCTGCTTAACTCTGCGTTTGCTCAGAACATCGGAATGTGGCCCTTTGAAGTGCGGAGGCCTGGCCGGTAGCTGGGTAGCCGAAGCGGGCTGGACACCAGGACTTATCTGAGCAATAAATCTTCAGATGTAGCCTGCTTGAACTCAGATCTCCAAGAAGATCTGTACATGCTTCCTCCTCCAGGGTTTGAGGGAAATAGGCCAGATGCAATGTGGAAACTTCACAAGTCCATTTACGGACTGAAACAGGTGGCCAGGAACTGCAACTTGTATCTGAATGAAGTCTTAGAGAGTTTAGGTTTCAAGAGGAGTCTTGCTGACAGCTGCCTGTACCTGAAAGGGTCAGGAGAGTCACAAGAACTGGTCTTGATCTTTGTGGATGATATAGATATGTGGCAAGGACAGAGAAGCACGTTCAAGGCTTTGCCACAAGGCTTGGAAAAGGGTTGCAACTCAAGAACCTAGGTTCAGTCAAAGTTATGCGGATATCGATCTTTGGACGTGATCGATTAGCCGTGTAGCTGATCACTTTACGATCGCCAATCAGCCTTTACAGCGTCCAGCACACTTCTTCTGCACGCAATAAATCCTGCTGTCTCTTCAGTCACGGCTTTTAGCAGAGTAGAACACAGCGGTGTAAAACTGACGCTTAGTCTCATGTAACACAACAAACACTTGTGTCCATAAACAGTTATTTATTAGAGCATTTCAGCAAAACAATCCATCACTGCTTGCAGCCATAGCAAGGCACGTCTTTTCTCTCTCAGAGACAAAGAGAAAAGTGTTGGCTCCTCCTACCTTTGAAACCTGATGTCAGCGGGTGACGCACTTCTCAGAACACTTAACCATTTAAGTTCTGGGATCTCACACCCCCCCTTGCGTCCCCGCCTGACACCTGGGGAACATCTTCAGTAACACCTTGTGAGATCAATCCCTTCCCCAATGCCTTGGCCCTCCCTTGGCGTACCTGTTAGGCATCTGTGGAATCACCTCACAACTCTCAGAATCACACTGTGCGAAACTTACCCACGCACCTGTGGCCTGGTACCTCTCAGGTGGAATACCCTTGGTTGTGTGACTGGACCGCCTAGGCACAAACTCAAGAGTTTCCTCTGACTCACTTTGGTCAGCAGGTGTGTCCTCTGCATCACGGGATTCCCCCTCTGACTTGAAGCGTCTTCGAATCCTTTCCATTACACTCACAGGGGAACTAGGCTCACTCTTAGGCACTCTCTTAGCAACTTGTGGTGATGCCCCATCCTGCTCTTGACCCTGGTCAGTGACCTGGTCGTCATCAGCAGCCTCAGCCCCTCCTTCCTCCTCATCAGAACTGTCCTCTGGATCAGAGAGACATTCTGAGAGAAGATCACGCTGGACAAACATCTTTGGACTCTCATCCTGCTCAAATAATTCAGCGTGTTTACTAATCAGCACCTTACTCTGATCACCTGACGGGTAAGCAAACCGCCATGCACGAGCTTCTGGCTCATACCCACAGAAGATCATTTGCTGGAACTTGGCTCCATCTGGCCCTTGCAAAGCCTCAGGCACCGGCACTTTTGCAGGTGATCCAAACTTGCGCAGAAAATGAACCTGGGGTTTTCTGCCATGTAACAAAGAAAATGGTGTGTCACCTATCAGTGAATTGTAGGTCCTATTCCAGGTGAAGCATACGTACCTAGTTGCCTCCAGCCAAAACTTTGGAGGTAACCTAGCTTCTGTCAGCATCACCTGTGCAGCCTTAACCAGAGCTTCACTTCTAAGCTCTGCTACCCCCCCCCCCCCGCTGGGGAGAAGTAACTGTGTGACGTATCCCTTTCTTGCAAAGCAGAACCAGTGTACTTAGCATTTCTGTCACTAGTGACCGCTCTCACCCTGGTGGAGAACCTCTGTTCCACCTCCTCAATCCAGCTCCTGATCAGCTGTGCTGCATCCTCCTTGGATTGGAGACCATGACTCCAGGAATTCTGTGAGAAATCATCCAGTATCGTTAGCAGAAACCTGGCCCCCCCTAGACTCTGTTCCTTGACTGGATTGAACAGATCTATGTGTACCAGCTCAAAAGGTTTAGTGGTTACCCTTTCCACCTTTGGGTAACTGCACCCTCTTACCTTTGCCTGTCTGCAAGTGTCACAATCAATGGCACTTTCACAATTTTTTAATCTTGCACCCTTTGGCAACCTCGGGCAGAGTCTGCAAGTCTTCTAACGACCCATGAATTGTTCTCTGATGCCATACGCATGCACATGTGATATGAGCGGGAATTATAGTACGCTGATTGGGAACTGTAGCACGCAACGCTTGTGCTTTCTCAACCTTCCCCTCACCCCCAAGAGACATTTTAAGAATGAAAAGATCATTCTGCCCCTTCTTAACCTTGGCAAGTATCCTCTCCCCTTTGGAGATTGTGCAGACAGCATTTTCAAAACAAACTTTGAACCCCTTATTTAACAAATAAGGCACAGACAAAAGACAGTGAGGCATCTCTGGGATGGTGCACACTTCGATCTGCTCCTGCAAAACAGAAAGGAACAATGTACCACAGTTAGTGACATTTTTTCTCTGTCCATCTGCAAATAAAACAGTTTGTCCCGTGGAAACTGCTTTGCAATTCCACAACTTGACTGCAGGTGTCTCAGGAACCATGTTGCGGTTAGCTGCTGAGTCAATAACAAAGCTCAGCTCAGTGTTTCTCACACAGCTGTTCTCAAACAAAGCCATGCTTGCAGAAAGCTGATAAGTCTCTTCCTGTTGTTTACCACGTCCACTGGACTCAGTCCCACACCTGCCCGTCTTGCTAGGCTGGTTGCCATGGAAACCCACCTGGTTCCCATGGGAAGTGTCCTTGCCAACATCCTGCCGCGCCTGTGTATTCCGGTGGGGGCAACTGCCTCGCAGATGTTGAACTCCAGTGGAAAAACACTGCCCGGGGCTCCTCCCAGCTGGCCTGGCCTTCCTCCTTCTGGAACGGCGCCTCCCACCAGCCTGGCCCCCCCTGAAGCTGCTCTTCGCTTCAGCACTAGTGGAAAGTTTTTTAAACTTGCCTTTGGAACTCTTCGCCCCCCCGATCTGCTCACCAGCGCTCCTTGAGGCTGATTCCGGAACAGGGGCTACTTGTCCAGCGTCTGCAGGGCTCTGGCCTCCCGCTGAAGCTTCACACAAACCCTTCAGCACATCCCAGGCAGCCCATGCTGTCTTTACACCCTCCAAGTGGGGTCTCAGCGATGCATGTACGCATGCCTTGAGCATATCCAGCTCTCTTTGCATTCTCAGCTGGCTATCTTCAGGCAACGCAGCCTCACAGCCTGCAACGTCTCCAGCCGCTTCACAGCTAAGGGGTGGTGCTAGTGGCTCCCTCTGGCTTGCTTCCCAAAGCCCATGGACCAGGAACCAACCCCTTATTCTTTGGCTCCAGGTTGCCCAACTTTTTAAAGTTAGGGTTTCCAGCGGTATATCCTGGCTCTCTGCCATCTTCTCCCGTTCTCCCAAGGGCGCCCAAGCTTACTTACGATCAGCTTCAGCTTCTCCGGCTCTCCCTTCTCCGTGGAGAAACGATTTTCCAGCTGCTTCCAGCTCCCAGCTGCTCTCAGCTCAGCTCACAGCTCCCAGCAGCTATCTCAGCTCCGGCCAGCTTCTCGAACGCAGACTTCAAAGCGTTCCGATAGCTTCCAGCGACAGTTTTACAAGCGATTTATGACCGCCATAACCTATGCGGATATCGATCTTTGGACGTGATCGATTAGCCGTGTAGCTGATCACTTTACGATCGCCAATCAGCCTTTACAGCGTCCAGCACACTTCTTCTGCGCGCAATAAATCCTGCTGTCTCTTCAGTCACGGCTTTTAGCAGAGTAGAACACAGCGGTGTAAAACTGACGCTTAGTCTCATGTAACACAACAAACACTTGTGTCCATAAACAGTTATTTATTAGAGCATTTCAGCAAAACAATCCATCACTGCTTGCAGCCATAGCAAGGCACGTCTTTCTCTCTCAGAGACAAAGAGAAAAGTGTTGGCTCCTCCTACCTTCGAAACCTGATGTCAGCGGGTGACGCACTTCTCAGAACACTTAACCATTTAAGTTCTGGGATCTCACAAAAGTTTACCTAGGAGTCCAGATAGAGAGGTCTGAAGACAGAAGCTTCCTGCTCAGTCAAAAAGGCAAGACTGAGCAGTTGCTTGAGAAGTTCAGAATGTCTGAATGTGCAGGGGTCAGAACACCCATGGAGACAAGCTACGTGGAAAACAGTCAGCAAGTATAATGCGCTGAGTTCAAAAATGCTGAGATCTTTCAGTCAGCTCTGGGTAGTCTGTTGTATCTGTCCCAGTGGAGCAGACCTGACATAGCTTTTGCTACGAATCTGCTCAGCATGGAAGCTCAAAACCCAAGTGTGCAGGCCTGCAATGGTATCAAGAGGGTGCTGCATTACCTACAGGATACCAAAGATTTCTGTCTCAAGCTGTCTGCTAAGGGTGACGCCAAGCTGATGTGCTGAACAGATAGCGATTGGGCAAATCTGGGTGACAGGAAGTCCGTGACTGGGATGGTAATAAAGTTTGGGGACTCTTTAGTTGGGTGGAAGTCCTGGAACCAAAGTCTCATTGTGCTTTCCTCTACTGAAGCTGTATTCAGCACGCTGTCTGAGCTTTGCCAGGAAGTGGAATTCTATGTCTGTTTGCTTCAATAACTCTGTGGGGATTGTTGTTTGCCAGTCACTGTGTGAGAGGACAATCAACCCTGCTTGAAGTTGGCAGAGTCTGGGCAGTTTAAGGCCAGAACCATACACATAGACATCCGTTTTATCTAGTTAGGCTTGGTGCAGCTGCAGTACTGTCCAAGCCAGAAGAATCTGGTAGTTGAGTTTACTAAACCTTTGAATTTCCAGAGGCACAGTGAATTCATAGTCCCACTCTATTCTGCCTTGGTCAGATAACACCTGGAATACTGTGTACAGTTCTGGGCACCATATGCTGCCAAATGCAGCAGTTCTTTCCAAGGATATCAGGACAAAAGGAAGGAGGAGGTAGAAGGGGAACCAAAACAGTTTTATTAACAAATAAACAGCAGGCATACAAAGCATAAGATAAAACATACCGGACAGGGGCTACCCAATCTCCCCTTCAGCTGCCCGGAGCCCCAGGTAGAGCAGCAGGAGAAAGACCCCGACCGTCAGTCTCCCAGCATCAGGTCCTTTGATCTGGGCAGAAGCTCACCGGGCCCCTCCCACCTGTGGCTTTTATAGCCTGCCTTGATGTAATCAAGTGCACTTGACATTACTCATGATTAATGCAGAGCGGCTGAGAGTCTCCCACTACCTGCAGCTGGCATCCAGCCAGCACTTGCAACACAGAAGAACCCAAGAAACTCCCGACAGGTGTGTGAAACCCAAGAATCCAGCAGACCTCAAACTGGGGATGTTAAAGGGAAAGGGACATATCACCTTACTCCTCGAAATACAATTGTCTTCCGCATTTCCACTACATACCACAATTTAAGAAGGATGTTGACAAGCTGGAACGTGTCCACCGGAGAATGACCAGGATGATCAGGGGACTGGAAATGGTTATGAAGAACAGTTAAGGCATTGATGGCCAAACTCAGCCCTCCAGATGTTTTGGGACTACAACTCCCATCGCCCCTAGCTAACAGGACCAGTGGTCAGGGATGATGGGAATTGTAGCCCCAAAACAGCTGGAGGGCCAACTCTACAATTTTATGATTCTATGTTTCTATACTTGGTGGGTAGGTCTGCTTGTTTCTATGCATCTTCTCCATGATTACTTAGGGTTTCCCATTTCTTCTCCATGATTACTTAGGGTTTCCCATTTCTGTGCATCCACTACTAGTAGCAGGACTGTTTATAGTCAAATTAAAAACATAAGAAGAGTATGCTGGATCAGGCCAATGGCCCATCTAGTCCAAGGTTACCAGACGTCCCCGTTTCCCAGAGACAGTCCCTGGATTTACAAATCAGTCCCCATACAAAATCCATTGAAGTCCCCAGATTCATTGAAAAAATCTGGTAACCTTAATCTATCCCAGCATCCTGTTCTCAGAAGGGGCCAACCAGATGTCCCAGTGGGAAGCCTGTGAGCAGGATCCGAGCACAAGAGTCCTCTCCCCTCCTGTCGTTTCTACCAGCTGGGATTCAGAAACATTAATGCCCCTGGCTGTTGAGTCTAAGCACAGCCATCCTGGCTGCTAACACTCTCCTCCGCGAATCGGTCTCATCCCCCTTTAAAGCCAACTAAGTTGGTGACCTTCATGGTCTCCGGTGTTATACCATTGGGGGAGTGGTGCAGGAAAAACAACTTACTCCTTAACCTATTGTGGACTTTAGGAAATGTAAATTGAATATTCAGCCACTCATTATTGAGGGGAAGTGTGTGGAACAGGTCTTGGTGTTTCGATTTCTGGGAATGGAGTTGAGAGATGATCTAACCTGTGGAGAAAACAGTGAAGACCTGATGAAGAGAGCACTGCAGAGGTTATATATTTTCTGAGAATCCTCCGGGAAAACAATCTCTCAAAGGACCTGTTGATGGCATTTTACCATTGTACCGTTGAGAGTGTATTAACTTATGGTCAGTGTGTGTGGTTTGGGAGCTGCACGGTCAGCCAAAAAACAATGCTGTCCAGGGTTGTGAAGACTGCGGAGAGAATAACTGGGTGCACTCTTCCCACCTTGGATCAAATCTACACTTCCAGGTGTCATAAGAAAGCTTCAGGGATAGCGCAGGAAAGTGCACACCCTGGAAATGATCTCTTTCAGCTTCTGCCTTCTGGAAGAAGGTCCAGGGTTATAAAGACTAGGACTAGCTGCCTGAGAAACAGTTTCTATCCAAATGCAATTTTGGTTTTAAACACAGTGTAAGGTAGTCTCTATGAGAGTATATTGTATTTATAAATGGGGCATCAGAGTTTTTAGGGGGCTAACCAGGTTGGGATAGTTGGGATAGCAGGCTTGTTGGTTTTTGAATGTCTTATGTAGATTTTTAAAATTTTGTTGTTCTGTAGGGGACAATGACAATAAAGATTATTGCACTGTGCTGTATCATAATATAAGCCTCACTTCCCCCAAAATTCCGAACATAAAAAGTTAAAGTGCGGCTTATATTCGCGACCTTACTGTATGAAGCCAGGAGCATGGGGTAAACAGCGCCAGGAGCGTGGCAAAACGCGCCCATACTGTGCGTAGGCCCCTGTCTGGAAAGGGAGGAAGGGGGAAAGGCCCCCAGCAACACAGCATGGCTCCCCCCCGCCCAATATGCAGCCAGGAACAGCGAGGAAGAGAGCGGCTAATATTCAAGTATTTCCCCCCCCCCCAATTGAAAAGGTGCGGCTTATATTCGTGCCAATACGCATGTGGAGTTTGGAATTTACAGGGTTAAAACTCCTTGGTGTCCTGTATCTGGGGAAGGGCCTGATGTAGGGCCGTAAGTCACAGACTTTGTCTGAGTTGTCTGTGAGAGTTGCTTTCACTTTTGACTGTAAGAAGCAGGAGAGAGACCGTGTGTGCTTTTAGCACGGAGAGATGTCGGAAAGTTCTGATGGATTTATTGCTGTGTAAATAAACGCTTTTAGAGATAGCAACGAACTGTCTCTGGACTTAATTTATCCCTCTATCTCACACGGACGGCAGGACCGCTGCAACTCTGTTTTCCTGCCCAGGTCAGCCTCAAGCCCCAGAAGCAGAGCTGCACAGGGGAAGCGCTGACTGGACGACAGGATTTAATGCCGAAAAGGTTATGGGTCTTCCGTGTTTCCTGCCAAGTGTGAGGAGGGAAGAAGGCTGCCAGCTTAGAGCTGCTTTGAGCTCCTGCCAGGAAGGGCAGTGGGAGACGCTGGTGGAGAGCGGAGCCAAGAGGAGGCTGCTTCGGAGACCAGCTAGCTGGCAACGCGTGAGTACGCTTAAGCCCCGGGGGGGAGGAAGAAGGCTGCTCAACCACAGCAAGGCCATGAGAGCTACCCCGGTGAAAGACTGCATGGGGCCAATTGGGAAGACTGGAGTAAGCGCATGTACTACTGGCTGGCAGAAAATCAGCTTTGGGAATGTACACAAGCTGCTTCAGTCCTTGCCCAGCCCAGTGCTGCAGCTACACAGGCTGAGAATTCTGCAGGCACAGTGTAAACTTGTGAAGCAGACGTGGCTGATGCTCTAGAAAGAGAGCAAAGGGTGCTAGCCATTTTAAGGGCCAGCGTTGATGCTTGGCTGTTGCCAAACCTTCAAGGGAAGAAGCCCTAGGGTCGCGTCGCAGGCACTGAAGACGGCATGTCAGGCCACAATGGGAGCCAGACCAGAGGGGGCTAGAGGATGCCCAGAGAGAGCACCAAGCCCAGAGGGGGCTGGGACTGTTCCGGGAAGCTGTTTCTATGCTTCGACACATCTGTGTGATGGTCCGGGAGAGAGGCTGAGAGCTGGGAAGAGGAAGGCAGTAGCAGTCCGTTCCTCAGGCAGCTGGGCACCCAGGAGTGGGGGTGCAGGCCAATCCAAGAGCTCTGGGAAAGCCAAAGTCTCCAAGAGTTGTTTGTGCTCTGAGGCGAAGCCCAACAGCGAGGGGCATTGTTCTGCAGAGGCTCTGGAATGCAAGGTCAGCCACCTGCTAAGGCAGATAAGCGATGGTTTTCAGACGGCGAAGCATGAGAACACCAGCAGCAGCCTTGCAACCATGACAACCACGAAGGACACTGGCACTGGCAGAGGCCCCGGTGGGGGTGCAAGCGTCACCATGGCATCCTTGGAAAACAGCCAGAGAGCCACTTTATCTCTTGTCATCGATACAGGAGCGACCCACAGCCTAGTGCCATCTGGTGGGCTCCTGAGAAATTGCAAGACAGTTAAAACTGGACGTTTTGTCTTGATGGCAGATGGTTCTAAGAGACAGTTAACTGAGACTGGTTTTTTATACTGTCCCTTTATAGATCATGAGGTACAAGCTTTTGTGATCCCTGAGCTTGCTCACTCTCTTTTAAGTGTATCAGCACTTATGGCTGATGGTTTTGATGTGGTGTTTACTAACAATATGTGTTATTTCTACAGGGATGGGAAGAAGCTCCACAGTGTTGAGGGGAAGGACAGGCTCTTTCTGGTGCAGATGCCTGTCACTGATGCTACTGTTGCAGAGTCCCCTGAAGAAGCACAAGTGCAGTGTGCAAATGTACCACCACACCATGATTGTTTACATTTGTGGCATCGCAGATTTGGGCATGCAGGGTGGTCATATGTTAAGAAAGCCGCAGAGAACACCATTGGGTGTGGGTTCAAGGTATGTGATAAATACTTAGATTGTCAAGCTTGTAAGCAATCAAAGGTCACGACATGCACATATCCCAGGTCAGAAAGGAGGACCAGCAAACCCTTTGAGCTGGTTCATGCAGATTTATCGGGTCCGATGCAGATAGCTTCTTTAAGTGGTTCGAAGCATGTTTTGGTTCTGACTGATGATTTTTCGAAACACGCCTGGTTGTTTACACTTAAACACAAGTGGGAGGCGGCTGCACTGATCAGGGATTGGATCACAGCGGTGGAGCTGCGTTTCTCCGCCAGGTTGGTTTCCTTTCAATCTGATCGGGGGGTGGAGTTCACAGGTTCTGCGCTGCAATCTTTCTTCAGGCAGAAAGGTATCAGTCATCGATTGACTGTCCCCTACTCTCCGCAACAGAATGGGGTTGCGGAGAGAAAACACCGCACCCTACAGGAAGCAGCGAATGCTATGCTGGCAGACTCGGGTCTGCCACAGCACTTTTGGGCCGCGAGTTATAAGATGGCATGCTTTGTTCAGAACAGGGTGTTCAATTCAAGTGTGGGAGACATGCCGTACTTTCTGCTGCATGGGAATAAACCGAAAGTGGATTTCTTGCGTGTGTTTGGCTGTGAGGCTTGGGTCCTCATTCCAAAGGCCATTCGCAGAAAGGGAGAACCAAGATCTAGGAAAATGATCTTTGTAGGCTATGAGCCGGGGTCAAAGGCGTGGCGTTTCTCATACCCTACTGGCAACCAGTCTAAGCTGCTTATTAGAAGCAGTGCTGAGTTTTGCGAGCAGAGTGGGTGGAAACGTCTTCATGGGAACCCGGATGTTCTGTTTGACTCAGATGAGGAAGAGGAGGATGAAGAAGCTGAACCTGTTGCTGAGGTGGACAGTCCACAGCCACAGAGTCCAGAACCGGGATCTCCAAGGCAGAGGCTCCGAACCTCTCCAAAAGGGAGTCCCAAGACCCCTCCACAGGTCTCTGTCAAGTCTGAGCCGAGGAGTGAGCTATCCTCACCAGCAGACCCAGCTGTGAGGCCTAAAAGGCGCAGCAGATCATAGGGGGAGGTTTCTGACACAGGGGATAGTTAGTGTGGCTGACCCAAGTGAATCAGGCGCAGTTCCAGAGTTCACGCTGAGGAGGTCAGCAAGGTCAACCAAGGGAAAGCCACCAGAAAGGTATGAAGCCACTAGCGTCTGGGTAGGTGTGGCTAGATGTGAACCTGAATCCTTTGAGGATGTTCAGAAGTTGCTTCAGGAAGAAGCTAGCAAATGGCGTGAGGCGATGCAGAAGGAGATGAACTCAATGGAGTCTCTTGGTGTGTTCTCACTCACACAGTTGCCGGCTGGCAATCATACTGTGAGTTGCAGGTGGGTTTACCGTCTTAAACCCACAGAAGCTGGAGAACCACAGTATAAAGCTAGATTAGTAGCCCGAGGATTCACACAGAAGAAGGGAGTCCACTTCATGGAGGTCTATTCGCCGACCTTGAGGGCCGAGACTCTGAGGACGCTTTTAGCAGTTGCTGCACAGAGAGGTTGGAAGGTGAACCATTTTGATGTGGATGTTGTCTACCTGAACTCAGACCTCCAGGAGGAGTTGTACATGCTTCCTCCTCCAGGTTTTGAAGTCAGTGTGCCAGGCATCGTGTGGCGGTTGCACAAATCCATCTATGGATTACACCAATCTGCCAGAAATTGGAACATGTGTCTGAATGAAGCCTTAGAAGAGCTAGGTTTCAGGAGAAGTATTGCGGACAGCTGTCTTTACCTTAAAGGTTCAGGTAAGATGCAGCAAGCTGCTCAGATTTTTGTTGATGATATCTTGATCATGGCACAGACAGGTAAACAAGTGGAGGAGTTTGCTAAGGAGATTGGAAAATGGTTCAAGCTCAAGCAGCTTGGAGATGTCAAGTCATATCTAGGCGTAGAGATAACGAGAGCAAGAGATGGAAGCTTTTTGCTCAGCCAGAAAGATAAGATTGAACAGTTGCTTGAGAAGTTCAGGATGTCTGAGTGTACAGGTTGCAGAACACCCATGGAAGTTGGATACGTGAAGGAATGTCAGCAAGTAGAACGTGCTGTGTTCGAAAATACTGAACTCTTTCAATCAGCTCTGGGTAGTCTGCTGTATCTGTCACAGTGGAGCAGACCAGACATAGCGTTTGCTGTCAATCTGCTCAGTAGAGAGGCTTCAAGTCCTAGTGTGCAGGCCTGGAATGGTATTAAACGAGTGCTACGTTACCTGCAAGATACCAAAGACTTTTGCCTCAAGATGTCAAGCTTAAACAAACAAAAAACAAAGGGTGTTGGAAAAAAATTTAACAAAGGAAGAAAAAGATAGGTTTCAGAGTGAAACTGGGTTGGAAATAGCAAAAAAGGTTAAGTACCTGGGGGTAAATTTAACATCTAAAAATGTGAACTTATTTAAAGATAACTACGAAAAATGTTGGTTAGAAGTAAAGAAGGATCTAGATATATGGTCTAGGCTGAAACTTTCCTTGTTAGGCCGAATTGCTGTTATCAAGATGAATGTATTGCCGAGAATGGTGTTTTTGTTTCAGACGTTGCAGATCCTAGACAAAATGGACTGTTTCAAGAAGTGGCAGAAAGATATATCTAAATTTGTCTGGCAGGGCAAAAAGCCCAGAATAAAATTTAAGATTTTAACCGATGCGAAAGATAGAGGGGGCTTCGCCCTGCCAGACTTAAGACTTTATTATGAATCAGCAGCATTTTGCTGGTTGAACCAATGGCTACTTCTGGAGGATACAGACATTTTGGATCTGGAAGGATATGACAATAGTTTTGGTTGGCATGCATATTTGTGGTATGACAAGGTAAAGGTGTACAAAAGCTTTAAAAACCATATTGTCAGGAAAGCACTGTATAATGTTTGGATTAGATACAAAGATCTAGTGGAAAGCAAAACCCCCAGGTGGTTGTCACCAATGGAAGCTAAGGCAGTGAAAAAACTCAACATGGAATCTAACTGGCCTAAATATTGTGAAATTTTAGAACAAGATGGTGAAAAGTTGAAGCTTCAAAGTTTTGAGAAGCTAAAGCATAAAGTTCGAGATTGGTTACATTATCGTCAGATAAATGAGACATTTAAGCAAGACAGGAAACTTGGTTTTCAGAAGGAGAGGTCAAAGTTAGAAACAGAATTGCTAGAACCCAATACTAAGAATCTATCTAGAATGTATAATTTGCTGCTGAAATGGAATACACAGGATGAAACGGTGAAATCAGCTATGATTAAATGGGCACAGGATATTGGTCATTGTCAGGGAACTGACATCTAAAGCGCCGCAGGTGCAAAGGCTCCCTGAGGTTGAGAGAGCAGTAGCAGCGGAAGAGGGAACCAGTAGAGGGCGAGCAAGAACTCCAAGGGAAAGTGAGTCGGAGGGATGGCTCAGAGACGCTTCAAGCGAAACCAGTGGGGAGGTCTCAGGACCTCCTATAGGGACACCCACACCTCGACGGAAACTGTCACGCCGAGAGGCCAGACGACGTGTTTCCGTTAAGGAGCTTTTATGTTGGAAACGTTTCCGAAAGCAGCCACTTTCGGATTCTACTAGTGATTGACGCAGCCATGCTGGAGGGGCTCCGTCACAGGCAGAGGTTTGAAAACCTGATCAAACTCTGAGGGACTTGCATTTTACGCACAAGCAGCTCATCGTCCCATCACAGCAATCCGAAAGTCACCGAAAGCCAGCTTGTGCAGAGAGAAGCATCATGAGCAACCCAGCCGGAACCGGGGGTGCAGGAGCAGCTGGAGGGGGTCCAAGCCTGGAAGAAAGGTACAGAGCGTTGGAGATCCAGTTGGCGCTGCAAACGGCGAGGCTTGAGGAGAGGAGGGCTCAGGATGCAGAAAAGGGAAAGGAGAAAACCACCCCGCTCGCCAGAAAGGTGCCAGGATTGGTGCAGAAATTCGGGGGGGATCCCAGGAACTATCATGCCTTTAGAACAGAGATGCAATACGCTCTAAACTTGCAGTTTGATGACTTCCCCGACGAGGAATCGCGAGTGGCGTATGTGATTGGCCATCTCGAATCCGGGGCGAAAGATTGGGTTAGACCCCTGATGGCAGCGAATAATGAGATCTTAAAGGACACGAGGAAGTTTTTTCGTGCCATGGACCTGATGTTTTCCAGCGATATTGAGCAGGGGGTGGTGCGAAGGCAGTTAATGGCTTGCCAGCAAGGAAGCAGATCTGTCCGTGAGTACTGGACTGAATTTACTATGCTGATTCATAAATTGGGGTGGGACCTATCGGCGGAGCCCATCCAAATGCTTTTCGAAGAGGGGCTTTCTTCAACCGTCAAAGATGAGCTTTCCCGGGGGCCCAGGGCGGAGTCTATGGACCAATTAACCAAATCTGCGCTGGCCATAGGAGCGCGCCAGGAGGCGAGGGCTTTGGAAAGGCGGGAAGGGAAAGGAGACCGTTGGAGGGAGTTCCGCATTCCAGACATTCCAGAGCCATCTTTCCCGCCGGCAGAGCCGATGGAAGTTGGAACAGCGCGGGCGCGCGCAGTTTCAAATCCCAGTGAAGGGCGGAAGAAGGAGGGAAAGAGCGCCAAGAGATGTTATCTCTGCCAACAGCCAGGGCACTTTGCCAGAGTCTGCCCACAAAGAAAGGAATGGCAAGGGATGGCAGGAGCTGTTGGGGGAAAGGAAGAGGAAAGCAAGGAGCAAGTAAAAGCCAACGCCTGGCTGCCACCGTCGGGGCACAGCAGCCAGGCCAAAGAGCAATGAAAGTGCCCATGCCAGAACCTCCCAGACCTGCTTTAGTGATAGAGGTGTTACTAGAACTGCCAAACGGACACCCACTAAAGGTCAAGGCGCTTTTGGATTCAGGCAGCTCCTGTAATTTCATGAGTAAGGAGTTTGCAGCTGAGCACCAGATACAGACCATCCCTTTAAGTAACCCCTTGCAGGTGACTACGATTGACGGCAGAGAGCTGTTGGGGGGAGAAGTTAGCCAACAGACTGTCCCGATGATAATGAGAGTGGCAAGGCACACCGAACAGATAGCGTTTAATGTGGCCATCCTGGGAGGAGCGCCCATCATTTTGGGGATGAGCTGGCTGGCGCTACACGATCCGCTAGTGGGCTGGCATCAGAGGGTGGTCTCCTTTGGGTCAGCGCATTGCCTAGAACACTGCAAGGAGGGGAAGGTCTCGGGAGGAGACAGAGTCACCCTAGCGGGGATGGAAGTGATGGGCAAAGGGAAGGTGCCCCCGCAATACGCAGATCTGAGCAACGTATTCAGCGAAAGGGAAGCAGACAAACTGCCACCGCATAGACCCTTTGACTGTCAAATCAACCTACTCCCAGGGGCCCAACTCCCAGTAGGCAAGCTGTACGCCATGTCAGACAGGGAGATGCAGGAGCTGAGGGAGTTCATTGACAAAAACTTGAAGCGAGGTTTCATCAGAGAGTCCCGAGCGGTGGGGGGCAGCCCAGTGTTTTTTGTGGACAAAAAGAACACAGACAAACCGAGACTGGTGTGTGACTTTAGGGCCCTCAATGCAGTGTCGGAGCCCCTGGCTTTCCCTATGCCCCGAATTGACGACATTTTGACCAGAGTAAGGAAGGGAAAGATTTTTACAAAACTG
Source organism: Podarcis melisellensis (assembly GCF_964234715.1). Taxonomy (NCBI): domain Eukaryota; kingdom Metazoa; phylum Chordata; class Lepidosauria; order Squamata; family Lacertidae; genus Podarcis; species Podarcis melisellensis. Next base: position 72,397,653 of record NC_138542.1, read on the forward strand.
GACCTGCGGGGGGCGTACAATCTGATACGCATAAGGAAGGGAGATGAATGGAAGACCACCATGTTTACCCCTTTGGGAGCCTTTGAATACCTCGTTATGCCCTTCGGTCTACAAGGGGGCTCCGCCTGTTTTCAAGCTTTTATAAACCACGTTCTGGGACCTTTGCTCTACAAGAACTGTGTGGCCTTTTTAGACGACGTGTTGGTGTATTCGGAAGATGAGGAACAGCATGTGAGGGACGTTCGAGAAGTGTTGGGCAGGCTGCAAGCCAACCAGCTGTGGGTGAAACTGGAGAAGTGCCAGTTTCATACCAAGGAGGTGGAATTCCTGGGGTACCGCTTGTCAGACAAGGGATTGGCCATGGATCCAGGCAAGGTTCAAGCGGTACTGGAATGGAAGACACCGAAGACCAAGAAGGACGTGCAAAGATTCTTGGGGTTTGGGAACTTTTATCGGAAGTTCATCAAGAACTTTGCCCACTTGACGGCGCCCATCACCGACTGCCTCAGCAGCAAGAAGAAATTTGTTTGGACGGTGGAGGCGGATCGAGCCTTTGAAGAACTGAAAAGGGCTTTCGCCTCGGAAGAACAACTTCTGCATGTGGATTTACAAAAACCCATGAGAGTGGAAACAGATGCATCCGACCGGGCTATAGGGGCGGTCCTTCTTCAACCGGGGAGGAGTGCGTCGGAGTGGAGACCGTGTGCATTCTTCTCGCGGAAACTGAATAAGTCCGAGAGGAATTACACGGTGTATGACAGGGAACTACTTGCCATTCACGAAGCATTCCGGAGGTGGAGACATTTATTAATTGGGGCACAACACAAGGTGCAAGTGTGCACCGACCACAAAAATTTAGAGTATTGGAGAACAGCTCGAGTGCTCAACCAACGACAAGTGAGATGGGCACAGGAATTCTCCAAATTTAACTTTGAGATTTGTTATGTGCCAGGCCCAGAAAACGTCAGGGCAGATGCGCTCTCACGCAAACCAGAATATTGGGAAGGGGAGGAGGTGATCGAAGAGAGACATGTCATCCCGGAGGACCGCTGGGTGTGTGGGGCGGCGCTGGTGGGGCAACGGGAACTGGTGGAGGAAACGGAAAATGATGAATATGCCCAGGATAAGCTCAGAGGTCTCAGGGGGGAGGGCGAGAGCCCCGGAGGTTTTGAGGAAAGAAATGGGGCATTGTATTACAAAGGGGCACTGTATATACCCGAAGGTGAATTGAGGGGGAGAGTACTCAAGCAGTTGCATGATAGCCCCACGGCGGGACATTTTGGGCAACACAAAACCATGTGGTTGGTTACCAGGGAATTTTGGTGGCCTAAGGTGAGGGAAGATGTAAGGGAGTATGTAAGAGGGTGTGACCAATGTCAGCGAGCCAAAGGGGAAAGAAGGGCGCCGGCAGGGTTATTAGAACCTTTACCCACACCAGAACGGCCTTGGGAAGCGATATCAATAGATTTTATGACGGATCTGCCAAGGTCCAAGGGGAAAACAGCCATCATGGTAGTAGTAGACCTGTTAACTAAGATGTGCCATTTTGTAGCATGCTCACATGCAGTCACAGCGGAAGAAACGGCGAAGTTGTTTGTGGAACATATATTTAGGTTGCACGGGGCTCCCTCGAGGGTGATCTCAGATCGAGGCAAACAATTTACTTCCAGGTTCTGGAGGAAGCTCATGAGCTTGCTACACGTGGAAGTTAATTTTTCAACTGCCCGGCACCCTGAAACCAACGGGCAGGCGGAAAGGGCAAATGGCATTCTTCAACAATATCTTAGGTGTTATGTCAATGACAGAGAGAACGATTGGGTCGAAAAGTTGGCGTTGGCAGAATTTGCCTACAATAATGCGGAGAATGTGTCCACAGGGATGAGTCCCTTTTTGGCTAATTACGGGTGTCACCCCAGGGCATTTCCAGGGGAAGGAGGGGAGAGATGGAGCGTTCCAGCGGCTGAACATTTTGTAGAAGAGATGGAAGCCATCCATCAGCAGCTCCAGCTCAACTTAGAAAGGGCCAAGGCACAATATAAGAAGCAGGCAGACAAGAACAGAAGGGAAGGTGAAACCATAAGGGTGGGGGATCAAGTGTGGTTGTCAACCCAAGGGTTGCCGTTCAAAGGGGGTTGTAAGAAACTGAGGCCCAGAAGATTGGGACCCTTTGAGGTGATTCAGCAGGTCAACCCGGTAGCTTTCAAACTCCGATTACCCAACCACATGAAATTGCACCCAGTGTTCCACAGGTCGTTACTGTCACCATACAGGGGGGGACGTGAAGGGGAGCACGTCAGGGGACCAGCCTTGGAAGAGAGGGAACGCCGCAACCATGTAGCGGAAATCCTCGATTCCAGGTGGAAGGGTAATCAGGTGGAGTATTTGGTGGCGTGGGAAGGGGAACCGGAGTCAGAAAACACCTGGGTAAGTGCAGAGGAAGTCAATGACGAGGTTTTAACAGAAACGTTCCACCAAAGGTTCCCGAGGAAACCTCAGCCTATAGCAAGGTTTAGGAGGGAGTATTTCGGCACCACCGATGAGGAAGAGGAAATGGAAGGGTTCGCGGAGTCGGAGTTGGAAGATGGAGTGGACTCTGATGACGAAGAGTACCTAGAGAGTAGGAACAGCAACAAGTGGAAGGAAGTGTTCGCGACGTCGGAAGATGAGGGAGGTTCTTTCAGGGGTTTTACCTCCTCACCGCCAGTAGGAGAGGAGACGGGAGGGGGTGAAGGGGGCCCTGGAGGGGAGGTGGATGTCAGGGAACTGACATCTAAAGCGCCGCAGGTGCAAAGGCTCCCTGAGGTTGAGAGAGCAGTAGCAGCGGAAGAGGGAACCAGTAGAGGGCGAGCAAGAACTCCAAGGGAAAGTGAGTCGGAGGGATGGCTCAGAGACGCTTCAAGCGAAACCAGTGGGGAGGTCTCAGGACCTCCTATAGGGACACCCACACCTCGACGGAAACTGTCACGCCGAGAGGCCAGACGACGTGTTTCCGTTAAGGAGCTTTTATGTTGGAAACGTTTCCGAAAGCAGCCACTTTCGGATTCTACTAGTGATTGACGCAGCCATGCTGGAGGGGCTCCGTCACAGGCAGAGGTTTGAAAACCTGATCAAACTCTGAGGGACTTGCATTTTACGCACAAGCAGCTCATCGTCCCATCACAGTCATGATATTATGTTTGTGGACTGGGAACAGTTATGGACCACCGGTATTAAATTTACGGCATGTAGTGCCTTGAAAGAGAACATAATGAAAATGATCTATAGGTGGTACATGACCCCAGTCAAGCTTGCAAAGATCTACCATTTGCCCAATAACAAATGTTGGAAGTGTAATGAGACTGAAGGCACTTTTTACCATCTTTGGTGGACCTGCCCAAAGATTAAGGCCTACTGGGAAATGATCTATAATGAAATTAAGAAAATCCTTAAGTGGACATTTGTAAAGAAACCGGAGGCTTTTCTCTTGGGCATGGTCGGCCAATTGGTACCAAAGAAAGATAGGACATTCTTTATGTATGCAACTACAGCAGCAAGAATCCTGTTGGCAAAGTATTGGAAGATGCAAGAACTACCTACTCTGGAAGAATGGCAGACGAAGGTGACGGAATATATGGGACTGGCAGAGATGACCGGCAGAATCCGTGACCAGAGGAAAGAGACAGTGGAGGAGGATTGGAGAAAATTTAAAATATATCTTAAAAATTATTGTAAAATCGTGGACTGATAAGATGTTAAGGGGAAAGAAACAAAGAATTACAGCTGTAAATGTTAATCTTAAGTAAATCTAAAAGAGACTTGATTAAAAAATTGACTGAAGGGTTGCTAAAAAAGAAAATGGTAAAATAAGGATGCGGTGAAAGGGAGGTATGGGGAAGTCAAATTCTGTTGTATGTTTTTGATATATGTGTTTTGTTCTGTATTGTCTTTTGTATGTTAAGAAAACTAATAAAAATTATTATAAAAAAAAAGATGTCAAGCTGAGGGTGGTGTTAAGCTGACCACCTGGGTGGATTCAGATTGGGCTATCCTTGACTACCGCAAATCAGTGTCAGGCCTAGTGGTGAAGTTTGGGAACTCAGTAGTTGGGTGGAGGTCCGGGAAGCAAAGTCTCATAGCGCTTTCATCTACTGAAGCTGAGTTCAGTGCGCTATCTGAGGTTTGCAGAGAGCTGGAGTTCTATGTGTGTTTGGTCCAGGAACTCTGTGGGGAACATTGTCTGCCCATCGTGGTGCACGAAGACAATCAAACGTGTCTCAAATTGGCCGAGACGGGGCAATTCAAGGCCAGGACCAAACATCTGGATATACGTTTTCAGAATGTGTGTAAGAGCGTTCGTGAGGGGCTAGTTGCTCTAAAATACTGTCCCTCAACCAAGAACTTCGCTGATGGTTTCACGAAGGCATTATCCTTCCAGAAGCACGAGGAGTTCTGTGAAGGTCTGTGTTTGGCGTGAGCATTGTTGCTTATTTCCCCAGATGCAGGGCAAGAGGGGGCGTGGAGTTTGGAGTTTACAGGGTTAAAACTCCTTGGTGTCCTGTATCTGGGGAGGGCCCTGATATAGGGCCGTACGTCACAGGCTTTGTCTGAGTTGTCTGTGAGAGTTGCTTTCACTTTTGACTGTAAGAAGCAGGAGAGAGACCGTGTGTGCTTTTAGCACGGAGAGATGTCGGAAAGTTCTGATGGATTTATTGCTGTGTAAATAAACGCTTTTAGAGATAGCAACGATCTGTCTCTGGACTTGATTTATCCCTCTATCTCACACGGACGGCAGGACCGCTGCAACTCTGTTTTCCTGCCCAGGTCAGCCTCAAGCCCCAGAAGCAGAGCTGCGCAGAGGAAGCACTGACTGGACGACAGGATTTAATGCCCCAAAACGTATGTGTTTTTTTTGTGGTTAGGGTTAGGGCCCCCCCCCCATGCCCAATATGCAGCCAGGAACAGCGAGGAAGAGAGCAGCCAATATTCAAGTATTTTTTTTCTCCCCACCCCCTCCAATTTTAAAGGTGCAGCTTATCAGCTTATATTCGGGTGTGGCTTATATTTGGGCCAATACGGTATGTGTTTTGTTTGTGGTGATGTAATTTCTCTCCACCCCAAAAATGTTCCGAGTCCTCTGATATCCCCATGGACGTTTTGAAGGAGACAGAGGCAGATGTGCAGGAGAAGCTCTTTATTGATGTCTGGATACAGAGAAGAGCAAGTCTGGCTCACGAGTGATCTCAAAACCTGCGACGGCAGGGCAGGCAGGTGGACACGGGCAACGCGGAAGACAAGGACCTACAACTTGGTCCCGTTCTCCAAAGCGCTGAAATTGCCGAAGCCCATTCCTTCAGCGGGAGTTTGCAGAGGTAGTAATTCTCAGTACTGCAATAATTATCATTCCAGTCCATCAAGTCTAGAAAGACGAGGAAGAAGAAACATCAGTTGGAGGAAGCAGTGTTTCTGAATAACAGCTGCTGGAAGCCAGAGGAAGAGAGAGGACTCAGAGTCCTACATGTGGGTTTGCAATTGCTCTAGGAAGCATTTTTTTAAACAACTATCTGACATTTAGAAGACATCTGAAGGCAGCCCTGTTTAGGGAAGTTTTTAATGACTGATGTTTTAATGCAGGCTTCCTCAACCTCGCCCCTCCAGATGTTTTGGACTACAATTCCCAACATCCCTCACCACTGGTCCTGCTAGCTAGGGATCATGGGAGTTGTAGGTCAAAAACAACTGGAGGGCTAAGGTTGAGGGAGACTGTTTTAATGTATTTTTAATCTTTTGTTGGCAGCCGCCCAGAGTGGCTGGGGAAACCCAGCCAGATGAGCAGGGTATAAATAATAAATTATGATTATGATTATTAGCCCTGTTTCAGCTCTTAAAAAGGGTTGCTGCTTCTATGCTTCTATGCTAGTAACTAAGAACCTTTCACTTATCTTTAAGGAAACTTTAATCTTTGTTTCATACAAACCTCATGGTGTCCCTTCCAGTGGTGTCCAAACTTTTTTCAAAGAGGGCCAGATTTGATGAAGTGAAGGGCCGTGAGGGCCGACCAAAGGGCCAACCAAAGTTATTGACTTTTTTTTAGGATTTTACCCCAAAGTTTTTTTTAAAGATTGATGTTGTTGAGTTTTCTTAGGGTTGAAATTCTTGAGCATTTTTTAGGATGGAAGTTGCTGATTTTTAAAAAGATTTTACACCAGGAAACAAGCCGCCACAGCGGCCGGATTAAACTGACCAGCGGGCTGAATTAGGTCCCCAAAGCAGACTTTGGACATGCCTGTGAGTTAGTTGTTCTAGAGGAGAGAGAAAACATCTGGGAAACCCTGGTTGCCATATATCTGGGAAACCCAGGACATGTCCTCTTTCTGGGGGGACACATGCCATTTTAACGGAAATGTTTTTTTTGTTTGTTTCTTGGGGGGCGGGTTAGAGTTTTTTTGGGGGGCCACACACATGCTTGGGAGGGCCCTGTGCACCAGAAGTAGAAGTGTCACAGCAGAGTGAGGCTTCTGCAGCAAAGATCAGGTAGGAGCTAGGGTTCTTCCTCTGCTTGGGTCACCAGCAGCTTGGCCTTGGGCTGCCCTGTATGCCGCTGCCCCTGCCAGCCCAAGCTGGCTATTTTGGTGAAAGGCAGCCTGGGGGTGGGCTTGAATACTTTTCACCCATTGACAGGAGAAAGGGTGAAAATACCCCACCACACAGAGGACAATATACTGCTGTCCTGCACTGAGGGTTCCAGGAGACAGAAGGAATCGGATGAAGACCACCTGCGGCAGATGTGGAGAAGCCTTGGACTGCAAGCCAGATTTGACCCACCATTTGGCCCACAAGGCGATGTTGGCCAAGCCATGTCCACCTCTAATAGCCCTGATGTACAACCCTGTCAAATGTTGGACCATGAAGGGGTGAGGTGAAGTGAGCATCTCATCCACAAGTCTGAGCCAATTCCCCACCTCTGACCAAAGGGCCCCATCCAATAATAATAATAGTAATAATAATAATAATAATAATACAGTGGTACCTTGGTTTAAGAACAGTCCGGTTTAAGAACGATTCTGTTTACAAACTCCACAAAACCGAAAATAGTGTCTTGGTTTGAGAACTTTACCTCGGTCTGAGAATGGAATCCGAATGGTGGAAGGGCACCGGTGGTGGGAGACCTCATTAGGGAAAACACGCCTTCGTTTAAGAACGGGTTTGGTTGAAGAATGGACTTCTGGAATGGATTATGTTCATAAACCGAGGTACCACTGTAATATATTTATATGCCACTCATCTGGCTGGTTTACCCCCGCCATTCTGGGTGGCTTCCAACAAATTAAACCCATTAAGCACAATCTTTACAACTTGTGAAACCCCCCTCCTCACCTGGACCAAGCATCTCGACACAGTGTTGGTTATTTCTGCAGTTGGAGGGTTGTCCAGATCCCCAATGCACATAGCCGACCGCGGCATTATCAGTCCATCTCCACTGTACAATCTGTAAAGGTAAAGGGACCCCTGACCATTAGGTTCCGTCATGGCTGACTCTGGGGTTGTGGCGCTCATCTCACTTTACTGGCTGAGGGAGCTGGTGTACAACTTCTGGGTCATGTGGCCAGCATGACTAAGCTGCTTCTGGCGAACCAGAGCAGCGCACGGAAACGGTACCTATTTATCTTGCCATTTGATGTGCTTTCGAACTGCTAGGTTGGCAGGAGCAGGGACCGAGCAATGGGAGCTCACCAATTTGTGGGGATTCGAACCGCTGACCTTCTGATTGGCAAGTCCTAGGCTCTGTGGTTTAACCCACAGCACCACAGCAAAAAGAGTTGGGGTCTTGACTGAGGAAGGGATGTCCCAACGTGAGGTCAGTCTCCCTTCTGCAGTAAGCGGCTCATGAAAATATAGTGTCTGGTTTTCAGCAAGAGGGATGGGAACAAATCCCAAGGAAGATGAGGCGGCTGGACCTCTCAGACTTGTAGTGGATGGGGGAGATCTAGGAAGGATCAGCTGTTCCCCATCACCCTTCCTACGCCCCTGCCCCCAACCTTCAGCTCTTCTCCCCAGTGTGATTTTACAGCAAGGCTGTCAATGAATTGATTTTCAGCTGGTGGGATCAAATCCCAAGGAAGATGAGGCGGCTGGACCTCTCAGATTTGTACTGCTTGGGGGAGATCTAGCCGGGATCAACTGTTCTCCATCACCCAGCACAAGAAATGCACCTGTTACATCCCTCTACTCTGCAGAAGTCTTAAAGGTATGTCCTCCTTTCCAACTGGATTGTCAAATACAGTGGAACCTCGGGCTACATACGCTTCAGGTTACAGACTCCGCTAACCCAGAAATAGTACCTTGGGTTAAGAACTTTGCTTCAGGTTGAGAACAGAAATCGTGCTCCGGCGGTGCGGCAGCAGCAGGAGGCACCATTAGCTAAAGTGGTGCTTCAGGTTAAGAACGGACCTCCGGGACGAATTAAGTGCTTAACCCGAGGTACCACTGTATTGCTCCAAGGCTAAGGTGCATGTCAACTTTGCTGATTTAAAACCTTATTAAAGTAACATTGTGAGAGTTCTAAATGGGACCTGTGTTGCATCCTGGGGATGCAGGCAGATGGCTACTCTTTGAATTACGAGCTTCACCAGAGCCCCAGACCCTCCCTTACAGAGATGGGAATATCTGTCCTTCCCTTCCCCGCAGGGAGCTCTCGTCTTCTGAACAGCTCCTCTGTGCCCTTGCCGGCTGCTGAGAGGCAAATGAAAAAGAGAGTTTGCCCCCTTTACTTACCTTCTTGCCCCTTTTCTTTCTGAACAGTCCAATCCAGATGGGGCGATTGATCTCATATGCCCCTGTTATCGCAGAGGCTATACTTCTGTGCTCTTCCTCGCTAAGGATGGAGGCCAGGTGGCTTTTTTGCCCATATGTTTGGCAGTCCGCCTGGGAGAGAAAAAGAATAAGGGATTTTACCCTGGAGGTGAGGGAAAGCTGCCTGGTTGCATCGAGCACCTCCTGTAAGATTCCCCATGCAGGATTGTGCAAGGACCACAGCACAGCTATAAGCTTTTTGTGTAGATCACCGTGACCTCACAACCATGGATGGATCTGCAGTACCATTGTGTAAATAATGTACATAAAGCAGACATTTCGGGGGAACTCCCATTCCTCACTACTATGAGCCGAATAAAGAGCATGAAATCCACACTCGACTCTGAGTATCTTTCACCTTTATAGCAGCAGCAGCATCTTCCTTTCATTATTTTTTTAACCTGCCATGTGACATATGCAGGGATAACTTTGTAGTCCAAGACTATGCTTCATTTGCTGTGAGTTGCTTAAAGGGAGGAGAGGAAGGGTGTGTGTGTGTTTGACATTTGACCGGAAACAGGGTGTCTGGAGGAATTTGCTACACAGGGCTTCCAAGAATCTCTCCCTACCTCTGCATCATGCCAATTCCGTGCAGTTTGGCTATATATATAGCAATCCCTCTGAAAGTTGATCCAGTCCTGGGGGCAGCTAAGTGCTTCCGTGCCTGTCAGAGGAGAGGGAACACAATGTCAAGGTTGTGGAGGACGTGGCTGGGTCAGAATCCGGACTATTCACAGGAAGTGGAGAGGGGCCTCACCCAGGACCTAGGGGTGAGACCTGAATGGCTGTCTGGCCAGCAGAATCTCAAGGATACTGAGGACCTGTGGGAAGGGGGATCTAATATCTGCTGTGATTGAGAAGCCAGGATTTGAGCAAAATGGCACTTAGGGAAGAAGATGCAGGAGCGAGGTTGATACAGCACCCACGGGAGGTAAGCTGGGTGAGGGGGAAGATAAAAGCGCTTTCCCCATATTGTCCAGAAATGAAAATAAAGAGGGCATAGAATTTCTCTCTATTCCCACCCCCTCTGAAATTCAGTTAAGGATCTCTCCAAACAAATAGACAATAGGTTAAAGACAAGTTTGGTTCCTCCTTTGATGAACTAAGAAGAAATTTTACAACTTAAGTCCTATGAGCTTAGGACAATAAAGCTTACATCAGTATGTTACATTGGTAACAAAAACATATAATGCCCCCGTTTCGTCCTCTGCTTCATGTTTCAAATCTATATTACTAGGATTTGCCTTTTCTCCTAAGGATTGCTATCTGCTTGGCTTCTCCCAGTCCAGGTTTGAGGAGCCCAGTTGGGATGTACCTTGCAGAAAGGAGCAGGCAATCAGGAAGCCCCAAATGGAGAGGTGGAAGAAAGTGATGCGTCCCATTGGCACCTGAGGAGAGAGAAGAAAAGAAGAGACTGTCCAGTCAAGGAGGAGTCGGTAAGTTTTGGAAAGAGTTTTTCTTTTAGAATTTACAAGATCAGATTCGAATCAGGAAATATCTACTGAGAACCACTTTTGTTTGTCAGAATTAAATTTTTCAAATAACTGATGGTATTGGAACCAGTCTGAAATGTGTTATCTTACTTCCTCAAATTTTTAAAATTTTATTTGGTTATCTTCATTTTTTAGAAGTATTTTATATGTTGGCCAGCTTTCCTGAGTATTTTTCCGTTTTGCTGCTATGGCTTCTACTACCACGGGACTTTAGGCCCCATCAGGTCTTTATATTTTTCCCATACAGCAAAGATTGACTTTCTTATTGTATGGTTGGTAAATTTTTTATGAAGTTTCGCTTTTCCATATATTAGGTAGGCGTGCCATCCCCAACGGTTGTCAAACCCTTCCAGGTCCAGGAGGTCCAGATCCTGCAACGTGCACCAAGCTTTTAGCCAGGTGAAACAGGCTGCCTCGTAGTAAAGTTTTAGATCGGGTAGGGAAAAGCCTCCTCTCTCTTTTATGTCTATTAAGATCAGGTATTTAATCCTAGGTTTCTTCCCTTCCCACAGAAATTTGCAAATTTCTGTTTGCCATATCTTGAGACAACCTGCTTCACCAAGTATCGGAATCATTTGAAATAAAAAGATTAATTTTGGAAGCACATTCATCTTTATAATGGAAATCCTACCCAGAAATGTTAATTTTAGTTTACTCCAGGTTACCAAGTTTTTTTCTAATCTCTAGCCAAGTTTTGGTGTAATTATCCTGAAATAAGTTTATGTTCTTGGGGGTGATCCAAATACCCAAGTATTTAGCTTTTGAAGAGATTTTCAGGCCCAATATTTTTTCTAAGTCGTCCCTTTCTTCTGTGGTTACATTTTTAACAAGCATTTTTGTTTTTGTTATATTCAGCTTAAAGCCTGCCACTTCTCCAAATTCTTTAATCAGTTCCAGCACTCTTTTCAGACTTTCTTCAGGGTTTTCAGTCATAACAAGTAGATCGTCCACGAAAGCTTTAATTTTATATGTTTTGTTTCCCAGAGTGATGCCTTTAACAAGCTGATCCCTTCTTATCTGATTGTTCAAGACTTCCATCACCAAGATAAATATCAGTGGAGACAGTGGGCAGCCCTGTCTGGTTCCCTTGTTTATTTTGCACTCCTCAGTAATTCTTCCGTTGATGATCAATTTTGCATATTGTTCCGAATAGATGGCATTTATTCCTTTACAAATATTTTCTCCCAGTCCGATTTCTTCCATTTATTTTTTCATAAACTTCCAGGACACGTTATCAAAAGCTTTTTCAGCGTCTACCAACATAATAGCTGCTGGTTTATGAATTTTAATATCCAAATATTCTAATACATTAATCACACATCTAATATTGGATTGCATAAATCGTCCGGGAAGAAATCTGGTTTAATCTTTATGAATTATCTCTTTCAGCACCATTTTTAATCTATTTGCAAGAATGTCTGCGAATATCTTGTAATCGTTATTTAGCAGTGCAATGGGTCTGTAATTTGCCATGTTTGAGGCATCTGTTCCCTGTTTATGGATAAGAGTAATAAAGCTGTCCTTCCAGGTTTTCGGAAGTTTTCCATTTGCCAGAATATTATTCATTAGGTCTTTCATGGGAAGAAATAATGCTTGTTCTAACTTTTTATAGTAATTAGCTGGAAGACCATCTGGGCCTGGTGTCTTTCCTAATTTTGATCTCTGTATAGCTTTTGCACCTCCATAGCTGTTATTGGTGAGTTCGAGATTTCAGCTTTTTCCTTAGGTATTATTGGTAGTTTATTTTTGCCCAAATAATCAATTTTTTTTCTAGAGTCTCTGGACCTTCTTTATATAGTTTTCCGAAAAAACTAGCAAAGTTTTTACTAATTTCCTTTGGTTCTTGAATCCATTTGTCTTCAATTTTAATTTTATTGATAATTCTATCTTCCTTTTTCTTCTTTAATTGCCAGGCCAGAAGTTTACCAGGTTTATTTGCAAACTCAAAATTTCTATGTCTCAACCATTTTATCTTCCATTCTATCTCTTCATTTATCATCATGGAGAATTGTGTCTGTAAAATTTTTATACTTTGCTTAATTAGTTCATCATCTGGTTTTTGGAAAAGGATCCTTTCCTTTTTTCTAATTTCCTCCCAGATCTCCATTTTCTTCTTCTCCTTTATTTTCCTTTGGAATGCGTTTTGTTGTATAAAGAAGCCTCTTATGACGCCTTAACCCGCGTCCCAAACCGTCTCTAGATCTACTCCTTGATTTAAATTAAACTTAAAATATTCTTCTAAGATTTGCTTGGCCTTCTGTACAATTTTTTCATCATTTAGCATACTCTCATTAAGTTGCCACCTTTTAACCTTTTCTTCTTTTCCTTTAAAGTTAACCCAGACTGCGCTGTGATCAGAAATTGTCCTTGGATGGATTTCTGCTTTTGTAATATTATTTAATAAATCCTTTGTTGTCCAGATCGCGTCGATTCATCCCGCCAATTTATCTGGCTCTGAGTAATGTGTAAATTCTTTCTCTGTTGGATTCTTAAATCTCCAAGCATCGAACAAATTCAGGAGTTCTATTAATTGGAAAAATGCAGTTGGGAGTTTGTTCTGCCTCTTTTCTTTCTTCTTTATTGTTCTGTCCATGTTTGGATTGACTACTCCATTAAAATCTCCTAATAATAAAATCCCCCCCCCCCTAAATATTCTATGACTTTTTCTTCCAGGAATTGTTAAATTCGGATTTTCTTTCATTTGGTGCATAAATTCCAATAACTATCACTTTTTCATTATTGATCTTAACCTCTATAATCACTGTTCGACCTTTTTCATCTTTGTAAAGCAGTTTTGGCTCCAGCTGAGGTTTTACATAAATTACCACCCCTCTCTTTTTTTCTTTACTTGATGCAATAAACTCAAGCCCCAATCTCTTATTTATTAATACTCTTTTATGTTTTTCCACTACATGAGTTTCTTGCAGACAGATTAGATCATATTTTTGCTTAACCAGAATATGTTCCACCTTGTTCCTTTTTGATTTTTCATTTAAACCATTTACGTTCCAAGTAATAAATTTATAATCCATAGTTTATTTCTTATGATACGTCAACGGGTTAAAAAATAAAATAAAATATACATTCAAGGTCTCAGTATACATTTAATAAATTCCCTTCTTAGATCTGTCTCCTAACTCTCAACTGTTTGTTCAATATCCTCTGATTCTCCCAACAATTGCCTTTTTCCTCCGAGGTCTTTCCGGTACTTTCTCCAGAACTTGTCCGCATGTAATGCCGACAAGCACTTTCTACGTTTCCCTTTAAAGAAAAAAGAGATGCCTTCTGGGTACTCCCACCTATAGTCCACTGCCTTTGCCTTTAGTGCCTCGGCCAGAGGTCTATAAGCTTCTCTCTTTTTTATCAACCGATTTGGAATGATCTTGTGGACGATAATATCATTTCCTTCCGATTGAAATTTCTTCTTGTTACTAGCTTTTAAAATTCTATTTCTGAAATCCATAGAGTTAAAAGAGAATAAACAATCAGCCGGCCAGTTGTTTGCTTTTGCTACATTGGATTTGACTCTGGATGCTTTTTCTATTTTTTGTGCTACTTCTGCTTCTTCTAGGTCTAACCAAGCTGCTAGCTCTTTTGAGATTTTTTTCTCAATTATTTCCTCTGCGTCCTCTGTTAGTCCTCTGAATCTTAGGGTATTCTCCCTTCTCTGCATTTGCAACATCGCAATAGAGTCCAAAGTTGAATCCTGCTGTGCTTTCAGATCTGCTGTTTCTTTCCTTATCGCATTCCTTTTTCAACAGATTTCCAAAATCAATTTTCTCAAAAAATTAACTTGATCACTTAACATCTTCCACTCTTTCTAAATTAGCTTTAAACATCTTGAATCCTATCCTTACATATTTACATCCCAAGCCTATCTAATATTTGCAAGATTTTCCAATTAAGTTAACTTAACATATTTAGCTAAATAGTCTTTAAATTTCATCCATTCTCAGTTTAGAATTTTTTGCACTCCACTACGCTTGCTTAGAAAGGGACTGTCTACACCAACCCACTGTTGGAGGATGTATTAAGGAAAATGCTACTTTGAAACATATGTTTACATCATGGGCAACACTCACACATTTTTGGAGAAAAAAACTAAGATGTATAAATACTACTTGGGGTGAGGGAAATAACCTTATCAGATGATGATATTATTTTAAACTATATGCCAACTATATGGGGTTTGACAAAGGGTTTGACAAAGCTTTTAGCTGCAGATTTTGTATGGATAAATACAACCATATGTGAAATCCATTAATAAAGCATATAATGTCTTGATAATAATTTTACATTTATTGGATTAATTGTATTCCTTATATACATATACATACATACTCTATTGTATTCTTTATGGTTATTTTATCTCCTCCCCCCTTTCACATTACTCACGTTTCCTTTCTTTTATATTATTTTTCCACTGAACGCTTATAATAGAATATAAATATTAAAAATTGTATGCATTTATTCTCATTATCATATCACATTCTCCCCTGCTCTGAGATTGAAAATATTCAGTTATTAAAAGGTTAGAAAGGAAGAAAAAGGAAGAAATGGTTATGATGATGATGATATAAAGTAAATTATGAAGAATTACAGACAAACAACAGGCCAAGGCATCACATTCATACCCTGCTGAGGGGCTTTCCAAAGGCATCTAAGTGGCTGTTGCTGGCTAGTTCTATGAACGTTACTCACCTTGTGGTCTATTAGACTCTCTTTGTTTGGCAAGTCTGGAGAGATGGGAAGCTGGTCTCTTCTGCAACGGATATTGTACAGTCCTGAAGCTTCCTTAGGCGAACTGGTGGGAGTGGTGTGTGCATGTGGCCCCGTCATCAGGAAGAACTACTGAACCCAAAAGCACATCTCGGCCATTTGGGAGTTTCATGGCTGAGCAGTGATCCATAAGGAATCACAGCAGTAAAACGATTAGGAAACTCTCTCCTTCAGTACAACAGTGGGAGATTATTGCTCCCACCATCCTTGACCATTGGTCTTGCTGGTTGGGACTGATGGGAGTTTGTAGCCCACCAACATGCAGAGGGCACCACCTTGGCTTGGTGTGATGAAAAGTGGTCTTCCGAGGAGAGCGGCTCTGCTGTTCTGCTAGGGAATTCAGAACCCTGGACAGCTCCCAGTGGACTCTTCCAGCACAGCTCAGTTTGGGGCAAAATGCAGCAAAATGCTAACAGTCTTTTAAAACAGGCTGGCAGGCCTTGGCCTTCTGCTGGTCTCCCTCTTCTGGGAGAGCTGTTCACAGTGTTTGAAGTTCTGGTTGTCTGTTTGGCAATCTTCCTCTCCAAGATGGTGTACCTGATTCTCCCCCCCCCATTTAACCCCCACAACAACCCTGTGAGGTAGGCTCTGCTGAGAGATTATTATTACCCGTATTTTTCTGTCTACAAGATGCCCCCATTTATAAGACGCCCCCTATTCTGGGGGACTCCAAATTAAGAAAACACCCCTCAGCACTACCAGTGTATAATACGAGCCCCAATTTTAAACCTTTTTTTTGTTGTTATAAAAATACCCTAGTCTTATACATGGAAAAATATGGTATTTATTACATTTGTAGGCTGTTCTATACCCGCAGGTCTCAGGGTGTTTACAACATAAAATCACAATATAAAAACACAAAACACAAAACAAAAACAACCCAATACCCCCCCCTTCAACAGTGACCAAGGTGACCTGCTAGGCCTCACTGCCGAATGGGGATTCAAACCCTGGTCTCTCCCAGGTGCTCATTCGACACTCTAACCACTATACTGCACTGCCTCCCTGTCTTCACCATGGGTGTTTGGCTCCCAACAGCTCCATGTTTGCCCCCCTCCCTCACCTTCCACATTTCTTCTTCTCTGGCGATCCCTCATAGCCAAGTAAGATTGTCTTACATGAATATGGGCTTAACAGTGAGTTTGTAAGTGACTGTGGGGGCCAATTCTGGATCCACACGTCCTTCCACAGTGGGGACATTGGTTTCCAGGTGGGAGTTGATCATGGTGAGGATTTGTCAAGCGTGTCTTCCTCTTAGCACGTTTCTCCCTTGAATCCTGAGTTTGAGCGTCTTCAAAGCCCACGACACCTTTGATAAAGGCTGTTCTCCAGCCGGAGCGCTCGCAGGCCAGTTTTTCCCAGTTCTCGGTGTTTATACTACTTTTTGGGGACGCCAGTGGCGCTGTGGGTTAAACCACAGAGCCTAGGACTTGCCGATCAGAAGGTCGGTGGTTTGAATCCCCGCGGGAATGTGAACGGCATTTCCGTGTGCTGCTCTGGTTCACCACAAGCGGCTTAGTCATGCTGGCCACATGACCCGGAAGCTGTACGCCAGCTCCCTCGGCCAATAAAGCGAGATGAGCGCCGCAACCCCAGAGTCAGTCACGACTGGATCTAACAGCCAGGGGTCCCTTTACCTTTATACTACTTTTTAATATATAGATTTGCCTTGAAAGAGTCTTTGAAGCTCTTTTTGTTGACCTCCAACATTACGCTTACCATTTTAAAGTTTAGAATAGAGTAGTTCCTTTGGAAGACGATAATCAGGCACCCGCACAACGAAGTTGATGTTGAAGAATCATTGCTTCGACACTAGTGATTGCTTCTTCCAGTACACTGGTATGAATGAATGAATCAACTTTATTATGGTCTCAGACCAGGATTAAGTACACTGGTATTAGTTCGCCTGTCTTCCCGAGTGATGTGTAAATTTTTTCGGAGGCACATTCTACCCATGGCCTAAGCCCAGGGAGATGTGGCGAACATGCCTAAAAAGCATTGCTCTTCATAATACTCATGCTAACAGTAGAATCATAGAACTGTAGACTAGGGCCATCTAGTACAACTACCCACAATGCAGGAATTGTTTGCCCAACGTGGGGCTCGAATTCCCAACCCTGGGATTAAGAGTTTTACCCACAGAGCTATGTGGAATGCTCCTAGGTGGTGGAAGACCAGCTTGCTTGGGCCTTGGCAGTGTAGAAAGGGCTGCCAAGGGCACCTCCTTAAGTGGGGTGATTGTGGCTTCATTCGCATCAGAGTCCTTGGTCCAACAGTGAAACTCAGGGGCATGAGCCATCATGGGTATTTTGATTTCTCCTTCCCTTTGGCATATTTATAAGACCTCATGTAGTTTAGGGCTGGGTACCTCATGGTGCTGTCTCTGCTTTTTTTAAAAAAGCAGAGACATCACCTTGCCAACAAAGGTCCGTATAGTTAAAGTTATGGTTTTCCCAGTAGTGATGTATGGAAGTGAGAGCTGGACCATAAAGAAGGCTGATCGCTGAAAAATTGATGCTTTTGAATTCTGGTGCTGGAGGAGACTCTTGAGAGTCCCATGTACTGCAAGAAGATCAAACCTCTCCATTCTGAAGGAAATCAGCCCTGAGTGCTCACTGGAAGGACAGATCCTGAAGCTGAGGCTCCAAGACTTTGGCCACCTCATGAGAAGAGAAGACTCCCTGGAAAAGACCCTGATGTTGGGAAAGATGGAGGGCACAAGGAGGACGAGAGGGGATGGCAGAGGACGAGATGGTGGGACAGTGTTCTCGAAGCTACCAGTATGAGTTTCACCAAACTGCAGGGGGCAATGAAAGACAGGAGTGCCTGGCATGCTCTGGTCCATGGGCAGGACTAAACAACTAAACAACAACAATCCAGGAAAAGAAATTCCTGCTGACCTTTTGTCAAAGGTTGCTAACGAGGAGCAACTAAATGTGTTTGACCATATGTTGCAAATGTGTTAGATGCCACTGCAATAGTTGCAAAGGAAAAGGGGGGGGGGATGTTAGTATTTTCCACTGCCACAATTGCAGGGGGTCACGTGATCGGGTGATTTCATTTCTTATCACTGTGTGTGTGAGCGGAAGTGAAGCTGACAACTTCTGCTCTTCTGTTCTCTGTTCAGCTAAGGGCTAGAGAGGATGTGTGAGAAGCCGCTCACACAGCCTGCCATGTTTCTTTCGTTTTCTTTGCTGCAAATAATAAAATGCTTGATGCCACAATTCCTACACAAATTTGCTTTCGCTGACTCTGCTAGTGTGCTGTATATCGTGCACATGTCTTTCGGATGTGTGTCGATGCTTTCTACGGGACTCCGTCATGTGATCCTCCTGTTAGTCCCACCCCCTGCGATTCAGGAATCACAGCAAGAAGATTGAAGTTGACAAACTCAAAAGCTCCACGTGTACTCAGAAGAGAGAGTTTATTGGTATCAACCCAGCCCAGAACAGACGACATTTAACCTCAGGCACCCTGGGGGGCCAGGACACTGGGTGACTTGTGCCATTGGGAAAGAAGGACCTCTCCTCTGGGACATTTCCATTTCTCCATGATTCTGGACATGTTGAAATCCTGATTTAACTTTTCTTCTCCAAAGGAGCTCTGCACAGGAAGGGATGCTTCCCTGTACCTGGTGCAGCTTTCCATGTTAAATAATCTGGAAGAAAAGAGGTTTTTTATTTACATGAAACTTTTCTATTGCCCCTTCTCAGTTCATCATTTACAGAGTAGTCTGCAGATATATGAATGGTCTGTCTGTTGATCTTTCAGCAGGAAACCCAGCCAGACGGGCGGAGGATGATCATGATGATGAAACTCATATTATTATTTTTGCAGTTTTATTTATTTATTAAAGTTCTTAGGTTGCATCGGTAAACATTATCATATTACATCACAGGGCTTATTAAACTATAATTTTCAGCATGTATTCAAAGTTTATATACTTAAAGAAGAAAGAAAAAAAATCATTAATACATTGGTTTTCCATTCCATACATTAATACATTATCATTAATACATTGCTTTTCCAGTGTCCTAATTTCTTCCACTAACTTTTTCATTTCTTCTTTTTGTCCCCACCCCCACCCCCTCAATTTACTGGATTCCCTAATACTAATTCCCCTCATCACTGCTTTCATTGTATCCCATATTATTGCTCGAGTACTTTGCCCTTCCTCATTAATTTGCCTTATGTCTAATAATTTCACCTTTATTGTCAGGACTCCAGACGGCTCCCCCCCCCGCCAAGAACGCGGTAAGCTGACGGTTTAATTGTGCTTAGATTTACTAGTAGTTATACAGTAGTTACATTCCAAGCTCCCCAGCTCTAGTTCTCTGGTGAAGACGTTGAGCCAACTGAAGAACAGGCTTTTCACCAACAGGACATACTCCATCGGCCGACTTACCTCCTGTTGGCCTGATGCTAAGCCTGGACTCTGCCCCTTCTGCTAGCCCATGGGGACTTGGGAACAGCATGTCCCTACTTTCCTGAATTAGTCTCTACCCTCCTCTGAGTTTGGAGCCTGCAGAGCCCGGCGGATAGCTTCCTGCAGCCTGGAGAGCGAGAGGGGTCGGTGCGCACTGACCCCCCTCACTCTCCAGGCTTCAGCGAAAGCCTGCATTCGCTCCATAGGATGCACACACATTTCCCCTTCATTTTTGGAGGGGGAAAAGTGCATCCTATAGAGCGAAAAATACGGTAATCTCTACCCTCCTCCGAGTGATGTCTAAAAGCTTCAGTTCCTCTGAAGGCTGGCCTGTCTCCATCTGACCTACGCTATCTTGGGAATTTCCAGCTGCATTCCTGGACAGGAGGAGCTTCAAGCAAGCCTCTATTTCCCCTGGCCTGCCACCCCTCCTCCTCAGAGTCCTCGCTGTGGCTCTGGGAGGGGACCTTCCTGAGACGTATCTTATTTACTGTTTGGCTATTATTGAAGATCCTCGCATCTAACCTCCATGGAGTGATGTGTCCATCTTTAGTTGTAAGTGTGTGGTAGGTGTTATAAGGAAGAAAACCTGCTCCTTTTCCCCTTATGGGGTATCCAAGTGCCCACGTAAAGTCCCTATGTAGGTTCTCTATCGATGCTTTTGAATTCTGGTGCTGGAGGAGACTCTTGAGAGTCCCATGGACTGCAAGAAGATCAAACCTCTCCATTCTGAAGGAAATCAGCCCTGATTGCTCACTGGAAGGACAGATCGTGAAGCTGAGGCTCCAAGACTTTGGCCACCTCATGAGAAGAGAAGACTCCCTGGAAAAGACCCTGATGTTGGGAAAGATGGAGGGCACAAGGAGAAGGGGACGACAGAGGATGAGATGGTTGGACAGTGTTCTCATGATACCAGCATGACTTTGACCAAACTGCGGGAGGCAGTTGAAGACAGGAGTGCCTGACGTGCTCTGGTCCAGGGGGTCACGAAGCGTCGGACACAACTAAATGACTAAACAACATTTCCTCTTTTAGGGTGATCTGTAAGTTACCACTCTGCCCAAGAGTCACCTTCAGAAGGACTTCTGTGGATGATACCATCACATTCTGAACCTTGGAGATGATGTGCTTGGGCTATGTACCTTAAAATAATGTTGCCTGGTTGTACCATAGCATCGTTCTGATGCCTCCAACGTACATGTCATTGACTACCAAATGCCCTAAAATGTCAACAACCACTGACCCAACTTATGCTTATTGTTCAGAAATGTTAATACGAAAGGAAATTTCTTCATGACCCAAAGAGCATGAACAATAATTAGATTGTTTTGATTAGGTATTATCTTCCTGGACAAGTTCACCAGGCATTTGGTTTCAATTACTTCAGGGCTAAGGACATGACATACCTTTCCATTTTATTTCTCAAAGGATCATTTGTGGGGGATGTCCTCAGTTAGATCCACTCTTTCCTCCCCCCCCCCCATGGTTAACTGATCTTGTGAAATCGCTCCACAAGGTATGGGCATGTTACCCTTCTTTTTTCATGGTGTGAAAACAGAGTGGGCTTAATTCGGGGCACCTTCCCCCAAAATAATGGTCCTTTGAGTAGCAGAATAGGAAGGCTCATCAACTTCTTTTTTTTTAATAAAGTTTTTTATTGATACAAGAAGAAAAAAAACACAAATACCAAATTACACACAAGAATAACCATAGACACATAATTTTCTTAGCAAACAATAAAACATCTATTGGTCTTATCACTAAAGACCCAACCTCCCATCTATTCCATATTTCAAATTCATTTTACTTATTGCCAATATACCATTTTATCATAATTAAACTTATTCTTATTAAATCTAATTTCTTATATCTACCTTACAACTATTACTGAAGTTCCTCGAATGCTGCAACAGAATTTAAACTACTATATTTATTTTTCAGATATTCTTTGAAAACCTCCCATTTTGAAACAAATTCCTTTTTTTCCCAAGTGAATTTTTATTGTTTTCCTTACATATTCTTTTCCAACAAATTGTAATAACACCATACATTCCCTTTGACTCTGCCAAGTCGCAACCCCCCTCCCTCCCCACAACTGGTATAT
Source organism: Podarcis melisellensis (assembly GCF_964234715.1). Taxonomy (NCBI): domain Eukaryota; kingdom Metazoa; phylum Chordata; class Lepidosauria; order Squamata; family Lacertidae; genus Podarcis; species Podarcis melisellensis. The sequence continues at coordinate 72,419,284 of NC_138542.1, forward strand.
TTACCCTCTTTCCATCACGCACATCATTCTCATATTAGTACTATTATACATTGGAGGTATTATGTCAATCCTGCTAGTGTCTTTTTTTTTTATAAAAAAAAATATTTATTAAGGTTTTAAAGGTTACAAAAGAAAAAAGTAAAAACACCATATTAAACAAAACCAAAACAACACATCACAATAAAGAGAAAAAGAAAAAAGAAAGAAAAATAAAATCCATTAAAAAACAACAACACATCGGATCTTCCCATAACTTATCTTTCATTTGCTTGTTTCATTGACCTCCTCACACCTCCCTTTTTTGTATTCTAGTTCAGTCAACTATTTCAGCAAATCCTTTCCATCTTTTCCAATTTCTGTCCTGCAATTTATCTTAATATAATGTAACTTTAATTTCCCTCCTTTCACCAATTAACAGTCTGTTTTTTCCTAAACCTTTAAAACATTTCTGCTAAAACCACATAACTTCATTCCAACAACCTTCTAGCATTCATTAATTTTACAATGTTTCTGTAGATCGTCTTTAAATTTCTTCCAGTCTTCCTCCACCGACTCTTCTCCCTGGTCTCGGATTCTGCCAGTCATTTCCGCCAGTTCCATGTAGTCCATCACCTTCATCTGCCACTCTTCCCGGGTGGGTAGATCTTGTGTCTTCCTATCCTGCTAGTGTCTTGACCTCTTTACAATTCTTCTTTAAATATTCAATAAATTTACTCCAGTTATTTTGGTATCTTTGATCTCCCTGGTCCCGGATCCTCCCTGACAGTTTGGCAAGTTCTGCATATTCTGTCAACTTCGCCTGCCACTCCTGAATAGTTGGTATATCTTGTACTTTCCATCTTTGGGCCAGAAGGGTTCTCGCGGCAGCTGTAGCATACATGAACAAATTTTGATCTTCCATTTTAATTTCTGTTCCTATTAAGCCTAATAGACACGCTTCCGGTCTTTTGGGGAAAGTATATCTAAATATGGTAATTTTTTGAGTTCATTATAAATTGATTCCCAATTTTTTTTTTACCTTATCGCAGGTCCACCACATATGGAAATAGTCCCCATCTGCCTTTTTGCATTTCCAACATTTTCTTTCTTTTTTCCTATACATTTTAGCTAATTTTACTGGCGTCAAATGCCATCTATACATCATTTTTAGCAAGTTTTCCTTTAGAGCCACGCATCCTGTAAATCTCAAACCCTCCTCCCATAATCTTTTCCACGCATCCAATTCAATGTTATGCCCAATATCAATTGCCCATTTTATCATTGATTCCTTTACTTCTTCGTCTTTTATATACCATTCTAGCAATAAACTATACATTCTTGATAAAATTTTATCTTTACAGTCTATTAACTGGATTTGGAATTTTGATTTTTTATCTTCGAACCCATTTCTCTTTTTATCTTCCTTTAATAAGTCACTGATCTGGTGGTATTGCAGCCACCCTGTTAACATCTTTTCAATTTGGTCATATGGTTTGAGCTTTATCCCTTGGTCTGTTTTCCTAGTAATATCCTTGTATGTTACTCTTTCCCCTTCCATGTTTACTTTTTGGTGATATCCACCACGGTATCTTTCTTTCCAGGAGGTTTTTATTCCGATCCCATATTTCATTTGTTTCCATTTTGAAACAAATTCCTGTTTTGATTTATTCTTTATTTTTTCTGATAAACCATCTAATTCGGCATATTCTGTCAGCTTTTGGATCTAATCTTGTATAGAGGGGATTTCATTACTCTTCCATTTTGCTGCGATCAAAACTCTTGATGCTGCAGTCGCATATAAAAAGATACCCTTCCTCTTTTGTGGAATATCTGAATCTGTTATTCCCAGGCGGTAGGCCTCTGGTTTTTTATTGAAAGAGATCTTTAGCATTTTTTTGCAGTTCTGCATGGATACTCTCCCAGAATACCTGCATTTTCCTACATGTCCACCACATTTGGAAGAATGTTCCTGAGTCTCCGCATCTCCAACAATTACTTGACACATTTTTATACATTTTTGAAAGTTTCCATGGTGTTAGATACCATGGTTCGATATTGCATTTTTTGAAAGTTCTCTCTAATCGTGTAACAATTTGTAAATTTCCAATTGATCTTCCATAAATTTTCCCATTGGGCCATGCTTATTGAATAGTCAAAATCCTGGGACCACCTCACCATTGCCACTGTTACCTCCTCCTCCTTGACTGTCCAGTCAAGGAGGAGTCGATAAGTTTTGGAAAGAGTTTTTCTTTTAGAATTTACAAGATCAGATTCGAATCAGGAAATTTCTGTTGAGAACCCCTTCAGATTTAAATTTTTCAAATAACTGATGGTATTGGAACCAGTCTGAGATGTGTTCTCTTATTTCCACAAAGGTTTTTAATTTTAATTGGTTATCTTAATTTTTTAGAAGTATTTTATATGTTGGCCAGCTTTCCTGAGTACTTTTCCATTTTACTGCTATTTTTCTATTGGAGAAGTCCACCACGGGACTTTAGGCTCCATCAGATCTTTATATTTTTCCCATACAGCAAAAAGTGACTTTCTTATTATATGGTTAGTAAATTTTTTATGAATTTTCGCTTTTCCATATATCAGGTAGGCGTGCCATCCTCAATGGTTGTCAAAACCTTCCAGGTCCAGGAGATCCGGATCCTGCAACGTGCACTAATCTTTTAGCCAGGTGAAACAGGCTGCCTCATAATAAAGTTTTAGGTCGGGTAGAGAAAAGCCTCCTCTCTCTTTTATGTCTATTAAGCTCAGGTGTTTAATCCTAGGTTTCTTCCCTTCCCACAGGAATTTGGAAATTTCTCTTTCCCATATCTTGAGACAATCTGCTTTGCCCAGTATTGGAATCATTTGAAATAAAAAGATTAATTTTGGAAGCACATTCATCTTTATAATGGAAATCCTACCCAGAAATGTTAATTTTAATTTACTCCAGGTTACCAAGTTTTTTCTAATCTCATCAACTTCTTAATGCTGAAGTCTTAGAATCATAGAATCATCTAGTCCAGTGGTTCTCAACCTGTGGGTCCCCAGATGTTGTTGGACTACAACTCCCATCATCCCTGAGCTCTGGCCTTGCTAGCTAGGGGTGATGGGAGTTGTAGTTCAACCACATCTGGGGACCCACAGGTTGAGAAAGGCTGGTTCTAGTCCAACCCCCTGCAGTGCAGGGATATGGCGTTGTCCCATGCAAGGACTGAACTTGCAACCATCACATTATCAGCACCAGGCAAGTTGTTGCAACCAAAGTTGATGTATGCCTGGTGAGTTTCTTCAGGAAGCTTAATGCTAATCAAAACAATCTAAATCTTGCTTATGCCCCTTGGATCATGAAGAAATTTCCTTTCAAATTAACATTTCTGAGATATGAGCATAACTTGGGTCAATAATCCTTTACGTTTTGGGGCATTTGGTAGTCAGTGAACTGCACAGAGAACATCTCCATGATGCTGTGCTACAGCAAGGCAACATAATTTGAAGGCACAGAGCCCAAGTAGATCTTTTTGACATTTCAGAATGTGACAGCAATTATTAGCATTGATACCGTTAGTAGGCAGTTTTTGTATAATTTAGGTTTTGATAATAGGCCTTTGGAACTTCCATTCAGATATGCCTTTTCTTTTAATAGCAGCTGCTTGTTTTTGATATAATTTTATAATATGTTACTACAATTATTTTAAGGGGCACAGGTGGCACTGTGGGTTAAACCACAGAGCCTAGGACTTGCCGATCAGAAGGTCGGCGGTTCGAATCACTGCGACTGGGTGAGCTCCTGTTCCTCAGTCCCTGCTCCTGCCAACCTAGCAGTTCAAAAGTACACCAGTGCAAGTAGATAAATAGGTACCGCTCCAGCGGGAAGGGAAACGGCGTTTCCGTGCGCTGCTCTGGTTTGCCAGAAGCGGCTTAGTCATGCTGGCCACATGACCCAGAAGCTGTACGCTGTCTCCCTCGGCCAATAAAGTGAGATGAGTGCCGCAATCCTATAGTCGGTCACGACTGGACCTAATGGTCAGGGGTCCCTTTACCTTTACAATTATTTTACTTTAATGATAGTAGAACTAAGTTTAATCAAAATTGTTTCAGACGTTTCAAGGAATGTGCTTGGGGCATATGATTTATCAAATCCCTTTATAAAGTAGGATATTTAGTGGAATGCAGTCTTGTTTTTCTTTGACATTTATTTATCACGTTTTGCTCACTGCCCAATTCACAGAATCATAGAATTGTAGTTGGAAGAAATCCATCAATTAAATTCCATTTTTGAGAAAGACAATGGAATGAAGGGTTTTGACAATAAAATATCAAATTTGGAGGACATTCTATATAATAACCAAAAGACTCTTTCAAAAATTTATAAACTGGAAGTTGAGGAATGAGGAAATTAAAGAGGTTATGAGAAAATGGGACCAAGACCTAGGTTGTATGATTGAATTGGACAAATGGAAAGAGCTCTGGATAAATACTTAAATTTATAGCCTGCTACTTAATAAGGGAATATTTCATGAAAATGAAATACAGGTGGTATCTAACGCCTGTTAAGTTGGTTAAAATAAATAAATCTCACAACAACAATTGTTGGAGGTGTAAAAACCAAATAGGAACTTTTTTATCACATGTGGTGGTTGTGCCCAGAGATAAAAAAAATTCTGGGACATGACTTACGAGGAAATAAAAAAGTTACTGAAAATCACATTCTGCAAAAAAATGGAAGCATTCCTTTTGGGAATCATGACAATTAATACCCCTAAAGATAAAATAAGATTATTCCTTTATGTGACATCGGCAGTGAGGGTCTTGGCTAAATACTGGAAAGAAAATCATACACCCACCAAAGAAGGATGGCTATGCAAGCTGACTGAGTACTTGGAACTCACAAAGCTAACAGATGTATTAAGACACAAATCTCATACAATAGTTAAGAAAGAATGGGGTCATTTAAACAACTACCTGATGAATCAAGGTTCAGCACCTAAGATCTGGTTGTGCCTAGAACAGGGGTCACCAACCTAAGGCCCATGGGCCAGAACCAGCCCAGGGAGGTCATTTGACTGGCCCAGTAGCTGCCCTCGAACTAAGTTGCCTGCTTGCATGCTGCACTAAACTGGCAAAGTGCAGGGACTCGCTTCTGTGGTACTGGGAATCGTGTCTGCGGACACACAGATACCAGAAATCGCGGGCGTGGGTGCTCACATGCGTATGCAATCCGACCCCCGGAGGGATCTCCACCAGACCGATCAGGCCCAGGCAAGATAAACCTTGCTGACCCCTGGCCTCGAATAACACTGCAAAAGCAATACAGTGGTACCTCGGGTTAAGTACTTAATTCGTTCCAGAGTTCCGTACAGTGGTGCCCCGCAAGACGAATGCCTCGCAAGACGGAAAACCCGCTAGACGAAAGGGTTTTCCGTTTTGGAGGTGCTTCGCAAAATGAATTTCCTATGGGCTCGCTTCGCAAGACGAAAATGTCTTGCGAGTTCCTGCGGGTTTTTCCCCTTTCCCCCCCTTTTTCCCAAGCCGCTAAGCCGCTTATCAGCTGATCCGCTAAGCTGCTAAACCGCTCAACAGCTGATCCGCTAAGCCCGCTAAGCCGCTAATAGCGCTAATCCGCTAATGGGCTTGCTTTGCAAGATGAAAAAACCGCAAGACGAAGAGACTCGCGGAACGGATTCTTTTCGTCTTGCGAGGCACCACTGTACTTAACCTGAAACTGTTCTTAACCTGAAGCACTACCTTAGCTAATGGGGCCTCCTGCTGCTGCCGTGCCGCCGGAGCATGATTTCTGTCCTCATCCTGAAGCAAAGTTCTTAACCTGAAGCACTATTTCTGGGTTAGCGGAGTCTGTAACCTGAAGCGTATGTAACCTGAAGCGTACGTAACCTGAGGTACCACTGTAGTGTCCTGATAACAAGATGAGGAACCAATTGAAATACAGGGAAGTATCTTTACTAAGAATAATGAATTGTTGTGGTATTGGCGGAAGTCTTTATTTGCTGTTTTGTAGGTAGCTTTGTGGGACACAGGTGGCGCTGTGGGTTAAAGCCTCAGCGCCTAGGACTTGTTGATCGGAAGGTCGGCGGTTCGAGTCCCTGCTGCGGGGTGCGCTCCCGCTGCTCGGTCCCAGCGCCTGCCAACCTAGCAGTTCGAAAGCACCTCCGGGTGCAAGTAGATAAATAGGGACCGCTTACCAGCGGGAAGGTAAACGGCGTTTCCGTGTGCAGCTCTGGCTCGCCAGAGCAGCGATGTCACACTGGCCATGTGACCCGGAAGTGTCTCCGGACAGCGCTGGCCCCTGGCCTCTTAAGTGAGATGGGCACACAACCCCAGAGTCTGTCAAGACTGGCCCGTACGGGCAGGGGTACCTTTACCTTTACCTTACCTTTAGGTAGCTTTGTGTGTAGGTCTCTGTGTTTTAATTTAAGAATCTGTTTGTAAAATTTTAGTCTAACAGTGAATGATTTCCTGTTATCCTATATGTACTGTATATATAGATATGTTCACACACAGACACATTCCTTTTCCTTTTTCCTTTTTTCTTTTTTCTCCTTTTCTTCTCTTTCATACTTCTCCTTTCATTTTTCATCTTCTATATTATAATTTTACTTTTCCTATTTAATTTTTGATTCTTTTTTTATTTACTTCATCTGTTTGACGATTGTAAGTTTTGTTCTAACTGTTTCTGTATGCAACATAATTCAATAAAAGAAAAAGAAAACAAGAATTGTAGCTGGAAGAGGGACCCCGGACAACATCTAGTCCGGCCCCTTTGCTGATTCGGGTAATTTAGGATCACTCAGCTCTGCCTTAATAATCCATATTTCAGCTTGGTAATGTTAGTATTTATACCATTAACCTCAGGTGTGTCCTTACACAGGGTGTGTGTGTGTGGGGGGGGGGTTCAATCCCCCAATAAGGCAGTTATTACAGGGAAAACTAAGGAGAAGAACTTAACTGTGAGGCTTACTGGCTGTTACATAGAAAGCAGACTTCTTTTTGTCCTCTTAACAGAGCAAAACAGTCAAAGGGAGCAAACGTCCAATGGCTTAGACATGGAGTAAAATTACTACTGGGAGATTTGCACCATGAGGTTGTTGTTGTTTAGTCGTTTAGTCGTGCCCGACTCTTCGTGACCCCATGGACGAGAGCACACCAGGCTCATGAGGTGGCCAAAGTATTGGAGCCTCAGCTTCAGGATCTGTCCTTCCAGTGAGCACTCTGGAAAGAGGAAATACACCACCCCCAAAAATGAAAATGAAGACACAGGTATATGTAAGATTTGTCTTTGCTAATTTAAATGCAAATCTAGAAATGGTTAATATAATCTAACTAGAGATTAGGGATGCTGTAGAAGAAAAAGAAGAGTTTGGATTTGATATCCCTCCTTTCACTCCCCTTTAGGAGTCTCAAAGTGGCTAACATTCTCCTTTCCCTTCCTCCCCCACAACAAACACTCTGTGAGGTGAGTGGGGCTGAGAGACTTCAAAGAAGTGTGACTGGCCCAAGGTCACCCAGCAGCTGCAGGTGGAGGAGTGGAGACGTGAACCCAGATTACGAGTCTGCCGCTCTTAACCTGTACAGCACACTGGAGAATTCCACAGGAAATGGAAATGCTCCCCATAGGAGCAAGCCACTGCCAAATGTTAAACAATGTGAACAGCTTTCCCAGAAGAATGAGAGCACAGGAAGGTCAAGGCTTGCCAGCCTGTTTTTAAGGCTTCACGTGACTGTTAGCGTTTTGCTGCAACATCATCTCCCCAAGCCCAGCTATGCTGGAAGAGTCCACTGCGAGCTGTCCAGGGTTTTGATTTCCTTAGCCTAACACACCCAGCTCTGCTGGGAAGACATTATTATTATTATTATTATTATTATTATTATTATTATTATTACAACCACCACCACCCCAATTTATTATTTATACCCCGCCCATCCAGCTGGCTTTCCCCAGCTACTCTGGGTGACACCCAATAGAATATTAAAAACTTTTTAAATAAAATATCAAACAATTAAAAACTTCCCTAATGTGGGGTGCCTTCAGATGTCTTCTAAAAGTCAGATAGTGATTTATTTCCTTGACATCTGATGGGAGGGTACCGCCAGAAGGCCCTCGGAGCTAGACCTTGGTGTCTGGGCTGAACAATGTGGGTGGAGATGCTCCTTCAGGTATACTGGGCTGAGGCCGTTTAGGGCTTTCAAGGTCAGCACCAACACTTTGAATTGTGCTCAGAAATGTACTGGGAGCCAATGTAGGTCTTTCAGGACCTGTGTTATGTGGTCTTGGCGATCGCTGCCACATTCTGGATTAGTTGTACTTTCCAGGTCACCTTCAAAGGTAGCCCCACATAGAGCGCATTGCAGTAGTCCAAGCAGGAGACAACCAGAGCATTACATTCCACCAAAACAGGGATAACTAACATGGCAACCTCTGGGTGCTGGGGGAATACAAACTCCCATTGGTTCCAACCGACAAAGCCAACAGTCAATGAAGAATGACTAGTGGCACCATGTTTTCTGTGAGATTTTGTCTAGATGAGCTACTCAACCAGCCACAGGACTCCATAGTCTCCTGTTGCTGTACCGAAGGAGAGAGTTTCCTGATCGTTCTACTGCTGTGATTCCTTATGGATCACTGCTCAGCCATGGAATTCCCAAATGGCCTAAATGTCTTTTTGGGTTCAGTAATTCTTCCTGATGACGGGGCCACATGCACACATCACTCCCCATCAATTGCTCTATAAAACTGCAGGAGTATCTCACATCCTTCACAGAAGACCTAGGCTAGACAAACAAGTGCAGTCGAAAAGGACACCTGGTGAGTAACTTCCATAGCTAGTTTTTATGGGAATGGCCACAACCGCTTAGTTTCTTTGGAAATCCCATCAGCAGGATATGAAGGAGTGTTGTTGGCTATAGTATTTGGTATTCAGATCTAGAGGCTCTCTCTAAGTGAGAAGTTTTTTGAGATATTGGGACTCATAAAAATTAAGGGGGGAATCTTCATTATTTTATATGATTCTTATTTTTGGCATTTCTAGGTGCTGCCCCCCTTAGAGCCAAACTAGACAATATCATAAAATGCATGGCTTCGTTTCACATATCTGGGGTGTGTTGTGGTAAAATAACAGCTGTGGAGAAACCTGATTGGGAGTTATTCCTTTGTCACTGTGCTGTGTTCTTAAGAACCATCCTCTCGCCCTTGAAGCCTCTATTTGCTGCAGAAGGAACATTAATCTTGCCTTCCCACCATATTCCAGAAGATGACTGAGGTTTCCCAGCTGCTCTTTAGTTTTAATTCAATATTTATTAGATCTCACAGAGTCCCTCTTGAGGGCTTAGGGTGGGTGGGCAGTCTTCTGAACATTGTGGGATAGGGTAGAAAAGGAAAGGATGAAGAACAGCCAAGCTGAAAACTTCATCAAGATAATGATGTTGGGTCCCAAGCCAGAATCTTCTCTGCACCCCAGTTCACACTACCAGTTCACACCCCAGTTCACACTACGCCAGTTCACACTACAGTTCACAGCCCCTCTCCCAACTGAGCCTCAGGGGAAGCACCAGAGATGCTCCATCAGAGTATCTTAGTGATCGAGGTGCAGCATAAGGAATCATAGTCCTCTTTTTAGAAGAATGGCAGAGATTGCACGAGAGCATCTGTTCTACTAACCAGAACTTCCTCTTCTTTGATTTTCCCTCCTCAGCTGAAGATGAGTCACATCACTTTCTTCCATCTCTCCATTTTGGGCTTCCTGGCTGCCTGCTTCTTTCTGCAAGGTACATCCCAGCTGGGCTCTTCCATCTCTGGCTGAGAAAGGCCAAGCAAACTATAGTAGTTCTCGGGAGGAATGGCATGGCTTAATGCCTAGCCAACTGGGGTTTCTGCCGTGCTTGAGTCAATGTGCATGTACAGAGGGCACAGAGAGAAGAAGAGTCCCTTTTAACTTTCCATCAGGGAAGCGGGGCATTCGTGATAAGAATAATAACAATAATATTTTTTTATTTATATCCCGCCCTCCCCAGCCCAAGCCAAGCTCAGAGTGGCTAAACAATAACAGTACTAACAATTACTAACAATAAAAGTAACACAATTTACATAAAATCACAATCAATTGATTGAAATGCATTCTAAAACCAATTCAAAATCAAATTAATGGCAACCAGAGTTCTATGAGGATCACCAAAGGAGGTGGTCAGACTGTGCCTTGGCCAAAGGCCTGGTGGAACAGCTCCATCTTGCAGGCCCTGCGGAAAGATCTCAAGTCCTACAGGGCCCTGGTCTCTTGGGACAGAGCGTTCCACCAAGTCTGGGCCACGGCCGAAAAAGCCCTGGCTCTGGTTGAGGCCAGCCTAACCTCCCTGTGGCCTGGGATCTCCAAGATGTTTTTGTTTGAAGACCGTAAGGTCCTCCATGGAACATACCTGGAGAGGCGGTCCCATAGGTCCGAGGGTCCTAGGCTGTATAAGGCTTTAAAGGTTAAAACCAGCACCTTGCCCTCCTCCAGGAGAAAATCATGCTAAGCATGATGGTTGGCAGATGGTTTGGAAGGGCTGTCCAGCACAGCCAAAGAAAGAACATAAAAAGGGCTCGCTGGTTCAGGTCAATGGTCCATCTAGTCTAGCATCCTTTTCTCATAGTGGCCGACCAAAAGCCAGCAAGCAGAAGATGAGCACAAGAGCTCTCTCCCCTCCTGTGGTTCCTACCAAGTTTGATTCGAAAGGCTGCCTCTAGCTGTGGAGACAGAGCAGAGCCATCATGGCTGGTAGATTCTCCATAAATGAGCTACATGAATATTCAAATGCAATTTTCTCGCCCGCTAGGAGTTTGGGGAGTTTGGGGGTAAGGTGGACAGAGGAAGTTTTCTGAGACTCTCACCTCTATATCTGGCTGGTGAAAATGTTGCTGGAAGACCTTTCTGATGGTAAGAGCTGTTTGACAGCGGAACAGGCTTTCATTTGAGGTTCTGAAACGGAGGCTGGATGGCCACCTGTCAGGGATTATTTAGTTGTGATTCATGCATTTCAGGGGATTGGATTAGATGACCCTTGGGTCCCATACTAAAACAACTAAAACTAAAACTAAAACTAAAACTTTTATTATTTAAACCCTGCCCATCTGGCTCGGTTTCCCCTGCCACTCTGAGCGGCTTCCAAAAGAACGTTAAAAACGCAATAAAACATCAAACATTCAAAACTTCCCTAAACAGGTTTGCCTTCAGATGTCTTCTAAACGTTGTGTAGTTCTTTATTGTAATGGTTATATGGGTTTGCTCGTGCATAAGTTGCCGCCACTCCTGGCTAGGTAGCCTGGTTAAACCTTTTCTGGCTGGACAGCCCTTCACTTTGCGGCTGTTCAGTCGCTAGCAGAATCCGTCAGTGGGCGTTTCTTGAACTTCTTCCAGCAAAGAAGTTCTTTGACGCCAAGTCTACGCCTACTTTCCCTGCGCGGAAGCCTTCTGCGCAGGTGGGTGTGGGTAGCGGAGGACCCGTTCTCTCCCCGCTGGTCTCCGGCGATGAGTCCTGGAGCCCCCTCTCCGATTCCCCCATCTGCCCCCCTTTATCCCTGGTGTTACGCTGATTTCCTTCCCCAGCCGATGAGCTCCCTCTCTCCCTGCTGGGCCCTTCTCCAGCATCTCTTGGGACCCTTGCCTCCACCTCTGGCTCCGATGTCAGTTCCCTGACATCCACCTCCCCCCCCCAGGACCCCCTCCACCCCTGGCCTGACCTTTTGACCCAACTTTGTCCCTTTCCTCGGCCGACGATGCGGGGAATCCCTGGAAGGAGCTGTCGCCATCCTCTGAGGATTCAAAACCCGCTTCACACCTGCTCCGATCTCTTCCCGCGGGGTGGGCCTCCCAGTCTGATTCCTCTTCCTCTGACGCCTCTCCTCCCTCCTCTTCGGAGGCAGGAAAACCCACAAAATCCTCTTCACCGTCTGTGGCTCCAAATTGCTCCTCCCAGAATCTCGCTAGTGGTTTAGGTTTATCTGGGAACAGGCTGTGGAACTCCTCCACAAGATACCCATCTTTGATAGCCTCTGCGGGAACCCACGTGTTTTTTGACTCGGGTTCTCCCTCCCAAGCTACCAAGTACTCCACCTGGCGCCCTCGCCACCTTGAATCGAGTATTTCTGTGGCTTGGTTGTGGTGTTCTCTCTCCTCTACCTGCAGGTGTGTGGTGATTTCACCCTCTCGCCCCGGGAATTCCCGCCCCTCCCTGTACGGTGAGAGTAGGGACCTGTGAAACACTGGGTGTATCTTCATGATGTCAGGCAACTTGAGCTTGAATGCCACGGGGTTCACTTGCTGTGTTACCTCAAAAGGTCCCAGCCGCCTTGGCCACAACGTCTTGCACCCCCCTTAAAGGGTAACCCTTGGGTTGACAACCACACCCGGTCTCCCACCCGTATGGTCTCCCCTTCCCAACGGTGCTTGTCTGCCTGCCTTTTGTAAATTTCCTTGGCCCATTCCAAGTTCATCTTAAGTTGCTGGTGCAAGGCCTCCATTTCTTCCACAAACTTCTCTGCCGCAGGTACGCTCCCCCCTTCCTCCCCCCTCCCCGGGAAGGCCCTGGGGTGACACCCATAATTGGCCATGAACGGGCTCATTCTCGTGGACACATGTTCTGCATTATTGTACGCAAATTCAGCCAGCGCTAGTTTCTCTACCCAATCGTTCTGTCTCTCGCTGACGTAGCAGCGTAGGTATAGCTGGAGTATACTGTTCGCTCTTTCTGCTTGCCCGTTGGTTTCCGGGTGTCTCGCCGTCGAGAAGCCCACCTCGACCTGCAGCAAGCTCATGAGCTACCTCCAGAACCGGGAAGTAAATTGTTTCCCACGATCTGAGATGACCCTCGAGGGATCCCCATGCAGCCTGAAGATATGATCTACAAACAACCTGGCTGTTTCCTCTGCCGTTACCGCATGCGAGCAAGCTATGAAATGGCACATTTTTGTCAGCAGATCGACTACTACCATGACTGCTGTCTTCACCCTTGACTTGGGCAAATCTGTCATAAAATCTATGGATACCACCTCCCAAGGTCTTCCCGGCGTGGGTAAGGGTTCCAGTAACCCTGCGGGGGCAGCCCTCTCCCCCTTTGCCCTATGGCAGCGGTTGCACCCCCGTACATCTTCCCTTACCCTTGGCCACCAGAACTGCCTGGTGACAAGCAACATGGTTTTGTGTTGACCAAAGTGCCCTGCTGTTGGGTTGTCGTGGAGTTGTTTGAGTACCCTTCTGCTCAAGGTCTCCCCCGGTACGTACAGCGCCCCCTTGTAGTACAGTAGCCCTTCCTTTTCCTCAAACCCTCCATGGTTTTCCCTTCCGTCCCGGAGTTCCCTGATTTTTGTTTGAGCGAATTCATCGTTTCTAGTAAGTCCGCCCAGTTCTCGTTTCCCAACCAACAGTCCCCCACACACCCATCGGTTCTCGGGGAACACGTGTCTGACTTCCGGCGGTCCCTCTCCTTCCATGTACTCCGGCTTCTGGGAGAGAGCATCTGCTCTTACGTTTTCCTCTCCTGGCACATACCGGATCTCGAAGAAAAACTTGGAGAACTCCTGTGCCCATCGAATCTGTCTCTGGTTGAGTACTCGTGCAGTCCTCCAGTATTCCAAGTTCTTGTGATCCATACACACCTGGATCTTGTGCTGCACCCCTATTAGCAGATGTCTCCATCATCGAAATGTTGCATAAATTGCAAGCAGTTCGCGGTCATACACCGTGTAGTTTTGCTCCGACTCGCTCAGCTTCCTCGAGAAAAAGGCGCACGGCCTCCAGCTCTGCTGGGCCCCTGGCTGCAACAGTACGGCTCCGATGGCCCGGTCTGACGCGTCGGTCTCCAGCCTCATTGGCTTCTGCAGATCCACGTGCAAGAGCTGCTCTTCCGAAGCGAACGCCTTATTCAGTCTTTTAAAGCATTGCTGGGCACTTTGTGTCCAGGCGAACTTCTTTTTGCTACTGAGACAATCTGTGATGGGCGCTGTCAAGTGGGCGAAGTTCTTGATGAACTTCCGGTAGATGTTGCTGAACCCTAGGAACCTCTGCACGTCCTTCCGGGTTTTGGGGGTCTTCCATTCCAGCACCGCCTGCACCTTGCTGGGGTCCATAGCTAGGCCCTTGTCTGACAACTTGTACCCCAGAAACTCAACTTCTCTGGCGTGAAATTGGCATTTTTCCAGCTTGACCCACAACTGGTGCTTCTGCAGTCTCTTTAGCACTTCCCAGACATCTCTGACATGTTGCTCCTCATTGTCCAAATAGATTAAGACGTTGTCCAAAAAGGCTACGCAGTTCTTGTACATCAGGGACCCCAACACGTGGTGCATGAAAGCTTGAAAACAGGCGGAGCCCGACTGTAATCCAAATGGCATATCTAAGTACTCAAAGGCCCCCAGGGGGGTGAACATGGTGGTTTTCCATTTGTCCCCCTCCCTCATCCTAATCAAATTGTACGCTCCCCTGAGGTCCAGCTTGGTAAAAATTTTCCGCTGCCTCACCCATGTTAAAATGTTGTCAATCCTGGGCAGGTTTGACAGGTTCTTGTCAATAAATTTCCACAACTCCTGCATTTCCCGGTCCGACATGGCATACAGCTTACCCACTGGCAGCTGAGCCCCTGATTTGGCAGTCAAAGGGCCTATGGGGGGTAGCCTATCCGCCTCCTTCTCGCTGAAGACCTCCTGCAGGTCAGCATTTTGTGGTGGCACCTCCCCTTTTGGCTCCACCGCCATCCCAGCCACCCTGGCCACGGTCATCCTTGGGTTCCCCCCCTAGACAGTGTTCCAAGAAGTGAGCTGACCCAAAGGTGACCGTCCGCTGATGCCATGCCACTACTGCATCATGTAGTGCCAGCCAGCTCATTCCTAATATTATTGGGGGTTCTGCCAGTGTGGCTACGTGAAAGGCAATGGTCTCCGTGTGCCTGGAAGCCCTCATTCTCATTGGTGGGGTCTGGTGCATCACTTCCCCTCCCAGAAGTTCCCTGCCATCTATGGTGGTCACTTGCAAGGGAAAATCCAGGGGCAGCAGGTGGAGTTGGTGCTCTAGAGCGAAGTCCTTGCTGAAGAAATTGCAGGAGCTGCCTGAATCCAGCAGCCCCTTCACCTTCACTGGGTGCCCATTCTAGCACCACTTCTATGGCTATAGCTGCCCTGGGAGGGTCTGGCTGGGGCACTTCTATTGGTTGCTGGCCTGGCTGTTGTGCCCGCTGATCGGCAGCCAAGCGTTGGCGATTCCCTGCGCCTGCCCTTTCCCCCCTCCTCCTCACAGCCAGCGCCTCCCACCATCCCTTGCCAGGCCTTTCTTTGAGGGCAGACCCTGGCAAAATGTCCTGGCCCTTGGCAAAGGAAACACTTCTTGGTGGTTTTCCAATCCTTTCCCTCCCTCTTGCGACCTTCACTGGAGTTTGAAAGTTTGTGTGTGCGCGCGCCATCTATTTCCATTGGCTCAACCGGCTGGGAAGGCTGCCTCGGCATTTCAGGAATGCGGTAGTCATGGCAATGTTCCCCTCTCCCTTTGCACTTCTCCTGAGCCCGCGTTTCCTGTCTTACTCCAATCACAAGCACAGCCTTGGTCAGCTGATCCATCGACTGTGGGCAGGGCGCGCGGGAAAGCTCGTCCTTCACAGTTGGGAACAACCCCCACCCAAGCCGGTGGATCAACATCGCAAAACGCGACCAGTAGTCTCTAACTGATAGGCTTCCCTGCTTGCACCCCATCAATTCCCGTCGAGTCACATTTTGCTCCACTTCACTGGAATACATTGCATCCATCGCCTGATATAATTTCCTAAGGTCCTTCAAGGCAGCATTTTCCGTCGCCATTAGGGGCCTGATCCATTCCCGGGCCCCATCCTGTAGATGCCTGTAGAAATGCCACCCTTTCCCCATCATGAACAAAGTCATTATGCTGCAGTTCCAAAGCGTACTCTATTTCCGTTCGGAATGCGTTATAGTCCTGGGGCTTCCTCCCAAACTTGTGTACCAGCCCCGGTACCTTCCTTGCGACGGGGGTGGGGTGTGACCTGTGCATCCTGAGTCCGTCTTTCGGCCAGCCGCGCCATCAGCAGAGCCACATGCTGTTCCAAATCTCGGTTCCTCTCCACCAGATTTTGCACTCCAGCTGCTTACTCTGTGGCGCCTGATCCTCTGCTTTGGCTCATGGTGCTGCCTGCCTGTCGCTGTGCACAAGCAACATCAGGGTCTGACGGATTGCTATAATGGTTATATGGGGTTGCTCGTGCATAAGTTGCCGCCACTCCTGGCTAGGTAGCCTGGTTAAACCTTTTCTGGATGGACAGCCCTTCACTTTGTGGCTGTTCAGTCGCTAGCAGAATGCGTCAGTGGGCGTTTCTTGAACTTCTTCCAGCAAAGAAGTTCTTTGACGCCAAGTCTACGCCTACTTTCCCTGCGCGGAAGCGTTCTGCGCAGGGTGGGTGTGGGTAGCGGAGGACCCGTTCTCTCCCCGCTGGTCTCCGGCGATGAGTCCTGGAGCCCCTTCGCCGATTCCCCCATCTGCCCCCCTTTATCCCTGGTGTTATGCTGATTTCCTTCCCCAGCCGATGAGCTCCCTCTCTCCCTGCTGGGCCCTTCTCCAGCATCGCTTGGGAGCCTTGCCTCCACCTCTGGCTCCGATGTCAGTTCCCTGACATTTATCTCCTTGACATCTGATGGGAGGGCATTCCACAGGGAGGGAACCACCAGTCAGGGAACCAGGCAGAGGGCGTTCTCGGTGGTGGCACCCGCCCTGGGGAATGCCCTCCTATCAGATGTCAAGGAGATAAACAACTACCTGACTTTTAGAAGAAATCTGAAGGCAGACCTGTTTAGGGAAGCTTTTAATATTTGGTAAATTATTGTGTTTTAATATTTTGCTGGAAGCTGCGCAGAGTGGCTGGGGAAACTCAGCCAGATGGGTGGAGCATGAATAAATTATTATTTTTATTATTGTTGTTATTGTTACTGTTGTTATTGTTCAATAAGTGTCTTTTTGCACAAATCCTTGCTTCTCAATAGCACATATATTATATCCCCCTTCCCACAGGTCCTCAGTATCCTTGAGATTCTGCTGGCCACACAGCCTTTCAGGTCTCACCCCTAGGTCCTGGGTGAGGCCCCTCTCCACTTCCTGTGAATAGTCCGGATTCTGACCCAGCCACGTCCTCCACAACCTTGACATTGTGTTCCCTCTCCTCTGACAGGCACGGAAGCACTTAGCTGCCCCCAGGACTGGATCAACTTTCAGAGGTATTGCTATTCATTAAAGAAAATTGCACGGAATTGGCATGATGCAGAGGTAAGGAGAGATTCTTGGAAGCCCTGTGTAGCAAATTCCTCCAGACACCCTGTTTCCACCCACCCTTCCTCTCCTCACTTTCAAGCAACTCACAGCAAATGAAGCATAGTCTTGGAATACAAAGTTATCCCTGCATATGTCACAAGGCAGGTTAAAATAATAATGAAAGGAAGATGCTACTGCTGCTATAAAGGTGAAAGATACTCAGAGTCGAGTGTGGATTTCATGCTCTTTATTCGGCTCATAGTAGTGAGGAATGGGAGTTCCCCCGAAATGTCTGCTTTATGTACATTATTTACACAATGGGCCCCACGGGATTGGCTAATTCTGGGATTCTCCTGTAGGGCAATCAGGTTTCAGATTCACTTCCACCTGGAGCTGGATTGGGTGGCTCCTGTGGACCAATCAGACTGCTGCATTCTGTTGTTTTTTTAAAATAATATTTATTAAAGTTCTAAAGGTTACAGAAAGAAAAACAAGAAAACATCAAATTACACAAAAACAAGACAACACATCACAATAATAAAAAAAGAAAAGAAAAAAAGAAAAAAACAGAAAAATAGAAACAATTAAAAAAAACCACAACAAACCTTCCCATAATTTATCTTTCATTTGCTTGTTTCCTTGACCTCCTCACACCTCCCTTTTTTGTATTCTAGTTCGGTTAGCTATTTCAGCAAATCCTTTCCATCTTTCCCAGTTTTTGTCCTATAATTTATCTTAATATAATGTGAGTTTACTTTCCCTTCTTTCACCAATTAACAGTCTGTTTTTTCTTAATCCTTTATAACATTTCTGCTAAAACCACATGACTTCATTCCAACATCCTTCTAACATTCCTTAATTTTACAATTTTTCTGTAAATAAACTTTAAATTTCTTCCAATCTTCTTCCACCAACTCTTCTCCCTGGTCTCGGATTTCTGCCAGTTCCATGTAGTCCATGACCTTCATCTGCCATTCATCCTGGGTGGGTAGAACTTGTGTATTCCAATACTTTGCAATAAGAATTCTTGCTGCCGTTGTAGCATACATAAAGAAAGTTCTATCCTTCTTTGGCACCAATTGGCCGACCATGCCCAGGAGAAAGGCCTCTGGTTTCTTCAAGAAAGTATATTTAAATACCTTTTTCATTTCATTATAGTTCATCTCCCAGAAAGTCTTAATCCTTGGGCATGTCCAGCAAAGGTGAAAGAATGTACCTTCAGTGTCTTTACATTTCCAACATTTATTATAGGGCAAATGGTAATTTTTTGCAAGCTTGACTGGTGTCATGTACCACCTGTAAATCATTTTCATTATATTCTCTCTTAAGGCATTACATGCCGTGAACTTCATACCTGTGGTCCATAACTGTTCCCAGTCAGCCATCATAATGTTGTGTCCAACATCTTGTGCCCATTTAATCATGACAGATTTCACCGTTTCATCCTGAGTATTCCATTTCAACAGCAAGTTATACATTCTTGACAAGTTCTTTGTTTTGGGATCTAACAGTTCTTTTTCCAATTTTGATTTTTCCACCTGGAAGCCAATTTTTTTGTCCAAATTATATGCCTCCATTATTTGATAATAATGGAGCCAGTCTCGCACTTTATTTTTTATTTTTTAAAAACTCTGCAGTTTTAATCTATCTCCCTCTTGTTCCAAAATTTCCCAATATTTCGGCCATTTGGCCTCCATATTGAGCTTTTTCTGAGCCTTCGCTTCCATTGGTGACAACCACCTTGGGGTTTTATTTTCAAGCAAGTCCTTATATCTTATCCAGATATTAAACAGTGCTTTTCTGACAATATGGTTTTTAAACGCTTTATGTGCTTTGACCTTATCATACCACAAATATGCATGCCACCCAAATACATTGTTAAAACCTTCTAGGTCCAGGACATCAGTGTTTTCAAGAAGCAGCTATTCTCTCAGCCAGCAAAAAGCGGCTGATTCATAATAAAGTTTAAAGTCTGGCAGGGCAAATCCACCTCTTTCTTTAGCATCAGTTAATATCTTAAATTTTATTTGAGGCTTCTTGCCCTGCCAGACAAATCTAGAAATATCTCTCTGCCACTTCTTGAAACAATCCATTTTATCCAAAATTTGCAATGTTTGAAACAAAACCAGCATCCTTGGCAATACATTCATTTTTATCACAGCAATTCGGCCTAGCAATGATAGCTTCAGATTTGACCATATTTCTAAGTCCTTTTTCACTTCCGTCCAACATTTTTCATAATTATCTTTAAATAAATTCACATTCCTGGCAGTCATATTAACCCCTAGGTATTTCACTTTCTTAACCAGTGTTAATCCTGTCTCCTTCTGAAACCTCTCTCTCTCAATTACTGTTAGATTTTTCTTTAAAACCTTAGTTTTCATCTTATTCAACTTAAAACCCGCTACCTGACCAAATTCTTGAATCAGTTCCAGTACTCTTTTAGTACTAGATTCTGGCTCCTGTAATGTCAATACCAAATCATTGGCAAATGCTTTCAATTTGTACTGTTTAGCTCCGACTTGTATACCTTTAACCAATTGGTCCCTTTTAATCATGTTTAAGAGAACCTCCAGGACCGATATAAAAAGCAATGGGGAGATTGGGCAACCTTGTTGTGTTCCTTTCTCTATCTTAAATTCTTCCGCATGAAATGGAAGTCCATCAACCTCACCAAGAAACTTGCACAGGTACAGACTGATATCTTCTTTCTTACTAAATGCAAGAACCTGGACATTATACCCAAGGGTCTTAGAATTAAGAACCCTCTACAATCCACGTATCCCACTGAATATGCAAGAAAACTATGCAACACTTTCTCTAAGAAGCTGCTCAAACATCTGATCAGCGTTCTCTACTCTAAACAGAAGCTAATAAAGGAGGAACTCCTTGTATTGAACAACTTTATCAGGAACCACCAAGCTTGGCAAGAGTTCCAAAAGGAAAAACAAAACATTTACCACTCTCAACTGGAGCTACTGAAAAAACAGAAAAACAAGAAACTCTCTAACCTTTCCAACCTACAGGCTACAAATCAAAACAAGATCAACAATATTGTCAATCTCTCACAGCAAGCACTCAGCCCAGCTGAGGAATCAGTCCTTTCACGTGGACTGTCATTCTGCCCTGCCAAATCCCCACACATGATCCAGTTCTGCGGGGACTTGGAAGCATTTTTCCGCCATTTACGCCTGAAGGAGTATTTTCAACACACACAACAACAAGACAAAGCAGAACAAGCAACAACTTCACAACACAACACCTCTCAACCCACTGGAGAACAACAACCACCCTCCCAACAGAACACTGACCACCAACTACCACCGAAAAAGTGTTACACAAAAAGCGACTCCACATGGACCCCTCCTGATGGACGCAATACCACACTGGACTTGTACATTGACTGCTTCCGCCACAGAATCCAAACAGATGTGACCAGAAAACACCATCGCTTACAACAAAATCTAAACCATGCTGAAAGGAGAGCCATAGATAATCTCAGAAACAACCCAGACATTATAATTAAAGAAGCGGACAAAGGTGGAGCTGTCGTCATCATGAACAAAACTGACTACATTCAGGAGGCTCACAGACAACTTTCCAATACCGCCTTTTACATAAAATTGGACTCAGACCCCACACAAGAATACAAAAAAGAACTGAACAAGATTGTTAAGGAGCTACCCCCACACATCCAAGAACAGATCCTCACTAACACACCAACAGAACCTCGACCAGGAACTTTCTATCTTCTACCTAAAATACACAAACCAGGAAATCCAGGATGCCCCATCATTTCAGGTATTGGAACTATTACAGTGGGTGTCTCCGGTTATATGGACTCTGTTCTGAAACCATATGCCATCAGTGCTCCCAGCTATGTACGTGACACCACAGATTTTCTGAGGAAAATACAATCTTTAAATAATCTTCCCAACAATACTATACTAGCTACTATGGATGTGGAATCTCTGTATACCAACATCCCACACAACAGTGGTTTACAAGCTATAAGGAACACCATTTCAGATAAAACCACAGCGGACTTTGCCACCAAACTCTGCCAATTTGTCCTTACCCACAACAACTTCAAATTCGGTGATGACCTGTTCCTTCAGATCAGCGGCACAGCAATGGGCACCCGCATGGCCCCACAGTATGCCAACATCTTCATGGCAGATTTAGAACAACGTTTCCTAAACTCCTACCCACTCAAAACTCTCTTGTACCTGCGATACATTGACGATATTTTTATCATCTGGACACATGGTCAACAGACCCTGAACACCTTCCACCAGAAATTCAATGATTTTCACCCCACAATCAACCTAACAATGAATCAATCTATGCAAGAAATACATTTTTTGGACACTACTATAAAAATACAGGATGGGCACATAGACACCACCTTATACCGTAAACCAACTGACCGACAAACATATCTACATGCCTCTAGCTACCATCCCAAACATACCAAACAGTCCATCGTATATAGCCAGGCACTACGTTACAGCCGCATCTGTTCCAATTCTACAGACAGAGACTCTCACCTAAGAGATCTACAGCAAACCTTTTTAGAACTAAAATACCCAGCAGATGAAGTTAGACAACAGATCAACAGAGCCAGACTGATACCCAGAGAGAACCTGCTGCAAGACAGACCCAAAAAAGAAAATAACAGAACACCTCTAGTCATCACATACAGCTCCCAAGTTAAAACAGTACAACGCATCATCAGAGATCTACAACCTCTCCTGGACAATGACAGTTCTCTTTCTCAAGCTCTGGGAGGAAGACCTTTCATTGCCTACAGACAGCCACCCAATCTTAAACAACTCCTAACCCACAATAATACTACAACCAGACCTAACACGGACACTGGCACCAGAGCCTGCAATAAACCCAGATGCCAACTTTGCTGCCACATACACCCGGACAACACCATTACTGGCCCCAACAACATCACACATACCATCTCGGGACTATTTAATTGCTTGTCGTCTAACATTGTGTATGCCATCAAATGCCAACAGTGTCCTTCAGCTCTCTATATTGGACAAACAGGCCAGACCTTACGCCAAAGAATAAATGGACATAAATCTGACATCAGGAATCACAAGACAGAGAAACCAGTAGGAGAACACTTCAGTCTCCCAGGACATTCTATACAAGATCTCAAAGTAGCTGTCTTACTACAAAGGAATTTCAGAAATAGACTGGAAAGAGAAGCTGCTGAATTGCAACTTAACACCAAACTTAAAACCATGGAGAAACCTGGTCTGAACAAAGACATTGGATTCTTATCTCATTATACATGACAAAGCCACTTTTCACCTTCTCACCCATTGCTTTTTCCTGTAATACCTATTGCAGTCGTTAAGAGTCGTCAACAGGCTCATCACAGCTATCTGCCCATCACCCATTCCCACCACCCTTCTGAGTAATACCCCTCCCCACCTTCTCACTATATAGAAGGGTCTGGAAACTTCTGTTTCAGTGTATCTGAAGAAGTGTGCATGCACACGAAAGCTCATACCAAGAACTGACTTAGTTGGTCTTTAAGGTGCTACTGGAAGGATTTTTTTTGTTTTGACTATGGCAGACCAACACGGCTACCTATCTGTAACTTAAATTCTTCCGTCACTACATTATTCACAATTAATTTAGCCTTTTGTTCTGAGTAAATTGCACCTATACCATTTCCAAAACCTTGACCAACCCCCATCCCCTGTAAATTCTTCTTCATAAAACTCAAAGAAATATTGTCAAAAGCTTTCTCTGCATCCACAAATATCAAAACTACTTTGGTGTTAATATTCACTTGTAATTTTTCTAAAATGTTAATTATGTTCCTCGTATTGTCAGACAAATGTCTGCCCGGGAGAAAGCCTGCTTGATCTTTATGTATTTCTTCTACTAGTACATTTTTTAGTCTTTTAGCCAAAATATCTGCAAAAATTTTATAATCCACATTAAGCGAAGATATGTGGCGGTAGTTCTTAAGCTGTGTCTTCTCAGACTCTGTTTTCGGTATAAATGTAATATAAGCTTCCTTCCAAGACTCTGGTGCCTTTTTCCCTTCCAATATTTCATTACAGACTTCCTTTAAAGTTTGTACTAACCACTCTTTCAAGGATCTATAATATCTTGAAGTCAAACCATCCGGTCCTGGAGATTTGCCTAATTGCATGTTCTGGATGGCCCCTTCTACCTCCTGCTCCGTTATTTTGTGATTCAACATCAGCTTATTTTCTTGAGAGATTTTTTGTAGTCCATTTGTTTTCAAAAATCGATCAATGTCCATTTCTTTCTGCGTCTCCTGTGTATAGAATTGTTTAAAGTACCTCTGGAAGCACTTTCTAATCTCCACTGGATTCTGTATATTCTTTCCTTTCACTTCCAAATTCGTAATGGTATTGAGTTTTTGTCTTTTTTTATTTGCCAAGCCAGCAGTTTTCCGCATTTATTTGCCGATTCAAATGTCTTTTGTCTCATCTGTTTAATTTTCCATTCTATTTCCTGGTTCATCATTTTCATATATTGTACTTGATATACCTTTATCTCTTTCAGAATCTCCTGCGACTTTGGTTTCACTCTCAGTTTCTTCTCTCCTTCCTTTATTTTCTCCAGAATCTTGTCTTTTTTCTCATTTTGAGCTCTCTTCTTAATTGCATTCTGTTATATCAGAAATCCTCTCATAACCGCTTTGCTTGCGTCCCAGATTACTCTTTTTTCAACAGTGGTGTTCATATTTATCTCAAAATAGTCTCTCAAGGTTTTTTGGGCCTTCTTAGTCACTTCTTCATCTCTAAATAAGGTGTCATTCATCCTCCATCTGAAGGAGCCAGTTGGTGTTAGTTTCATTTCCATCTTCACAGCACTGTGGTCGGAGCAAGTTTTAGGGCAAATTTCCACTTTTCTAATCTTCGGAGCCAGCCCTCTAGTTACCCAAATTTGGTCAATTCTTGTCCATGTCATTTTGGCCTCAGAGAAGAAAGTTCCCTCTCTTCCCAAGGGGTTCTTCATTCTCCAGATGTCAACTAGATCCATATTGTCAGTCATATAAAAAAAAGTTTTTGGTAGTCTACCATCCTTAGTAACTACCTGTCTCTGTGCCTTGTCCATATTTGTAGACACCTGTCAGGGAACTGCCATCGGAGAGAGAGGTGGTGGAGAGGCTCCAGCAGACTAGGAGAGATTCTGCAGCGGAGGAGGGAACCAGCAGGGGGAGAGCAGAAGTTCCGGCGGAAGGGGAGTCGGAGAGGGGGCTCTGGGATACTTCTAGTGAGAATAGTGCAGAGGTAACAAGACCCCCGTTGGCAACTCCCACCCTTCGCCGGAAGCTGTCACGCAGAGAGTCACGAAGGCGCATGTCCGTCAAACAGCTTTTATGTTGGCGTAAATTTCGTAGACGCCCACTGTCAGAGTCTACCAGCGACTGACAGAGTCATGCCTTGGGAGGCTCCGTCAGTGCCTCGGTTTGGTTGACCAGCCAAACCCCAGAGGGATTAAGCTTTTATGCACAAGCAGCTCATTATCCCATCACAGCACCACTCCATTCATGTCCCCCATCAAAATCATATTGTAATTCATATAGTCCATCAGAGTCTTCTTAAAGAATTCTGATTTTCCCTCATTTGGTGCAAAAATCCCTACTATCAAAAATTTCTCTCCTTGTGATTGGATTTCAATTGCAACAAATCTTCCTTGGCCATCTTTAAATATAAATTTTGGTGATAGGCTCTCCTTTGCATAAAGTACTACTTCTCTTTTTTAAACTTTGTCTGATGAAATAAATTCATGGCCCAGTCTTTTATTACTCAATACCTTCCTGTGTAGCCTTATCACATGTGTTTCTTGTAGACAAATCAAATCCAATTGTTCTTTTTTTAATAAATGAAAGACTCTTCAGTCCATTTACATTCATTATAGAATTAGAGATAAGAGTTTATGAGTAAAGATAAGTTCACGTTAGTCCATAGTCCGATTCGATGTGAAAGTCTTAGTTTCTGTCATTGAGCAGAAGTCAGAAGTCAGTTATGGATCAGAAACCAAGACAGGGCCCTGTTTCGATGTCTTCATCTTCAGCTAATTTTTAAGCGGTGGTGTAAGATTGAGGAATTTATATAAATATATTCTGTTATTTTCTACGTTTCTCGGAGATAACAACTAAGTGTGAGTAGATCAACGTGTATGTTGAGCTTTTCTCAAGCTTCATGTCGAATCGGACTATGGACTAACATGAACTTATCTTTACTCATAAACTCTTATCTTTAATTCTATAACGAATTATTGTGTTATACACATCCTTATGAGTTTGAGTTTGTAATCTCTGTTTGAGTTTGTAATCTCTATTTGAGTTTGTAATCTCTATTAGAATGCATACTTTTGAATGGATTAGTTTTTGTTACAATTGACTATTGATTTGGGAGTAGGGACCCCTCCCACTATTGAAACTTACATTGGCCTGAGTTCTTGGTGTGCTTTTTTCTTGGTATATCAAAGAAATACAAGCACACTGAATGGATCCATCTTTACTAGGTGAACCTTGCCAGTCCCTTCTAACTCTATAATTCCATTATTCTTTGTAATGGGTCATTGTCAGATGATGGATTTCCTCTTCCTCTTGCAACAGAAACCAGTGATGTTGTCGGAAAGGTGTGGTACACAGAGTGTACACTCACACAATGTTGCATGTTAATAATCATAGAAGTATGCAACTCAGCAGTTTGCAAACACAAGTAGGCAAACTGTACATGGGTTGCATGTAACATGTGAACATGCCCTAAGATGGTGATGATGACGATGATGATGATAATTTATTTATACCTTGCCCATCTGGCTGGGTTTCCCCAGCCACTCTGGGCGGCTTCCAACAAAACAATAAAATACAATAACCTATTAAACATTAAAAGCTTCCCTAAATAGGGCTGCCTTCAGATGTCTTCTAAATGTTTGGTAGTTATTTTTCTTTGACATCTGGTGGGAGGGCTTTCAACAGGGTGGGTGCCACTACCGAGAAGGCCCTCTGCCTGGTTCCCTGTAACATGGCTTCTTGCATCAAGGGAACCGCCAGAAGGCCCTCGGTGCTGGACCTCATTGTCCAGGCAGAACGATGGAGGTGGAGACGCTCCTTCAGGTATACTGGACCGAGGTCGTTTAGGGCTTCAAAGGTCAGCACCAACACTTTGAATTGTGCTCGGATACGTACTGGGAGCCAATGTAGGTCTTTCAAGACCAGGGTTATGTGGTCTCGGCGGCCACTCCCAGTCACCAGTCTAGCTGCCGCATTCTGGATTAATTGCAGTTTCCGGGTCACCTTCAAAGGTAGCCCGACATAGAGCGCATTGCAGTAGTCAAAGCGAGAGATAACCAGAGCATGCACCACTCTGGCGAGACATTCCATGGGCAGGGAAGGTCTCATCCTGCGTACCAGATGGAGCTGATAAACAGCTACCCTGGACACAGAATTGACCTGCACCTCCATGGACAGCTGTGAGTCCAGAAGGACTCCCAGATGAAGTCCCATCTTTGAGACCCCACATAATCCTTCTTGGGAAATCTTGCAGGAGCCACTCGCTGCAGCCAAGCAGCTAGTCCTCATCTCCAAGGTAACCCCCCATGTTCTTTTCCTCTCACAGGCAGACTGCCAAACGTATGGGGAAAAAAGCCACCTGGCCTCCATCCTTAGCGAGGAAGAGAACAAGCATGTGGCCGCTGTTTTAGCAGGAGGAAATGATCCCGGATTTAGTATCTGGATTGGACTGTTCAGAAAGAAAAGGGGCGGGAAGGTAAGTAAAGGGGGCAAACTCTCTTTTTCATTTGCCTCTCAGTAGGAACAGCAGCCGGCAAGGGCACAGAGGAGCAGTCCAGAAGACGAGAGCTCCCTGCAGGGAAGGGAAGGGCAGATATTCCCATCTCTGTAAGGGAGGATCTGGGGCTCTGGGGAAGCTCCTAATTCAAAGAGTAGCCATCTGCCTCCATTCCCAGAATGCAACACAGGTCCCATTTAGAACTCTCGCAATGTTACTTTAATAAGGTTTTAAATCAGCACAGTTGACATGCCCCTTAGCCTTGGAGCAATACAGTGGTACCTCGGGTTAAGCATTTAATTCGTCCCGGAGGTCCATTCTTAACCTGAAACTATTCTTAACCTGAAGCACCAATTTAGCTAATGGGGCCTCCTGCTGCTGCTGCGCCGCCAGAGCATGATTTCTGTTCTCAACCTGAAGCAAAGTTCTTAACCTGAGGTACTATTTCTGGGTTAGTGGAGTCTGTAACCTGAAGCGTATGTAGCCCGAGGTACCATTGTATTTGGCTATCCAGTTGGAAAGGAGGACATACCTTTAAGACTTCTGCAGAGTAGAGGGATGTAACAGGTGCATTTCTTGTGCTGGGTGATGGAGAACAGTTGATCCCAGCTAGATCTCCCCCAAGCAGTACACGTCTGAGAGGTCCAGCCGCATCATCCTCCTTGGGATTTGATCCCACCAGCTGAAAATCAAGTCATTGATAGCCTTGCTGTAAAATCACACTGGGGAGAAGAGCTGAAGGGTGGGGGCAGGGGCGTAGGAAGGGTGATGGGGAACAGCTGATCCTTCCTAGATCTCCCCCATCCACTACAAGTCTGAGTGGTCCAGCCGCTTCATCTTCCTTGGGATTTGATCCCACCAGCTGAAAATCAATTCATTTTACAGCCTTGCTCTAAAATCACACTGGGGACAAGAGCTGAAAGGTCGGGGCAGGGGCGTAGGAAGGTGGGTGTGGGGGGTGCGGACCGCCCTGGGTGTCATTCGTGGGGGAGGGATGACAGAAAGGCACCACCGCCGCTGTTGTGTGCCATGGATCGCCCTGCCTCGCGCAGCAGATCACTCCACCGCCACCGTTGTGTGCCGTGGATTGCCGTGTGTGGCGGGTCACCCTGCTGCCATTGCATGCTGCATGCACAGCAGATCGCGCCCCCAGCTTGCACCACCCCTGCCGAGTGCATGCCATAGTTGTCGCTCCAGGTGCCCATGCAGCTAGCTCCGCCACTGGGTCAAGGTCCTCAAATCAATGCGGCTCACTGCTGGCTCCAGAATTCTTAAGGAATGGGTGCCCTTGCAGCACCCCTGGCCTCAAATGGAGTCCTTGCAGCTCCTCTCAAGGATGGGCAAAGTCTCAGGGAGGTATCCCAGTGTGTCTCAGGCTGAAGCTGCTTGGGGGTGATTGCTTGGTGGCACAACAAATGATCCCTTTGGACTCATGTCCCTGGGAGTCAGTTGGTAGAACAATGGGAATCTTCATCTCATGGTTGTGGGTCCGAGCCCCATGCTGGGCAAGAAATTACTGCATTGCAGGAGGTTGGGTCCCTTGCAACTCTACAATTCTAGGAATGTGCCCCCAAAGCTCCACGCCCAGCGAGGCCAAACCAGCCACGCTCCCCTAAATTTGATTCTGAATGAGGCAACTGGAAGCTCCTGTTCCTTCCTCAGCAAAGACTTTTTGTTCTCTCTACAGAACATACAATTAAGATGGTCTGATGCCGCCAATTTTGACTACGCAGCTTGGGGAGAAGGACAGCCAGACAAGAGCGGATACTGTGTCGAGATATTTGGGGATGGTAAGAAGGGGGCTTCATAAGCTGAAGACCTTTGCTTCTTTGTATTCTGTGAACCTTGATTCCATTCTATTGATTACTGTTATCTATATAAGGCCTTTCAGGACATACTGTATTTTTTGCTCTATAGGATGCACTTTCCCCCCTCCAAAAATCAAGGGGAAATGTGTGTGCGTCCTATGGAGCGAATGCAAGCTCCCTGGCTTCAGCGATAGCAATGTGAAGCCTCCAAAGCCTGCACTTCGGAGGCTTCGCGTTGCTTCCGCTGAAACCAGGAGAGTCTGGTCTTTGAGGCTGGCGGTGGGGGAAAGCAGCGCTTCCCCCCACCGCCAGCCCCACAAGAATTCCACAGCTGGAATTCCCCCACCTCCTAGAAAAGCCCACAGGAGCCGCACATCCTTTAAAGAGTGTGTGGCTCCTGCGGGCTTTTCGACTGAGCTTGTGGGGCTGGTGGTGGGGGGACGTTTTACATTTATCCATGCTGGTTTCTAAACGTGGAGGGAGGGAGGCAGGTCTGACGGTTCTTCTTTGCTGTTTTCTCTAGATTTTGATGTGTGGAATGATACCGACTGTGAGAACGAGAACTATTACTTGTGCAAAATGCCACTTTAGAGATGGGCATCCTTCCTGACAAGCTCAGCACCTTGGAGAATGGGACCAACCTGGAGGTCTTTTTCTTCCACTGGGGCTTTCGTTCACCCGCTCACATTGCATCCCCATGTCATAGCCTTTGAGATGTCTCTATCTTGAGACTTCAATAAAGAAATTCTCCTCTGCATCCCATCTCTGTCTCCTTCAAACTGATCATGGGGCTAATCAACCAGGGATGTCAGAGGTCGCTGTCAGAAACACAGGCAGAAACAGCCAATGTCTGCTTTTCTCACCCCATGTCTGGAAGGGAAGCTGTAGCCTTCTTAGACTTTACCGATTGGTTGGGTGAGCGTTGCTCCCAGAGAGGGAGGAAGGAGTCAAAAGACACCGAGGTTGATTCAGAGAAAGAGTTCTTTATTTCTGTTCTCCGGAGGAGCAGGAAGGCACTTGCGTGGTTAGTTCACAGCAAGCCCACCGAAAGAGAAATTTCAAGCAGTATATATCCCCTCCAGACACCCTCTTCCCTCTCCCCAGGAATCCAGCCACGTTTGCTTATACACATAAGTTGACATCCCCAGGAATCCAGCCACGTCAGCCTATACATGTAAGTTGACATCCATGACCATAAACAGATGTTCCTGTTCCTGTCTTCCTTATCTTGGGGTAGGAAGGTCACCAACTCTAAGAGCACTCCTGGCACCATCCCTGAGCGTGGGGGGGTGTTGCAAGGTGTGTGCATCAGTGTGTTGGGATATTTACAACCTACAAGATAAGATAAGCCCCAGCTCTGCCGTCCCGTCTCCACTTCGGAACTGACAAGGCCATCTATTAAGCGTCACGTACTGATAAAGGAGAGGGCTTTGTTTATACAGCTGGGTCCCTGTTATCCATGAGCTCAAGTTAATGGATTTTAGCTAATGGATCCCTGAAGAAGGAAAAAATGGGATTTTGGGGCCCGTTTCAGACTGACTGCACAGTCAGGTTTTAGGTTTGGGAAACCTGCTCCTTCAAAGCTAATCCACCCTGGCGTACGAGTTCCCTGTGTGAGGAGAACCTGAACTTAAGGGTTAAACAGCTCAGAGTGTACGCCCTGCCTACAAGTTGGGAGGGGGGAGATTATGCGTCATTTCCGAGAGTCTCCAGCCTTTGTTCTTTTTCTCTACTTTCGCTTTAGAGGAGAGAGGATGTGTTTTTCACGATGCTGTTCGCTGTGATAGACAATGGATAGTCTGCTGTAAATAAAAACTGCTTTTAGCTGCAAAGATCCTGAGTGGACTTTATTTAAGCACACTGAAGAAAGCATTTGAGTTTCCAGCTTTCTCTTACCGCTGCTTAATCTCTGCGTGTTGTTCAGAGCCTTTGGAATGTGGCCTTTGAAGTCCGGAGGCCTGGCTAGTAACTGCGCAGCCGAAGCGGGCTGGACGCCAAGGCTTATCTGAGCAATAAATCTTCTTCACCCTGTTCCCTAATCTTACTTCTTTATTACACTTATAGCTCTTTCTTCCCTCCAAGGAAATCGAGGTGGTGTACCTGATTCTCCTTCCCCCATAACAACCCAGTGAGGTAGGCTAGGCTGAGAGATTATTCTTCTTCTCCATTACATTTGCAGCTTGCCCTATACCCGCAGGTCTCAGGGTGTTTACAACATAAAATCACAATATAAAAACAACCCTATAACACCCCCCCCAAAAAAGTGACCAAGGTTGCCTGGTGAGCCTCAAGACATAATGGGGATTCGAACACTGGTCTCTCCCAGGTGCTCATTTGACACTCTAACCACTATACTGCACTGCCTCCCTGTCTCTACCATGAGTGTTTGGCTCCCAATAGTTCCATCTTTGCCCCCCTCCCTCGCCTTCCACCTGTCTTCTTTGACGATCGTAAGATTGTCTTCCATGCACACAGTCTTAACAATGAGTCCGTAAGTGACTGTGGAGGCCAATTCTGGATCCACACGTCCTTCCACAGTGGGGACATTGGTTTCTGGGCGGGAGTTGATCCCGGTGTGGATTTGCCAAGCGTGCCTTCCTCTTAGCACCTTTCTCCATTCCGTCCTGAGTTTGAGTGTCTTCAAAGCCCATGACACCTTTGGCAAAGGCTGTTCTCCAACTGGAGCGCTCGCAGGCCAGTGATTCCCAGTTGCTGGTGTTCATCTACATTTTAAAAAGATTTGCCTTGAGGGAGTCTTTAAACCTCCTTTGTTGACCACCAGCATTACACTTTCTATTTTAAGTTCAGAATAGAGCAGTTGCCTTGGAAGACAATAATCAGGCATCCACACAACATGACCAGTCCAACGAAGCTGATGTTGAAGAATCATTGCTTCAACGCTGGTGATCTTTACTTCTTCCAGTGCACTGCAAGTACCCAGATGCCTCCCCACATGCCCCACAAATGGGTTTTGCTTTGCTTCCCTGCCCTGTGCTAGACTTGTTCTTTGCAATAGCTTTTGGTCCCTCTGGGCAAGTCCAGGCCCCTCAACTTTGGCCGGACTGCACTTGCCATGCTGCTGAGCAAGGAGGCCCAAACAAAAACAAAATCTTATTAAGCAGATGCAATAGTTGTGGGAATGCTTAGGGATGCGGGGGAGGATATATTGTCTAAGATATCCTATCCCAATTTGTCTTTACAAGTTCAACAAAATCAGCAGAGTTAACATTCCCCTTTTTTAAAACACACACACAGCAGATAGCTTGCCCTGACTCGTTAGAGTCTCTGTAAATATTTCCTGGAATTTCCCCTGTTTAATCCCTCCTAAAATAAGACGCTACGCAGTATCCTGTAAAGTATAAAAGTTACTCACAAGTAATCATCTGTTCACACAAAGGTTCCCAGAAGGCGGACTTAAAAGGTTATAAAGGTAAAGGTACCCCTGCCCGTACGGGCCAGTCTTGACAGACTCTAGGGTTGTGCGCTCATCTCACTCTATAGGCCGGGAGCCAGCGCTGTCCGCAGACACTTCCGGGTCACGTGGCCAGCGTGACAAGCTGCATCTGGCGAGCCAGCTAAGCACACGGAAACGCCGTTTACCTTCCCACTGATAAGCAGTCCCTATTTATCTACTTGCACCCGGGGGTGCTTTCGAACTGCTAGGTTGGCAGGCGCTGGGATCGAACGACGGAAGCGCACCCCGCCGCGGGGATTCGAACCACCGACCATGCGATCGGCAAGTCCTAGGCGCTGAGGTTTTACCCACAGCGCCACCTGCGTCCCTAAAAGGTTATAACATAGTTTAAATGTGGTGACTATCTCCTTATGGGAGAAAGCCTCCCCTTTTCTTCTCTTGGCCTGGAGCCAAGGGTGCATCTTAGTAGTGCCGTTGTTAAGATGGTATCAGTAGAGACAAGAGAGACAAGATGGTCACCAGCCTGTGGTTCTGCTTCATTTCTACATCAGGACAGGCCACGCTCATCTCAAGTTACACACAGGAAGTTTAGTCTCAGTCTTGGAAAACAGGAAGTTCCGGCTGGAGGACTGAGATAACCTTCATGTCTACTCTAGCCATGTTGTGTTTGACTGCACCTGATTCTTACATCCCACATACCCCTTCTCAGACAAATACAACATACAAAAATGTAGATAACTTCAACCAATCACCCAGAGTCCCAGTTTGATACATAGGTTCTGGAAACTCTCTCTTGGTAAGGGTTTTGTCAGGATGTCAGCAGTCATCTCGTCGGCGCAGCAATAAGATAATTCTACAAGTCCATCCTGGATCATCTGGCATATACAATGCTACCTGACTCCAATATGTTTCGTTCTGGCTAGAAATTGCTCACTCTGCGTCAGCTTTATGCAACTCTGTTTGTCCTCTAGCAAGCTGACAGGTTCTTTTCTCATCAACCCAAAGTCCTTGATGAGTTGATCAAACCAGGCGATTTTTCTGCACACTTCCACTGCAGCAGAGTGCAACAGGCTCAGTGGTAATGTTTGTAACAAATTTCTTTACTGGTTCCTTCCTATCATATGGATCCAATTCAGGATGTGCACCATATACGATCCTTAAGCAAGGTATAAAGGTAAAGGGACCCCTGACCATTAGGTCTAGTCGTGGCCGACTCGGGTTGCGGCACTCAACCCACTTTATTGGCCAAGGGAGCCGGCATACAGGTTCCAGGTCATGTGGCCAGCATGACTAGGCTGCTTCTGGCGAAACCAGAGCAGCACACGGAAACGCCATTTACCTTCCCGCTGGAGCGGTACCTATTTATCTACTTGCACTTTGACGTGCTTTTGAACTGCTAGGTTGGCAGGAGCAGGGACCGAGCAACGGGAGCTCACCCCGTTGTGGGGATTCGAACCACCGAACTTCTGATCGGCAAATCCTAGGCTCTGTGGTTTAACCCACAGTGCCACCTGCGTCCCTCCGCGTCATGTTTTAATAATGGGTTAAAAAGGTAAAGGACCCCTGACTGTTAGGTCTAGTCGCGGACGACTCTGGGGTTGCAGCACGCATCTAGCTTTACTGGCCGAGGGAGCCAGCATTTGTCCACAGACTGTTTTTCCAGGTCATGTGGCCAGCATGACTAAGCTGCTTCTGGCGAAACCAGAGCAGCGCACGGAAACGCCATTTACTTTCCTGCTGGAGCAGTACCTATCTATCTACTTGCACTTTGACGTGCTTTTGAACTGCTAGGTTGGCAGGAGCAAGGATCGAACAACAGGAGCTCACCCCGTCGCGGGGATTCGAACCGCTGACCTTCTGATCGGCAAGCCCAAGAGGCTCAGTGGTTTAGACCAGAACACCACCTGCGTCCCACACAACACATTTAAAAGGCCATAAATTAGACCAAGGCCTGGGAGAAGAGGAATGCTCTTGCCTGGTGCCTGGCATAGCCATTGTGATTAATCTTGAGTTGTTTTGTAGACAGATGAAACAGGCAATTGGGAGACATTAATGAGTATGAAAACGAGTCAGTCGTAATAACGAAAGACATCGGAATTTTAAATATATATAATCGCCCGCATGAGATTATGATGAGGCTCAGTGGTTTAGACCACAGCGCCACTCACGTCCCTAATAATGGGTTATGAACCTTAAAAGTAGGACGTCCTGAGTCCATATAGTTACCAAAACCATTCCTTAACCTTTCCTTAACGTTTTAAAAGCTTCCCGTCATTCAGAAACACACTGAGACTCAGCCTGACATGCCAGAACTTTTGTAAGCCAGTATTAGCAGAAGCGCCATCACTAGATTCAAGGAGGCAGAGACAAAACCGGAGTCACATATGTGCCTGAAAGAGAGTTTATTCGTCAGTGTGTCACACACAGGCCAGGCAGGAAAGAGGCGAAGGTGCTGGAACATAGCAAGGACAAGGGCTTGGGCCCCCATGGAAGGAAAGGACTCGAAGCCAACCCTGTTATTCAACGCGTGGGGCTCATGGAAGCTGTTTGGAAAGCCATGGCAAACTGCTGCACTCAGTACAATGAAAATCGGCACAGAAAGGGAAACTTTTTCTCACACTTATTATCATTCCATAGAGCAAGGTCTGGAAGAAATCAGAAACAAATGTCACCAGGTTTTCCCTACTGAAACAGTGCTATTTATCACAGCTGGTAAAATGATACAGATGGTATCATGTGGCTCACACATGAGAGCACATAGCGTTTTCAAGAAAAACCTTTAAAAAGGAACTTTCCAAATTCTTTAAACATTGCAGGTTTCTTTTTTCTTTTTTAGTCTTTTAAAAAGGTAAAGGGGACCCCTGACCATTAGGGCCAGTTGTGACTGACTCTAGGGTTGCGGCACTCATCTCGCTTTATTGGCCGAGGGAGCCGGCATACAGCTTCTGGATCATGTGGCCAGCATGACTAAGCCACTTCTGGCAAACCAGAGCAGCGCACGGAAACGCTGTTTACCTTCCCACCGGAGCAGGACCTATTTATCTACTTGCACTTTGACATGCTTTTGAGCTGCTAGGTTGGCAGGAGCAGGGACCGAGCAACGGGAGCTCACCCCGTCACAGGGATTCGAACCGCCGACCTTCTGATCGGCAAGTCCTAGGCCCTGCAGTTTAACCCACAGCACCACCCACATCCCTTTTAGAGGTGCATTAAAATCTGGGTGTGAGTGTGTGCATGTACTATTGAAGTATCGAGCATTTAATTGCCCTGCTTGTACCTCTAATTTCAGCTCTGCTGGAGGAGAGGACTATGGGCAAGATCAGCTGTGACAGATGACAGGGACTGATGCAGACTCCCCTTTATTCTTGAACTGAAAATTGATATATGCCACCCAGAGCACAGGGCAGAGAAAACTCTGAAGGATGAGCTCTGCTCTTTGGCAACAGCTTTTCTTAAAAACAAACAAATAAACAAACAAAACAAAAAACCATTGGTGGTGCATTTGCCAAATGATGGGGGGGGGGAATCTAATATCTGATCCCTTTGATTTTCAATCTAAAATCAATAGTGGCAATCAATCTGGTATACATGCTATATCACAGGCACATCCAATGGGTAGATTGTGATCTACCAGTAGATCACAGGGCACCTGTGGTAGATCACTGGCTCCCCACAAAGAAGCTCAACAACTTTGGCTCCCCTACGTTGGTTCAACATTTTAGCTCTGTACCCCCAACTTCGATGACCTGAACCCCTGAAACCCCCCCAAATGGGGTAGATCACTGGCAGTCTGTAACTCTCTGAGTAGATCACAGTTTCTTGGGAGTTGGCCACCCCTGCTATATCAGAATTTGGGATCTCTGCAATATTAGTAATGCAGCAAAGTTTGCCAAAGAGAAAAGGTGTGCTGCACACACAAAGGTTCATTTCAAAGCGGGTGGCACTGTGGTCTAAACCACTGAGTCTCTTGGCCTTGCTGATCAGAAGGTCAGCGGTTCGAATCCCCACGACGGAGTGAGCTCCCGTTGCTCTGTTCCAGCTCCTGCCAACCTAGCAGTTCGAAAGCTCGTCAAAGTGTAAGTAGATAAATAGGTACCACTCGGGCGGGAAGGTAAACAGTGTTTCCATGCGCTGCTCTGGTTTCGGTATTCTGTTGCACCAGAAGCGGCTTAGTCATGCTGGCCACATGACCCATAAAACTGTCTGTGGACAAACGCCAGCTCCCTTGGCCAGTAAAGCAAGATGAGCGTCACAACCCCATAGTCATGTTTGACTGGACTTCATCATCCAGGGGTCCTTTACCTTACAAGCATGGGAAAAGGAAGTCCTCACTGGTGCCAGGTATGAGTAAGGAAGATTTCTCATATGGCAGACAGGTTCTGATACTGTGTCCTGGTTCAAATACAGTGGTACCTCGCAAGACGACATTAATTCGTTCTGCGAGTTTTTTCATCTTGCGAATTTTTCATCTTGCGAAGCACGGATTCCCTTAGGAATGCATTGAAAATCAAACTTGCAAGACGTTTTCGTCTTGCGAAGCAAGCCCATAGGGAAATTCGTCTTGCGAAGCAACTCAAAAAATGAAAAACTCATTCGCCTTGCGAGTTTTTCGTCTTACGAGGCATTCGTCTTGCGAGGTACCACTGTAAAGCTCTTCTTGCAACTGAGGACTCAGCTAGACTGGTAAAAAAAAGTGATTTATATGTGTTCTATGTGCGATATAACACCCTGCCATCAGATTGCGATGTGGAGTCCTGTTTGTCTCTACCTGCTTAAATTTATGCTTTAAACTGAAATGCTTCTTCGACGTGTCTAGATCCAGCCTGACAAGCCCTGTGTGACTGCTAATCTGTTTTGTGGACTATACAACCAGTCCTGCTCTGTCCTGAAGACTTAGGGTTGCCACACCTCTTTTTGTCAGCTGGCTGGCTCTGAGATGGGACTCTCCTGCTTGCTGCAATTCAAAATCCCAATTTTCAAATGCAGCTGCCCAAGAACATTCTGAATTGTGTGTATCTGCAAAGGGTTGCCTTAATAGGGAGGGCAGGAAAGAAGAATTGGAAGGCTGAAATCAAGAGGAAATGTTCTCTGAACCCCACCAAGGTGGTCAAATCTCCTTACTTTCAGCGTGCAGCGCTACACAGTGCTCTTTGTCCCGAGCGTGCGGTTCCCCAGCTGCCCAAGGCATGTAGTCAGCTGACGCAAAATCTGCCCACCTCCACCTTGGGAACTGTAGAGATAGCAAAAGGGTCAGTGTCTTTTTGAGAATTCAGCACCGTCCGATTCTACCTCCTCATCCCTGACTCAGACTCTTTCATTGGCTCTGCCCAAGTAAAAGACAAGACAAAACCCGTATGGATTTCCAAAGTATGTAAGGATTTGCTGAGTTACAATAATCAGTTTTGGGGAAAATATTAGGTGGGCAATGGTCTCACCAACATGGAATGGAGACAGTGTGGGGTGTAACATAAGCATAACAGCCTTGGCCCAGTATACCTGAAGGAGCATCTCCACCCGCATCGTTCAGCCCTGAGGTCCAGCTCTGAGGGCCTTCTGGCGGTTTCCTACCTGTGAGAAGTGAGGTTACCAGGAACCAGGCAGAGGGCCTTCTCAGTGGTGGTGCCCGCCCTGTGGAATGCCCTCCCATCAGATGTCAAGGAGATAAACAGCTATCTGACTTTTAGAAGACATTTGAAGAAAGCCCTGTTTTTTTAATCTGGTGTTTTATTGTGTTTTTAATCTTTTGTTGGAAGCCTCCCAGAGTGGCTGGGCAAACCCAGCCAGATGGGCAGGGTATAAATAAATCATTATTATTATTATTATTATTATTATTATTATTATTATTATTAGTCAAGTACAACACTTCCTGTTTGCCCAGAGTGGACACACAGGAGGGAGTTATTCCACAGCCAGTAGGACTTCGTGTCACATCCTCAGCGTGTGACAAGGTAGGTGGGCATGACCCCAGAAGACCCCATAAAAGGGCCAGTCACACAGCCACCTCCCTTCTCTTGGTGCTATGTTCTCTTGATACTGATGTATTTTGCTGTCTGCTGGCCCTTAGCCACCAGGACACGGGCTCATTCCCATACAGAAAGAACTCAAACCCTCTTCTGTAACTCTGAGCCACGCTTCCTCAACCTTGGCCCTCCAAGATGTTTTTGGCCTACAACTCCCATGATCCCTAGCTAGCAGGACCAGTGGACAGGAATGATGGGAGCTGTAGTCTCAAAACATCTGGAGGGCCGAGGTTGAGGAAGCCTGCTCTAAGCTAAAACCTGTCTTCAGGGATCCAACCGTGAACTGAATGTGAGTAAATTTCTTAATACTTTTAAAAGAAGACTTTTGTGTCTTTATTCTTTTTAGGAGGGATAAAAGGGGGCTTTTGCGGGAGGTGGGGGAAAGGGACAGAGCGTCCGGGGGAAAATATCTAATTTACCTTAAAAACCATTGTAAACAATTAAAATTATTAGTAGGATTGGAATAACACTTGTAGTTTACTGTTAAATTTTGGGTGTCATGGAGATGTCATAGATTTGGATTACTAGACGAGATGCCGGAGGAAAAGGTTAATATAAGGACCCACAAAGGGGAGTAGGGAAGTTCAAGAGACTCTTCAGAAAGTCTCTTTCTTTGTTGGCTGTTTGATAACCATTTGCAAAATGGTAAAATTTGAAAAACTAAATAATTTGTTTGTTTTAAAGGAGAAAAATGAAACAAGATGCCAAATGTAAAGGAAGCTAGGACCTCTAGCTTCCTTTACATTTGGTATCTTGTGGCTATCATATCATGGCTATCATATCATAAGGGGTGATATGATAGCCATGTTCAAATATATAAAAGGATGTCACATAGAGGAGGGAGAAAGGTTGTTTTCTTCTACTCACCTTGCCACCTTTCATCCTGTACATCCCAATCCAGACCTGATGCTTAGTTTGTACGCGCTTAGCTAGTTCTTTGGCCACAACGGCCGTTTCTTCACGATTGGCAATCGTGGCAAGATGCACGTCTGGGCTGTAGGCTTGGCATTTGGCCTGAGAGAGAACGAGGAAAAGGAGTCGGTTAGCCCAACGAACAGACAGTCGCCTCGTGAATACCACAAAGTTCTTCTTATTCCTTCTGTGCATCTGAACAAACAATCACTTCTGAGGGATAACAGGAGAGGTCCCACACACCCCTGCCAAGTTTCCCTGAACCGCCATTTTACCCTGTTATGTACTGAGTTGAATAGGATCCAAACTGCAGCAGTCTGATTGGTCCTAGAACAATAGGATTCAGAAAGCAGCAGTCTGATTGGTCCTAGAACAATGCAGCAGTATGATTGGTTGGCAGGAACCACCCAATCATGCTCCAGATAGAAGTGAATCCACAACCTGATTGGCTTACAGTAGGATTCCGGAATTAGCCAATCATGTGCAGCCCATTGTGTAAATAATGTATATAAAGCAGATACTTTGAGGGGACTTTCATTCATTCCTCCTCACCACTATGAGCTGAATAAAGAGCATGAAATCACTTTGCGACTCTGAGTATATTTCATACCCTAAAAGAGCAATGGAGCAGGGAGAGAAGTGGAGCAGGGAAAGGAAGTAAATTGTGGCACCAGCTAGTTTTGGTGAGGATAATTGTCATTTATCGCTACTTAGCAACATCCCTTCTCATTTCCTGAACCCTTCCGCTATATTTTCTGGCTAGCAGCTGCCATAGGTAAAGGTAAAGGGACCCCTGACCATTAGGTCCAGTCATGGCCGACTCTGGGGTTGTAGCGCTCATCTCACTTTACTAGCCGAGGGAGCTGGCGTACAGCTTCTGGGTCCTGTGGCCAGCATGACTAAGCCGCCTCTGGCGAACCAGAGCAGCGCACGGAAATGCCGTTTACCTTCCCACCGGAGTGGTATCTATTTATCTACTTGCACTTTGATGTGCTTTTGAACTGCTAGGTTGGCAGGAGCTGGGACCGAGCAACGGGAGCTCACCCCGTCGCGGGGATTTGAACCGCCGACCTTCTGATCGGCAAGCCCAAGGCTCTGTGGTTTAACCCACAGCACCACCTGCATCCTTAGCAGCTACCATAGTCCCATATAAATAAACCTTAATAAAAAGCCCTCTCTCTCTCTGTCTAATCAATAATGAATACCAATATGAAGTGCTTCCCCCCCTTCTAAAAAACTATTTAGGAGTACTCTAATTTTGACTCAAGAAAACCACCATTTTATAGTTCGAATCGGGGAAAATAAATACAGGCAATGGACAAAAGGGCAGAGATTCACAAAATGTGGGGGAAACACACTGCCAATATGACAATATGCCCTTACCATATGGACAAACCATTGTTTTCTTCAATTACTACTGCACAGTTCGACTGCTACTCCCTCCCTTTGATCCTGGGGTACATTTGCTTGGCCAAGGTTTTTACCAAAGGAAAAGGGGTTCACCTGTTGCAGGATCTCATGGCTTCCAAGAGTATGGTTTTGATTGTAGCTTAAAGATCATCAGAGAAATAAGTTTTGGCATGCAATGCAAGTTGAGCAGCAAAGTCAGGGGCTTAGGGATTTGGTGTGCAGAAGTTCCAAGATCCATGCCTTACCTCTGCTCTGTTCCAAGATTCTGGGTTCTCGTTGTATTTATAGCAAAATCGGGAAAAGGAGAACCAGTCTTCGGGGCAGCGGCCTCCTGAGCCTTTCACTGGAGAAGGAAAGGAGGGTCAGAGGGGAAGCAGGGTTTGTTTCCCAACAAAGCCACTTCCACCCTTCGAAGGAGGTGGAGCTTTGGGCTTCACAGCCCAGCCCCGCGCGATTGGGGAGATTCCCGGCCGCATCACCCCCAGGCCAGCCAATCTGATGGCTCTGGGGGCGTGGCCTGCCCTATTTAAGGCAGGACGCGGCTGGGGATCTCCCTCTTTCCCTGCCTGCCAGCTGTTCCTGCTTTTCCCACCCTCCCGCCCTATAAGGTTTGCGTTCCTTGACCTTGCTATGGACCTCAATGGTTGGTCACCATTGAGGGGCCTGGTAGGAATTTTTCCACTTGGCAAATTGGCACCAGCCACTTGGTTTTTGCCTATCTCATAGCAAATCGTCACAACTTTCTGGGTACTGGCGGTTAGGCATTGGTATTGCTCTGTAGATGGAAGAGGGGAGGTAGCGCCATCACCTGCCCCACATTTGGAAGGGTAGTCCGGTAAAGGATTCCGGGGGGAGTGGCCCTGTCTGAAGCCTGGGGAGGTGAGGGCCTAAGGCATGCCCCCTAACAGTGACCCCAGGGGAGTTCCTAGTTGATGTGCATCAGCAGGACTCCCCCTACTGGTGGTTAACCCTTCCCGGACTTCAAGCAGACGGGCTGGAGTCGGATATAGTCAGTTAGGACCAATGCCTAAGCAAATACCGCTCATCACCTGTAACCAATAAATTTGTGGCCTTATTTAGCCCATTAACCTTAATAATTATGTCATGAGTCATTATTTCCACTGTGGGGGCAGGAACTCGCCACGCAATTAAAGCCATAGCCTTGCTGCATTTCATCCAATAAAGACTGAACAGGAAACCCCTCTTGATATCTAGCACAGCATATTTTATGTTCCAACATCTCCCATTAAAAAGTCCTGTATAAATTTAGCAGACAATGACAAACCTAGACAGCATCTTAAAAAGTAGAGATATCACCTTGCCAACAAAGGTCCGTATAGTAAAAGCTATGGTTTTCCCAGTAGTGATGTATGGAAGTGAGAGCTGGGACCATAAAGAAGGCTGATCGCAGAAGAATTGATGCTTTTGAATTCTGGTGCTGGAGGAGACTCTTGAGAGTCCCATGGACTGCAAGAAGATCAAACCTCTCCATTCTGAAGGAAATCAGCCCTGAGTGCTCACTGGAAGGACAGATCCTGAAGCTGAGGCTCCAAAACTTTGGCCACCTCAGGAGAAGAGAAGACTCCCTGGAAAAGACCCTCATGCTTGGAAAGATGGAGGGCACAAGCAGAAGGGGATGACAGAGGACGAGATGGTTGGACAGTGTTCCCGAAGCTACCAGCATGAGTCTGACCAAACTGCGGGAGGCAGTGGAAGACAGAAGTGCCTGACGGGTCTCTGGTCCAGGGGGGTCACAAAGAGTCGGACAGAATAAACGACTAAACAACAACAAAATTTAGCAGACTAACCTTGGCCACCTTCAACTTTACTTATTCTGTCCATCAACGCAATGTTATTCTTTCGCAATCCTGTTATTTCTTTACGATAGGCTGCAGATTTTTTTTCCAGCTGGGAGAGTCTTAATTCTACCTTCGCAATGCGATCGATAATGTCCTTCATGGAGCTTTGAGGTGGAGCAGCAGATTTTCCATCATTTGATCTCCAAGCCCTCTCTGTAAGAATAAGCAAAACATTGGGCTCTTCGGAAGGGCTCATTTCGCCAACAGCTGGCATCTACAAGCTCTTTCAGGCACACAGGGCAAAGAACGGAGGAGAAATTTGATTCAGTTGTTATTATTAAATTTAATTTATTGCAGTCGTACCTTGGAATTCGAGCAGAATCCGTTCCGGAAGTGCGCTTAACTTCCAAAACATTCAGAAACCAAAGCGCGGCTTCTGATTGGCTGCAGGAAGCTCACTTCTGGGTTTGTGGCGTTCAGGAGCCAAAACGTCCAAGTACCAAGGCGTTCAGGATCCAAGGTATGACTGTAGTTGCTTTATCTATTTGCCATGGCAACTCAAAGTTACTTACAGCATGAGTTATCAGCCTGCCCACCTCATGCAGACAATAAAACCACAGGAAATATACATTAGAACAGCCCACCTGCTCTAAAAGGCCACAGATTGTTAAAGGTCAAATACTTGGTTAATAAGGAATGTTTTTGGCTGATAACTGAAGATGGGTAATGTTAGTGCCAGGCGAAGCTCCCCAGCAAAAAAATCCCAATAATGGGGAGCCACCACTGGAAAGATCCATTTTTCTTGTGTTTCCACCCTCCAAATCTCCCATGGAAGGGACACATGAATAAGGGGCCCTGGATGGTGACGACAACTATTGTAGCTGCCTGAACCTGGACCTAGGGACTGAGATGGACTTCCATGATTGCAAAAGCAGGAATGATAGCTGGAGGGGACCAGAGATGGATTTCTACGGCTGCAAAACGTAATAGTCTAACATTCGTGTAGTTGCCATGCTTGGCCAAACCAGATAGTTGAGCTGGTTAATTATAAGCTAAAAATGAAGCTAGTTGACTCTTGAGGTCAACGCTTTCCTCTTTTGTCAAAGGAAGGGAGATACAATGAGGAACTACAAAACTTGACTTGGCTGGTTCTACCAGCTAGTTTCAGAAGGGAAAGTTTGAACTGGTAGCTATGGAAATATATATTCTCCTTCTCCTTCTCCTTCTCCTTCTCCTTCTCCTTCTCCTTCTCCTTCTCCTTCTCCTTCTCCTTCTCCTTCTCCTTCTCCTTCTCCTTCTCCTTCTCCTTCTCCTTCTCCTTCTCCTTCTCCTTCTCCTCCTCCTCCTCCTGTATACCACCTTATACCCGCAGGTCTCAGGGTGCTTCACAACATAAAATAACAATATAGAAATACAAAACATAAGCAAAACGAACCCAAGCCCTCATGGTTGGCTTGTCCCAGGCAGAATATATCTTCGTGGAAGATGACCAGGAGCCTCAAAAGAGAAAGTCTGAACTTGAGTGATAGAGGCCCCATCTGTACCTAGAGAGCAAGGCGAAAGGATTGGTAGAAAAGTTCACGTGCTCATGCAACTGTATTCAGCCGCATTGCTGAGGGTAGCCATTTGCGTTGACTTAAGCCGGAAGAACTGCTGTAAAAATCCTACCACATCCTTGTAAGGTACTGCAATACGAAGCCAGTTACCTCCATTCCAAATGAACACCACCAACATTAATTAGTTGTGTATATGATGTGCTGAATGTGTCCGTGGCATTGCTTAATAAACAACTAGGTAGGGAGCCCCAATCCATGCTTCAAAGAGAACATATAGTGGAACCTCTACTCACGACCACAATCCGTTCCGGAGGCCCATCCTTAAGGCGAAACGGGACACTGGGAGAGACGCCATTGTGTGCTTGCGCGAACGGCAATTGCCGCTCCTGTGCATTCACAAATGGCGAGTGGCAGCAAACCTGCCAGTTACTTCTGGGTTTGCTGCGGTTGCAACCTGGAACTTCCGTGAGCGGAGGCGGTTGTAAGTAGAAGTTCTACTGTACAATGATCTACTGGCAGTGATTTACCTGAACAGATAATTTGGCCATTAAATCCTGCCGTCCAGTCAGCGCTTCCCTGCGTAGTTCTGCTTAGGGGCTGCCCTGGGCAGGAAAAACAGAGTTGCAGCGGTCCTGCCGTCCGTGTGAGATAGAGGGATAAATCAAGTCC
Source organism: Podarcis melisellensis (assembly GCF_964234715.1). NCBI lineage: Eukaryota > Metazoa > Chordata > Lepidosauria > Squamata > Lacertidae > Podarcis > Podarcis melisellensis. Next base: position 72,463,943 of record NC_138542.1, read on the forward strand.
AGAGACAGTTCGTTGCTATCTCTAAAGGTGTTTATTTACACAGCAATAAATCCATCAGAACTTTCCGGCATCTCTCCGTGCTAAAAGCACACGCAGTCTCTCTGCTGCTTCTTTCAGTCTAAAGTGAAACCAACTCTCACAGACAAAGACGGACAAAGCCTGTGATGTACGGCCCTGCGTCAGGCCCCTCCCCAGATACAGGGCACCAAGGAGTTTTAACCCTGTAAACTCCAAACTCCACAGATAAGAGCATCCATCTAGCTCAGCACCCTGTTCTCACAGTAGTCAACCTATGGGAAACAGGATGCAGAATTTGAGCATAAGAGCACTTTCCCCTCCTGGAGTTGTTTATAATTGCTCAATTACACATTGAAATGGAGCATAGGAGCCAACTTTAAGGGGCCCTAAGAGCTTCGACCTCCACAATAAAATATTTGAGAGGGCCAGGACCCCATAAAGTTGATGGGCATTCCCATTCAAATGGTGTGTGCGCATTGCATCATGTGATCAATTATGCAGGGCAGGGCATATCTACGCCCCCACCATATTTTATTCAGGTTGGCACCCCTGAAATGGAGAAAACCTGTATATATATTGGTGGAGGGTTTGACACTGGGAAATTCCATGGAAGCAGCTGACGCTCTCTTCGAGCTCTAACAGATTAATAACTAACTGCTGGTGTTCTCTGCTAACACTCAAGTGAGTGTTTAACCTTAGATCATGTGAAGGGATTCAGTTGCAAATCTCCTGTTAGTCTTTCTCTGGACACCACAGAAAACATAAGAACGCGATCCTGGTGCCTCTCCATGGAGCTGCATAGTCTTAGGCTGGATGCAGGCTATGGGAGAGACAGAGCTTTGATTTTGGCTCTGATCGTAATTCTATATTTAAGAAGAACTTATGCTTGAATATGCATATGTTTTATACCACTTTTAGGAGGTATCATTGCTTGCTTTTGGTACCTGTTTTGAAGAAGTTCCAAAGGGCAGGCGTGCTTGAGCTTGAGAGGCTGTTGTTGTGAGGATATATGCAGCTTCATGGAGGAAAGGCGGGGTTTTAAAAAAGCAATAAATAAAAACATAATCCTCCGCCACACACACTTTTGCCAGTCAGTTGCTCTCTACAGCTCACCATTTTTTCTGCTATGGCTCTTAGCCCACCAACACATAACAACACCAACAGGAGGCTTAGGAGGTTCACTGGAGAGGCTGATTTTTTAAAAATATATCTTTAGTTTAGACAGGCTACTAAGAGATTGTGAACAATGAGCAGAGAGGGTATAAAGAGATTTATTCTTCCTCTCTTACAAAGGGGTTGGTTTTCTAGGACCAAAGCAAGCACACCTTCAAGCACCCCACAATCATCCTATGGAACTCACCGCCACAATATGTGATCTTGGCCTTTAGGTCAGGCAAGTTTTTTAAAATGATGGCTCAGAGAGAGAAAAATTTGTCTCCCAACAAGTATTAGCCATGACTTGGTAGAAACGCCGAGAAACAATAAAAATATCACTACTACTAATGATTATCTCTTTGTGCCTGCCAAACAGCAGTGTCGTGCTTATGATAATATTCTATTCTCTTGTTAACTATGCTGTTTTAAATGTGCATTTTATATTTGACTTCACTTAGCAATGCTTTCTTTTGAAATGTTAAAGATTTCTTTGTGTGTTAACTTTGTTTGTGTTCTGTAGATGACCTCCTTTGTAATGTTTTATTCGGAAATCTTTAAGATAATATTTTAGTGTCCTGTTAACGATCTTGCTTTGACTGTATACTTTATATTTGACTTTCTTCAGAAATGCTTGATTCTGGATGGTTTTATTAATGCTTAATATGCTGTAAACTGTTTTGAGGTTTTTCTTAAAAACATAAAGCAGTATAGAAAAAAATGAATAATAATAATAATAATAATAATAATAATAATAATAATAATTAATAATAATAATACAACCATTTTATTAACCACCTTCTAAAGCAGCGTATTAAGTAGCAACCCCCCTTTTCTTCCTCTGTGACTTCTGCTGTGCCGTCTAAATGCCCTGTCTTACTTCTACATCCATGCATGATGTAATGGTTCTAGGGGTTGCTCGTGCATAAGTTGCTGCCACTCCTGGCTAGGTTACCTGATTAAACCCTTTCTGTCTGGACAGCCCTTCACTTCGTGGCTGTTTCAGTCACTGGCAGAATCCATCAGTGGGCGTTTCTTGAACTTCTTCCAGCAAAGACGCCAAGTCTCCGCCTACTCTCCCTGCGCGGAAGTCTTCTGCGCAGGGTGGGTGTGGGCAGCGGAGGACCCGTGCTCTCCCTGCTGGTCTCCGGCGAGGAGTCCTGGAGCCCCCTCGCCGATTCCCCCATCTGCCCCGCTTTATCCCTGGTGTTACGCTGATTTCCTTCCCCAGCAGATGGGCTGCCTCTCTCCCTGCTGGGCCCCTCTCCAGCATCGCTCTGGAGCCTTGCCTCCACCTCTAGCTCCGATAGCAGTTCCCTGACACATGATATTTCTAACCCAATCTTCACCAACCAAGCACCTGGGAGGAATTGCAATCAAATAACTACGGCTTTTTAATAAATCTATAATATAACATTGAAACTGATATAGTAAAACCTAACACTCCGGCACTGCAGGGGGTTGGACTAAAGGATGTTTTCCAACTCCACAATTCTTTGAATCCATGATTGTTGGCAAGCAAACCCTGCAAATTTCGAACCCAGCCAGTTTATTTCGTCCTCCCGACGGAGACCCATCCATTTCCCTTCCAACTTTTCATGTGCATTTGCCTCCACTGAGAGCCTCTGAAAGATTAGCAAAGCCAAAGAGAACTACTTACCTTTTTGTCTCACTGCCTTTCCCCAATTAACTTGTCCAGGGCAAGGGAAACTTTTGTTTCTTCTGCACAGATTTCTATATACAGAGACTGCCAGGGAGAGGCATGTGCTGGCAATGCAGTCATCAGTCACAACCTATTAGAACAACAGTTTATTTTTCCAGGTGAGCAGTGACCTGTGAACCAAGAACTCCCAATGAACTGGTGTAGGGTGCATGGAGAATCTAATATTAAAAGCTGAAGTTCTGCGGCAAACCACAGGACAGACATAAACGATTGGGACATTTCTTTCAATTCTGATCACTGGTCCATTGAGCTCACTACTGGGTCTAAACGGACCGTCAGACTAGGGTTGCCATATTTCAAAGTTGCTAAGTTTTTGGAGGCAAAGTTGTTGATGGTCTCAAAGAGACCAACATGAGTCTGACCAAACTGCAGGAGGCAGTGGAAGACAGGAGTGCCTGGCGTGCTCTGGTCCAGGGGGTCATGAAGAGTCGGACACGACTAAATGACTAAACAACAACAACATGTGATTGTAAATTTAAGTCTGCTGCAACTGGATTTCTTATGGACTGTTCCAACCTGATTGTATTGGATTTGTGACCATTATGCTCATTTGCCTTCAGTAGCAGTAAAGCTCTGCTGTGTGAAATATTAATTGCCTCGGGTCTATTTTTGGGAATCCTGCAACGTGTTTAAATTTTTACTCTGCTAACTATCTGCTGGAATCTGCTCTGGATCACTATGAGTAGAATTTCATGACAAATCTCAGGGTTGTGGGTTCAATGAAGATTTCTTCATTGCAGGGGTTTGGATGAGATGGCCTTTCTGGTCCCTTCCCTCTCTACAGTTCTATGATTCTATGGCCTTTATGAATCTAAGTCCATTCTTCTGTTGAACAGCTGTTACCATCAGAAAATAAGAAAAGCAAAGGAGACAATAGGCTATTAAAAGATGATGCAGTGGAATTGTGCTGCACCTTCCAAAAAACCAACACAACAAACCATCCCAGTGGAGGACTACAGTCTATTTAAGGTCCCTAAAATTCTTCTATGGCTTGGATTAAATTCTGATCAGAGCAATTATCTCCCCCTTCCTTGGCCAGCCACCATTTTCTTTTCTTTTTCTTCTTCTCAGAACTTTTTTTTAGCTCTCAGCAACCTGCACTTCCTGAAAGGTGATGGCTGTTTCCATCAAACCATTGTTTTATTTTTGCCTTCATTTACAAATTACTTTTTCAAACGATGGATGCTGCAAAGCCCTTGAAGTTTTCCTTCATCTCTGGCTTAATTGTGAACACTCATGAGTTGACTCAGTTTCTTCTTGGGCTTCCCAGAGTGTTTAGGAGGAAACATCCCTTCTTCTGGGGTCAGCAATAGTCATACCTCGTGTTGTGTAACCTCCAGGTTATGGAATCTTCGGGTTACGGCTGTGGCAAACCTGGAAGTGGGATTGCCACTTGCGCATGCGCAGAAACGCTCTGCAGTGCAGCGCATGTGAGCAAAAGTGATCCTCTGGTTACAGAATTTTTGGGATACGGCAGGGCCTCCGGAACGGATCCCATTCATAACCTGAGGTACCACGGTACTCACCTTTCTAAATGTTCCTAGAATGTGCCATCTTCTTCATTTTAATCCATGGGTAGGCAAAGTAAGGCCAGGGGGCCAGATCCGGCCCAATCACCTTCTAAATCCGGCCCACGGACGGTCAGGGAATCAGCATGTTTTTACATGAGTTGAATGTGTGCTTTTATTTAAAATGCATCTCTGGGTTATTTGTGGGGCATAGGAATTCATTCTTTTTTTCTTAAAAATATAGTCCAACCCCCACAATGTCTGAGGGACAGCGGACCGGCCTCCTGCTGAAAAAGTTTGCTGACCCTTGTTTTAATCTCTACACTCTTCTACAAATGTTTTTAGAAACATTTCCTCACCAAGAAAACTCACCAATACAGTGTTCAGAGCTAGTGAACAGAAAACCCCAAATTCCAACAGAGATCTGAAAGAGTCTTTCATATAGGATGGCACAATTACCTTATGACCCTCAGAATACATTGTGAGATCTATGCTATAGAACAGTGTTCAATTTGTGTTGAGTTATGATGTTCCCTAAAATTGTCAGCCTTATCCATCACATCAGATGCTCATGATTCAGAAATGTTTGGCTAGAAGGAAATGTCTCCTCGATCCAAAGGACATTCCGTACTTTTCCGTGTATAAGACGAGGGTTTTTTCTTATGAAATAATGTCAAAAATGGGGG